>NC_042287.1:7421279-7748779 GCF_901000725.2 Takifugu rubripes
GAAGAAGGGGGTAGAATCCAAGTACCGGTAGAAGTGTTTTTAAATCACCAAATCCTCATTTTAATGCAAAAAAGCAACTCAAAATACTGCAGCCCACTTAATAGAGACCTTCTATGGCCTAATCGGACAAAAATAACAGCCTGGATAAAGAAAATTCAGGTTCTAAGAGAAGTTCCTGCTTCAACAGTTTGTTTTGGCTGCATGTGTTGCTGTGCTATGCTTTAATTTTCTCTGTTTTATTTATTAAAACATCTAACACTGTCAGTTCACACTTTAACCGAAGAATGCTGAGATTAGTGGCAATGACATTATTATTGTTATTATTTTCCAGAGACGCGTCAGTTTGCTGATTAGTCCAGATCTAAATAAAGTGTCAGACCATAACACAGCAGCACTAAAAGCTTCAGCTTTCTCGATAGAATAAGAAATCAGCTGTTCTGTTCAGCGAACGACAGCCGAGATATGATGATCTGAAGATTGGGATTGCAGCTGGGATTAAGGATATTTATCCTAAACTTCTGCAGTACCTGTCTGTCTTGTTTTTACCCTACAAAGAAAATAACTTTGCCCTTAAATCAGTGTTCCCTCTTCATAAAAATACCAGTTCTCCCCTTGGCTTGGGAAGTTGGCAAGCTCCCCCAGTAGACATTCTCTTGACGTTGCTTCATGGTTTTGGATGGGCTTGGCGTGTACCCTTGACTCCCTGCCACAGAGATTCTAAAAAAAACCTCTTTAGGGATATTTTGATAGCAGATACGCATTCAAGTCGCCTCTGCTGGGTCGGTCAGGTCAGGGGTCAGATATAAAAGAAAGTTGGGGATTAATAAAGAGAACTTTACAGATAGTGGAAATCAAACGCAGCCCCCTTTTCATGTTTACAAGGCCTGCATTTCAGCCTGCGCGCGTCTGTGCGTGTGCCACAGCGGGGGCCCCTGCGCTCGGGGCCTCGCAGGCTCTCTCCATCGGCTGCTCTGATTAGAGCCATAATTAAAAGCCGTGTTAATTGGTGTTGAAGCAAACACCGGCCACTCAGTTCATTAAGGGCCTCTGTGTGCTTCTCCCTCAGCATTCCACTGAATGGTGGCAGAACGAGCATTATTAATCTGCAGCACCCGGGGGACGAGTCAAGTGTGAAGGAGAGAGGGAGGGAGGAAGAGAGAGAGAGGGAGGAAGAGAGACAGGCCGCTGGTGAACGTAATTTAGAAAAAAGAAAAAGAGAGCGAGCTGTTTCTTTATTGATCAAGCTGATGAATCAAGCTGATGACTCTCGCTTGGTTAATGTGATGGCCTTCCTGGTGATAAATTAAACAAGGGCAATCAAAGGGAAATTAAGCTAATTCATTAAGAAATCAAGGTTCGGAGCTACATTTTACAAAGTGATGTTGTGGCGAACGACGTTGAAAGACCCCCTTCATAAAAAGTCGATTTCTGCTCCCATACCAAACGACAAACGGATTAAAATGAATTCATCAGCGATGTTAAAGAGTAAAAGAACTCACAGCACCAGTATTTAAGCTTCAAAGATTTACATGCTGGTTAATGGTAATGGCTGTAATGGCATATTGGTTTCAAGTGTAAACATGGCAGCACGTTCAGGTCCTGAAGCTATCGGAAAGTCGGTCTATATCGTATTGACGATCTGACCGAGCACCTTCTAACGTCTACCAGTCACCTTCTGATTTTTTCCTAATTGCTCTCAAGTGCCAAGTTACCGGCAGGCTGATTATCGCCCATTTCCCTAAATTACTAATCAAGATTAGAGTAACAATTACTCTTCAAAGGGTTAGCGTAGCAAGAGCTAAAGCGCCTGATGCTGATGACAAGAGGTTACTTGTGCTTGTGTGTGTATGTTTGTGCGGGTGTGATGTCTATCTCACAGCCTGACTGAGCTCAAAACCAGCATTCAGCCGCTCAGTCGCAACTTTCAGTTGAATTAAGGCAACAATGATCTACGATATCCCAACGAAAAGACAGCGATACCTGAAGGGTGGCATTGAGTCCGTTTAACTCCTCAATGCCAATATTCAGTGGGCCGACATTAGGGCCTTGTTTTCCACATTAATTTCCTGCTCTCAGGAGTGGATTTTTTTTTTATAGCTGAGTGTAACACATCTGCACAGCAGCATCACTGTAAGACCAGGGGAGAATCTCAGCACTCTCCCGTCACAAAAATGTTGCTTTTACTGATTAGCTAACTGGGAGCACGCAAAGGTGAGCCGCGCATTAAATAACCCCGCGTACACCGCTCCCTTTGTCGATAAATAGTCGCGACTGCGCCTCCTCCAGCTAAGATGTTGACACAATGAATCCCTCGCAATAACACTTTTGTTTTTGCGCCCTCTCTCCACTTGTGCTTACATTCATCAAGCTCGCAGACAAGGAAGCTGTTCAGCGTCCAATGGCCAAAGGTTCTGCATGTGCTTCTGGGGGAGGTGGGAGGGGAAGGGGGAGGAGACACGGGAACAGGGTGCTGGTAATTTCCCACTTTCTTTTGATATCACAGGAGGAGGAACCACATATAGAGAGGAGAGCAAGAGCAAACAAACAGGAGGGAGGAGCTTGAGCTTTTTCAGGTGTCTATGATATGTAGGTATGGTGGAGCGCTGCTTCCCAACACCGGGACACTGCTGGTGTTCATTAGTTACCGCTGGCTGCGCAGCACAGCCCTCTTTTTCTCACGTAAATATCAGCAGCAATGCAGCAGAACGCGCAATAAACACACATTTTAAAAGTGTAAATAATCCAGCTGTGTGTGCTGTGCATCCCTGATTTGTTTTGAGGCCTTTGCAGCTGCTCCACAGCTCCATCATGTTTGAATCAAAAGTAAGCCGGAGCCCTTCCTCGTGCACTAAGTAAACACCAGGCAGCATTCCTCCGTGTCTGCCATTTTAACTCCAGTCAAACCCCACGTTGATGTGAGGGGCATTAAAGCATTAGTGGCTAATGTTTTTAAAAGTGTACGGTATCTTGGAGGGATTCAGGAGGTGGGCGCCGCGTGCATGTGTGTGTAATGGTGGATGAGATGGTCCCTCACATGGCAACTATTACACACACAGCCCTTCTAATCGCTGCCGACCTGCCTCCCCGCCTGCAGCCATCCCACCTCTGACTGCTGTGTGTGTGTGTGTGTGTGTGTGTGTGTGTGTGTGTGTCATAGGGCACCGCAGGTTCAGGAGGGCAGAATGTTCACATACATGCATACTTTGCCACATTAACGCAGTCCCTGCGATAGTCAATTGATTAATGAGTTTATTTTCTCTATAAATAAGACTTTGAAAAAACACAAATAAAAATCCAAACAGATAATTGGATAAACACAGACGTTTCACTTGTCTGTGTTTTTCCAGTGTCACATTTGTAAATTTATTGCTGATATGATGTCTAAAATAAACTAAAGATACATCTCCAAATTTACTTGTGTTTTCCTTTAAATTCTTATTATAGACACAATAAAAAACAGAATAAATAACACCACCAGCAGAACAAATCAAACAGGATACAAAAATGGAAAACAAATTATTCCAATTTCAGCTAAAAAAAAGAGGATCTGTCCAAAGTTTCTGCACCTATAGGTGCTGTAGGATGGATGCATGGATGGACAGACTGTCGGAGCGCTGAAGCTTGTGTGTACTCAAACTCTTCAGAGTGTGTGAGACCGAAACAAAAACAGATATTAAGCCAGATGGAATGAAGCAGGAACAATGCGTCTTCACGCGCACGCGCAGCAGGGTTCATACTGTATGAGGAATATTATAGAAGGAGTATTGTGTGTGTGTGTGTGTGTACAGTACTGGCCATCATGGAGGAGAGTAGTGTGGCGCAAAGAAAATAGATGGTATATTTTCAACATACACCTACTCGTGCCCCCCAGACAAACACACACACACACACTCACACATGCTCATACACCTGAGGTAAGGCATAGTTTGTTGTTCATGAATGTGTGTGTGTGCGTGTGCGTGTGTGTGTGTGTGTGTGTGTGTGTGTGTGTGCGTGTGTGTGTGTATGGTGTTTACTCACTTGAAAGCTGTCTCCTGTGTGGTCTTGCCACAGTTATTTGCCTCCAGAACACACACACACACACACACACACACTTGATACACTTTGCCTGTCTCCCTCCTGTATAATTGAGAAAAGCTGCCATCCATTAAAACTTGCTGACATCACTTAAACAGCTAAATATGCAGGGAGCTAACAAGCTAGCGGGGTATTTGATAGAACTTTCAAACAGGTTCAGAATTCACTGGCAGCTACCTGCAGGAGATGACACAGGCCTGCCGCACACCTGACTAACGAACTTGGCGAACAATTACCAATGCCGGCAGTGGAGGCAAGGGCGGTTTTGTGCTGTTCCTGCATCCTCGCCGACACGAGCTTTGCCTGGTTATGTAGGTTCGCTGCGGTCAGGATCGGGCTTCAGTTTCAACATTTATTTTCCGCGTGTCTCAAAAAAATGTACCCAGCCAACAAGCAACAGTAGTCTTCCTCTCCTCTCTCCGCATCCCTCTCTCCATCTCGCTCTCTCTCTCTGTGCTGCGTTACCTCCGAGAAAGATGTAAGCTTGGCTGGAGCCTGAACGAGGCTAATTAAGTTTGGTTAACTTAGCTCTGAGACTTCTATTACACGCATGCACACGCACACAAAAGCACACACTCCTGTGCACACTCTCGCTGTGGCTCTCTCCTCTCTCTATTAACACCTGCTTCTTTTCCAATTAGCTCTCCAAATAGAGACAAATGGGCCAGAGGGGTCTGATTAATTCACTTCTGTCAAGGACTCCGCTGCACAATGGCGTCAGGCCGGCGCAAATAAGCATCAAAGGAATAGCGCTGATAACGTAACGATTCATTTCAGAGTTTTTAACAATATGCCACCCCCCCAAAGCATCCAGAAGTGACTGAAGAGGGGGGGGGGGGGGGGGCAGTTTAAATGATACAGACGAGGACTTGTCCTCGTTTTAATCCTTTTGTGCGGAATGACGGTTTATCTCCACCACTCCTCTTCCGGGGACAAATTCCTCTTGTCTCTGCTCTGCTGAGCCTGTGAGCGTACGTGCATCCGAATACGCGTGTGGGTCTGTTCATGTGCGTGTAGGCTGCGTGGGTCGCATCATTTGTCTTGCTCTCCTGTCCTCCCTTGTTTGTTTAAGAGGAGCTCTGTGTTTGCTCGGAGCTGCGTGTCCTCCAGAGCGACTCCTACAACGCAACCACTTCAAACCCTAACCTGTTCCCTTTATACACACCTACGCACAAACACCAGCAGGTAGACAGGTTGCGGCACGTTAATCTGTGACTTTTCAGGGCACCGATCTCATTGGCGAACACTCTGCGTCCCGTGGTTTTTGTAAGTAAGATCTAAGAGGTTTTAAGATGTTTGAGGTTGCAAGTGAAAAACTGCAAGTGGCTGCAAAGTCCATCGATGAGGACGCACCAAGTGAGCCCTTGTGATCAAAGGGAAACTGCGAGGAACTGGGTAGATGACCTCATGGGTTCAAAAGAGCAGAGGGAGAATTGATGGATAGCCCCAGAAGAGGATATGACAATTTCACCTTTGAACTATGAATAATGAAGACGGATTATTTTATGAAGATTACCGCTGTTTACGAATGGGGTGGAGGCTTGATATTCACTTGGAGTGACAGAATGATGCAATGCTTTCCCTTTTTCAGGGCTGCAGGTGTCTGTTTGTTGTGTGGCCCTTGGCTGTGTCCGCCGAAAAATATCAAAGGTAAAAGCGTCGCCTTTGCAAACACGAAACAGCTGCGGCTCTGAATGACCCGTAGCCCTCACTGAGGTGAAAAGCTCTGAGTTTGTCTTTGCTCCATAACTTTATTGGCTTTCTTTCACATGACCGTTCTGTCAGCCTCAAATGTCGCCGGTCTCAAAATGGCATTAGCACCCCGAGTCTGCTGACCGTCGGCTTATCCGAGGACGCAGCGACTCAAACACAATGCGAACATTGCCCCAAATCTCCGCACAATGGTGCGGCCGCACATTAGTTCCACGTCAAATAAATAGCTGCTGCTTCACTTCATAAACTCTGGGTTCAAAGGTCGAGCTATGTCAAGTAGGTTGCTGAATGAGTCGCCATGGGATAAAAACGAGCACAGAGAAGGGGATTTAGACGAGGAGGAGGATTGGTGGGGGGTTTATAGAATTCGCTTGCATCTCCTTTTCTCTGGTCCACCCGTTGAGTTTCAAATGCCACTCTACCGTTGGACCTATTGTGCATCCATCTCAAAAAGCTTGTCTTCAATTAGCCCGATAAGAGGAGAGGGGATGAGGAGAGGACAGAAATTGGGAAGAGGTTGTACCTGAGCAGGGCCTAATCCCTTTGATGTCATCAGGCTCCAGGCTGCTTTTTGTCTTTTTGCCCCCCTCCGGGCCTGTGTTAAAATAGAGTGTGCCGTTTGTCTTGTGGTAAGAGAAAATGGTAGCTGTGGTGGCAGGCACCTTAACTGTTGTTGTTGTAAGAGGCCGCGCCATGTAAGGGAGAAAAACTACCAGACGGCGTGTTTGTGGTGATGTTGATCGCTGCAAAATAAACAAAAAAGGTGCACGGTTGCATCTCTCTCCAAACACAAACCTCTCTGCAAAACCGTTTCTCTTCCCTCGCCCGGTTGCTCCTCGTTGATGAGGACTTTCTAAAGTCCCGGTGCAGTTACACAGCACGTCTGGGCTTCACCTGTGGATGAAGCAAGCTGTCGCCGCCACTGTCTCGTCAGCGTGTTATCGCCACGAGGGCAGGTTTTGCAAGGTCACGAGCTGTCGCAGCTGTAAACTCTCACACAGGCAGAGCCGAGCGCACCTACAAACACCTGCGCAGGCAGAGCTCACCATCTTAACACATGCAGCTCCATCGCCATTCCTTTCAGGGCCTCGAGATTTTAGAACAGATCTGGATAGAGATACTTAAATAATTCAAAGATATCTACTTTTTACTTTCATTTCTTTTGCCACTTTTAATCCCAGACATACTTTAACACAAACTATGAGTGAACCATACACTCTGCCAGCAAACTGCTGAAACACAAAGACATTGTACCTTATTCCACACTAATAACAGGAGGCAATTAGTTTAGCTGTTTGCTAATTCAGGTACGGAATGTGCTAAGCCAGGGAACGTGGGAGGGAGAGAGAGAGAGAGAGTGTGTGTGTGTCCGGATCTGAAAGCATTGTGTGCGTCCTGCTTAATCACTGTCATATGGAAGGGATTGAAGTGACCACTGCCACGCAATGGACTGGACCACACCGCATCTGTCACCACCTTGGTTCTGAATGCATGCACGCGTGTGGGTGAGCGTGCGCGTGTGTGAGGCAGAGAGATGGCAGTTAATGGACCACGCTGACAGTGAGACTGCAGAGGAACTGGAAGCTCTGAGGAGTCTAATGTAAGGAACGTCAGACACGCACATCAGTTGTGCACCATTGACGGGTCCATTCGTTTCTTTCTCCTTTTCAAGAAAGACACGACTTTAGTTTTTCTTTCCTTCCCATTCCGTGATTCAGTATTCCCTCCTCCATCAACCAAGCTATTAGGCCTCTCTCCATGCCTCATTTTATGAAATTCACATAGAACCACACTAATGATACATGTTTCAGGCGCTGCACGAAGTCTTAGTGTTTCGGTTCATAAGTACCGACTGGCTCCTGAAACAGAACAATCACGAAACCCATGAAGGAGTAGCAGCACATGTGTTATTTTGTACCGTGATGGATTCCTCTCACCGGAGCGTTAGCTGCATGACGAGGACAGGGGGAGAGGAATGGAGAGGAGGTCTTGGGAAAGGAGACAAATGAGAGATCAGCCCAAAACAGAAGAAGAAAGTTAATAAATGACGTGTAATAAACAAGGCGCTCCTTTTTAATTCACCTATTTTAAACCTTGGTATAACTCAGCTCAGCTGTTCAACTAATAACCATCCATGTTTCATACACCTAAAAAGGTAATGCGGTAATTAGTTGTGAATAAACGCGCTGTAGTAATTGCTTGCCTCGGGGCCGTGGGCAAGTGAGAGCTGCCAACCAGCAGAGATGCTGTTCCGCAGACATGTTCCCACAATGGCGGCTGTCACCTCTGACCCTGCACACCCAAACATTGTTGAGGAAACCATTCGTCCTCACAACACGCCGACCAATTGGCCCCGCTCAGCCTGTCCCCTCGGCCAACCCCACATCCTCTGGTGAAAACAAGTGGTCTCCTCCTCCCGTACCCAGCACCATCCCCCAGCAACCCGCGCAACCCCAGACACCCAGCGGCCCGCTCTTTATTGCTGTACTTCTCTCCTGACCCCCTGTTGTTGTCTTTCCTTTGCCCACCACCCCCACCCTCCGCCGCCTTCCTGTACCGATCCCTGTTTCGTGCTAATTAATTTAATCCTGTAAGCAGGTGTAAGCCTTTTCTTTAGGTGGAGCCAAGTCACAGTAAACAGCAAGGGGGGGGGGGGGGGGGGGGGGGGGGGGGGGGGGGGGGGGGGGGGGGGTGGGGGCGCACTTAGAAAGCAAAAACAGAGCTGTCATGAGCAGAGAATCGAGTGAAAACTGGTTACAAGTCGTAAAAATTCTGCAAAAGACAGCTGAAGACTCAAAAGTAGGACGTCAGGATTTCTTGTTAGGGTCTTTTTTTAATAAATGAGAGCTAAGCAACTGTATATTGGTATCTCCCATATCCCCCACCACCCAGGTCTTTCCTTTTTATGTTCTTCCCAGAAGGATGTCCAGTGGGGGTTTGGACAAAGACAAAGAGGTGAAAAATGTGGATGCAAGTCTTGTTTTTCTCTTCGGGCTAAAGAGAGCGGGGCTATTAGCCCGAGTCTGCACAAGTTGTTTTTATTTGCAAACCATCCTCTCTCTGTCTCTCTCTCGGTCTCTCTCTCTCTTTCCCTTTTTGTGGGCCTGAATTGAATTTGGGGGTGGGGGGGTATCCGAGCGTTGTGAGGCAGGGGGTCGTACCAAACGGTGATGCCCCCTGGACAAGTTACAGAGATGCTGCTGTAGGAAGAGAAAGCAAAGTAAATGGAAGAAAAGGGGAGTGTGTGGGGGGAGGGGGGGATGAGTTGGTTAGGTGGCATTCAGACCTCATGCCAGGAGCTCCCAAGTGGTTTCTTCCGCTGGGGGCTCCTCTGTCTGTCCTCCAATTGGGCAAAGGCTTACACGCTGGAAGCCCAGAGAGAGTGGAGTGAGAGGGCCGCTATTCTTCTCTGCTGGCCTCAATCCCCCAGCAGCAGTCAATCAATCCCGCTCTCCTGTCCCCTCTCCT
Source organism: Takifugu rubripes (assembly GCF_901000725.2). Lineage (NCBI taxonomy): Eukaryota > Metazoa > Chordata > Actinopteri > Tetraodontiformes > Tetraodontidae > Takifugu > Takifugu rubripes. Next base: position 7,430,538 of record NC_042287.1, read on the forward strand.
TCTGTCAGCTTCTATCAGCACCTCAATCTGCCTTCCAGTGCACATCCTTTGGCAAAATAGAGGTCGCAATTCAGTCACTCACTTTCCCTCACTCTCTCTTTTCTCCCCCCCTTAATTCCTTTTTAACTCAGTGAGCGGGTGTCAGGGATACAACTGGTGCATTCCTGCCTGGCTTGTAGCGCAACAAGCTATTGAGCAGGAGATAAGCCTCTCTTTTAGGAAGGGTTGAGAAGAATTGAATTCAGACCCTGAGTGACGGGAGGAGGAAGATTTATCCCAGTCGTCGGACAATGCTGCCTTTTCGAGGATTTTAATCTCCACGGTACAATGGGCCCGGTTTTCCTCCTACCAGAAGTCCATAACCACCACCACCTCCGTCCCCCTGCCATTTTCCCACGATGAGCGCTGGTTAGCGCCATAGCAGTCGACTTCATATCGGCCATGATCTCCGCTTTCTGTTTTTTAACTGAAATCATCCACATTTTGTTGCAAGTGAAGCGCAAAACAGCTCTGAGAGAAAGCGATCAAAAAAGACAGGGCGAGTGAATGAAGAGAAACCAAGAGACGGAGGAGAGGGGAGAGTGAAAAAAGGGGGTGTGAAAGGCAGAATAGAAGACGATTCCACGGCTCAGCGGGGTAGATGCACAAACACACAAACACTTAGAGTCATTACCGCGAGGCGTGCAACCCACAGAAGAAGAGGAAGGGAGTGAAAAGAATATTTAAAGGAGTAAAAGCAAATCCTGCTCTCATGAAGGGAACAACTGGCAATAAAACTGAGAGGTTAAAGACGCAACGACACTGGTTTGAAACTTGTGCTGGGTGCTTCTTCTGGGGACTTTTATTTTGAAGGGACATTATACAAACCCTAACCCTTACCGATGTAACATAGTACAAACAGCAACACCGAAGCGCCTACAGGTTTTTTTCTTTTAAAGTAACATAAAAAAATTGCTCAGATTAACAATAGAATGGGTTTGATTTATATAGACACTGCACATGCAGAAGTTGTTGCAGGAGTTAAGCATGTCTGGCACGGCGTTATGTAATTCAACGAGATGTTAAAATATCAAATCTCCCTCTGTTGGCACTGGTGGGGCCTAATCCTTCAGGCATCTGCCCTGCTGTCAAAAGTTACAGCCGCGCTCCGCTTTTCCTTCACCGCGGTGCACAAACGGCGATGCGTGCGCGCACACTTCCTCTTTAATTACTTTACATCTCAGAATTATGGGTTGCTAATTCTTAGCCAGTGTAGCGCGCGCCTTTATTTCTGTTAGGCTGGATGTCTTGAGCCGAGCGTTTCCACATCCAAAACCGCAGAGCGGGACGCTCCTAACCCAGCGGGACAATCTGAAAAAATAAATAAAGCCATAATTACAGAAGAGAGAGACATGGGCCATGTCTGACATGACAAACCCCAGATGGATATCTCAGTCTGACCGAGTCAGTGTGTGTGTGTGTGTGTGTGTGTTTGGGGGACCGGGGGTATGTTTATATGTTTGTGCCTCTTTTTGTGCGAGGGGGTCTTTGCGTCTAAGTAGAAAAATGACCTGGATTCCATGTCTGCACCGCATGCTGCTGGGCTGTGATGGAGAGAACACGAAGCAATGAAACAATGCAAATGAAAGGAGGAGGGCTGGCGGTGTGGGGGGGGGGACATACTGCCTGAAACCTGAGGGGACCGAGGCAGGAGAAACAAATAAGAGACAGAAAGTGCAGACAGAAAACTCTGAATGTGATTTGGAGGAGCCTAGAGTAAATATTTATGTCCCATCTCTGGCCCGTCAGTGGTAGCATGATGGATTCACCGCCTGATGTCTTTCAACACACACGGACGCTATTCAAAGATGCCTGGTCCCCTCCTCGCGTTTACGGTTGCAAATGCAAAAGAAAAATAAGATACTTCTTCTGCGGGCTCCAGGATGCACGAGCACGCACCAAACACGCTTACTGGCGGGCACAGTCAGACAAACACACGTGTCTCATAAATGTGCTCCATTGTTGAGGGGGAGATTATCTGCTTATCCAGCAACACTTCGGCTCATGTGCAACATAAGATGTTAAATCTCGGACGGTCAAGTGATCTGTACTTGTTTGCCATCTTAAAACGAAACGCATGTGTTTTTTAAATATATATATATATATATATATATATATATATATATATATATATATATATATATATATATATATATATATACATATATGAAAGGAGAGAAATAATGACCGTGTCTAAGGAGAAAACAATGAAAGCAGATTCATTTCTGTCACTGGTCGGAGGGTTTTCTGTTTCTCACTCTTTCACAGTTGTGTAATCCTGTCCGGGAAGCCTGTGCACATCTCTGGGGCCCTCGGGAGCAAGAAAGAGCCAAATCCATTGCTCATCTCTTTCGACATGTCACAATTGGATGAACGGTTCAGGGAGCCTCTGCGGGCACTCTCTCCCTCCACACCCCCCCTTCTGGTCATCCTCAACCCGTAACATTCTTCTTCTACCAGCCCATCTTCCGAAATAGTCTCCCTAACGAGTGTTGGCCCATCCCTTTCCCAGCTATAAAAACAGGCTCTGGTGGCCGAAGATGCTTAGAGAATGTGGTTATTATTGCTTATACACACATATGCAGAGGCCCCTCTCCAGTAGTTTGCTAAATGATGCCCCAAACTTAGCTCAAAGCAGGAAGACGTCCAAGGTTTCTTCTCATCCTCCTCATCATCATCATCATTATTCCTCGGCAAGCCCATGACTCAGCCCAAGTCACATTATTTGTTCCAGAGAAAACATCATTTTTTTCTTTCTGTCAAGCCTCTCCCTCATTCTGTTTTCTCCCTGGTTGACTTGGTGCTGGTTCTTTCCCTCCATATCTCCCTGCATCTTTATCTCTCCTCTTCCCACTGTAAATTACCCCTCATGTCATTCTTCCCCCCCTTCCCTCCCCATTGAGCCTCTCTTTTGTCCATCTCAAAGTCTCCTCTGCCCACTTTTAATTTCTTTTTTGTTTTTGTTTCTGAGGGCAGACCTTTTCTTTAAGGAGCGGGCCAAAGTAATTCAAACAACATGGCTCTAATTTGCTATGACATGTTTCATTTCTGACCTCACTTCAGATAACCATCTTCCTCCCTCACTTTCCTTCTGACTGTCTGTCTCTCTCGTGCATGCGGAGAAATGTTCTGGATGCGTCTGGCCTGTTGGGGAAGGATTCCTGTAACCGATCACTCACGCTAATGATGTTGCGGCTCGTTAAAACGATTCAAATGTTCGCTTTTTTCTTTGTAGGTTTAAACAACTATGTATAAGTCTTGGGAGCCAAATTTAGCTGAAACAACTGTTGCGCAATTTCTTACCTAGAATTCAATTCCTCCCGTGATTCTGCGTGTTTGTAGGGAAAAGACGCCGGCCGCGGTCTTTCGTACCCCTGCATGCGGCAATGAAATTTGACATTATTTGGGATTTGGGATGGGATATGGGAGGTGGTTGAGGGGGGATGACAGGAAATGACTGAACAGTTCAATTTGGGTGCTGGGCTAAAGTTGGAGTGAAAAAGCCTGACAGGCGCAGCATACTCGGCTGCCAACCCCAAAAGCCACAAATATGAGCGTGTTCCCTGAGAAGTCGGCCATGTGAAAACAAAAGTGCCTGGCAGTGGGCAGCAGGGAGAAGCGGGAGGAGGGAGGAGAGGGAACAAACTCGGGAAGTTTAATATGGGTGAGAGGTCAACCAAAAAAGCCGGTCGCCAGTGATGGGCGACCGTCCCACTCGCGCCTTCCATCCCTTCATTTCAAGTCAGAGTTGGGTTTCAAGATTCTCCTCCAGCTAACAGAAACGTGAATCTTACAGCCTTTAATCGAGTTTGATGGTCCCTCAGCAGTTGCTGAGCACAGGACAGATGCTTGATATCTGTCACACCCTCCATATTCTCCCCCCGGATAACTAGGAACACTGCAAATGGTTTGCAGCCCTAAAAACAAAACTGGACCCCCCCACCACCACCCCCCATCCCTTCCAGCACACAATCCACACAGAAAGTTTTTGAACTGTAGCGGCTAACGTCCCAGCTGCCGCCACTCGTCCCTCACGCGCACTGACAAGAGATGTGCGAGGGAAAGCGCGGGGCCTGGCGGGGGCTGCGTGCTGGAGCTTACTGCGCGCGGCCATAAGAGAGACTTCATTCACAGCTTCTGTGAGGGAAGTCAAAGGCTCACCTCACAAGATGTTCGCACTCCAGACTGGAGCCTATTGTAAACAGACTGCACTCTTTCTCTCTTTACTCTGAACCACACTCGCTCTCGGCAGGGTCCCGGGTGGAAACCCTCAGAGCTGACTCAGATTAGCGCGAGTTCGGATAACTTTTACGTTTAGCTCGGCTCAATTAAAATGTGTTTTGCGAGGATCACGCCACCATCTCTGTGTATCGAAATAAATTTACCAAAAAAAAAGCATCTTATCCACAGACGAGTTGCAGGGATTCACATTCATAAATAGTGTAATATATCCTCCCTATTCCAGACATTTCTTCCCTCATTTCAGCAACGGTATGTTAGTTTGCAGACAGCGGGCTGGCAGTGAACCAATGACCTCCGTGTGACCAGCCCGTCCGCTGGTGGCAGAAAACCTGCAGAGACAATTGGATTACGTGCCACTCTTTCTTCCGACACAGCCTCAGGTAAGGAATCATGGAAGGAGGGGAAGCCAGATGAAGTGGGGGCACCAGCAGAGGGCCAAAAATAGGAGAAAACAGACCCGTCAAACTTCAAAGCCTTCCGGCTGGACACAAAACACACATTTGGAGAAGCGGGGAAGAGGAGGGACCACACAAATCTAATTTCCAAAACGGGGACATACACCCACAGAGGAGGTGGTAAACTACTTGTGACCCTGACTTTTACCTGGTTACCCCCACTCATCTCCCCCAGCCCCCCCCCCTTCCCCTCCTCTCCAGATCTGATTAAGTCGCGGTGGAAGGGAGCCTCCACTCGTTAAGGAAGCCTGTCATGACAAATAGAAACAAAAAGCATGACCTGCCTTCAATTGGAAACGGATCCATGGCGGAGGGGCAAACACCAGTTTGGGGGATGGAGATAATTAAATCAAGGCAGGGGAGGGGGTCAGAAAGACAGATAAATCTCATTATTGATACTTCAGTTGAGCAGGGAGACAGAACAGAGAGCGGAGGGAGATCAGTCTCACGTCATTAAAAGGCGGCTCTGATCGCTGGAACACGCCTTTGTACACACAAATTTCTCTCGATGCTTCTCATCGTTGGTGAAAATGCCGAAGCGCAGAAGGATGGAAACTGGAGGTGAGAAGCAGGACAAATGTTGTCATTTTCCAGCCCTCCAGACCAACCTGCTGACGCGCTCTGCACAGAAATACCAACTCAAAGGTTTCGCTTAGCGTCAGTTTCTAGGTACAGTCGGTGTTTGTGTACAGTACACGTACTCGTGGGCCGTTCCATGTGAGCACTCTGCACCGTTTCACATGGCAGGAACAAGGACGGATGAATTCCTTTTTGAGTGCAAACTAATTTTGCCCCATTTTCAGGCAGGGTCTAAATCGCCACAGCAACTACCGGATGGTGTAAGTGCATGCTAGCTGGCAGAGCGTGCTCAACACCGGCACTCACTATTTTTAAAAGGCTGTGAAAATTCACAGATTGGGCTCATTCCGGAACATAGAAGCAAAGAGGAAGGGCGACAAACAGGCTGAGGCAATTAAATATGCATACACTGCGTGCGTAAACGTGCACAGCTGCATACAGCCATGCTCTTGAGCACAGGTTTGTGCATCGAGACGTGCACACGCCAGGAAAACGCAATCCAATTTTCCTGCAAACCTCACCCTAATTGTGACGTTGACCTTTCTATTCTTTAAAAGAGCTGCTCAATTAATATGTCACCAGGAGTAAAAACCCAGAGACCCTGCTAAAACAAACGAGCCACTTCAGCTCGTGCCCCTGGAGGAAGATGGGGGGGGGGCACAAATTGCCCTCTTTAGAGCAAAAGAGTCATCCGAAGAAGAAGAAAAAACAACCCAACAAGCTGCAAACGGGCACCTGAAAAATAAATAAATATTCCCAATGTTGCTCTTATTCCTTCAGCGCCACAAATGTAATGTTTGGAAAAATTGCATTTATTCTCTCCTCTGAAATCATCCAAAGCCAAGAAGGAAGTGGTTCCTCTCATTTGGTTGTTTTATCTCATCGGCACACTAATTACCACTAATTACCATCAATAAGAGCTGAATATCCGTTCATAGGAAGCTTATATTTGCTCACAAACAGATGATCGGGCCAGTGATTATGCGTGAACAGACTTAGTCCCCCCCTTAACTCGCTTTTTTGCAACACAAGCTTAATTAGAGTGAGACCTTTGAAGGTGTCTCCACTTTTATTCTCCTAAATTCAGTATTTCCTGAGACCGTAGCGGCGACGAAGCAGATGGCCTGGTACATTTGTTCATCAAGATAACAAAGGGTGACGCAGAGGAGCGCCGGCACTGAGCGATCAACATAACATGTGCTGCGTTCTTGTGATCTTTATGGGACGACTGCATGATAAAGTTGTTGACATGTGACAGGTGGTCACAGCGTCATGTACTTCAATAAGCCTACTAGCTTAGTGCCGCAGGGACAGGACGGGGACAGGGACAAGGACGGGGACAAGGACAGGGACAAGGACAGGGACGGGGACAGGGACAGCATGCTTTCTGCAGCTTAATCTTATTCTACCAACTTTATTATGCTAATTATTAATAAAGGACATACACACCTTCATTAACTGTATGTATATGTATAATCAGATCATTTTATAAATAGATCTTTTTTTCACTGACACGTGACTGCAACTTGTCGAAACCTTCGGTATCCCCTCTTTTGGCCGGCGGAGTTCATCACACACTCTGCAACTGTGGGTGATGAAAGACGAGAGGAGCACACCGCCGCTGTCACTGTCACAGACACCGCTGTGGCTCGCCGTTACACATCCCGTATTGTTCTCTGCTACACCTGACACTGGCCATTCCATCGGCGGTGTGTGTGTGTGTGTGTGTGTGTGTGCACATGATCTGAGCCTGAACACAATGAAGGCATGAGGAAAAGCGATAAAAGCATCCGATCAGAACTGCTAATTTAAAAATGACATGATGATTTCAGGCTTGTCTGAAGCTCCTGTGAAATCTAACACGCGTGTGGATGCACATGAGTTTTGCCAGTATGAAAAAAGGACTGAAATTTTACTCCAACACACTGAAAGTGAAGGCTTACTGCTGCATCAGCCCGTGGATGAAAAAAAATGTGTGAATGTTTTAATCAGTCATGGATTCATTGGATTACTGGTTAAATTATTCATCAGAGTTTATTCGGCTGCACTTATTTCCTCGTGGCGGACTTCAGGAAAGGAGCACAAGGTCGAGAAGATGGAGTCCAGCTATCGTGTCACATCTGTGTGATACTCGTTTCAAAGGTTTGCTTGTGAAAGACACAGGTTAGAGAGTTTGGAGTGTGTGTGTGTCTTGGCAGACACAGATGGCAGGCGGGCAAAGGGGAAGGTGGGCCAAGTGGACAGGAAGCAGTAAAGGCCAGTTCTGGTTACGAGGATCAGACTGCGGGACGAACCCAGCTCAAAGCCACTGCCGCTACCGTACACAGGTGTGGGTTACACCCCTCGACACAAGGGGCACACACACTCAAACCCACACAGTCCTGCATATTTTCTCCGCAAAGGCTGGTGCATGTGTGCGTGCGCGTGTGTTTGTCCTAATTAACATGTAAATTCAGTTGCAACAGTCATGTTTGGTTATTTAGGCCGCGTCTCTTCCCTGATGAGGACCAGACTGCTGAAAATGCAGCCACCCATTAGCCACATGTTGCTCCTAATGCTGACCCAATAAAATAACCCCCTCAACAGGCACACACACTCCTAACACTTGGCCCGCAGAGTTCATCTGGTTCGCCACACAGAGAGCTGAGGGATAAAGCCACAGGAAAATGCGGAAGGGAGGGATGGATAGTAAAGACGAGCTAGGGAGAGCGAAGAAGGCTCTCTCAAATAGAGACGCAACAGTGTTAAAAAACGACGGAAGCGCGCGGGCCTGCAGCTAATTTCCCGCCGTGAGTGCAGTAATCTGAGGGGAAGATTAAGGTGAAAGAGTTATTCTTGACTATTTTATTAAGAGGTGCTTTAGGCGCTGGAAGAAGGGGCTTTAGCACTCCTCCAGCAGCGTGCCATACAATACAAGACAAACATTTGCTGTTATTTCACCAAAGTGCTCTCAGATGTGCTGGGTCGGGGCCTTGCCTTGTGCAGCAGAGGGACTCGCCATCAAAGTTCTCTCCTGGCCCGAACCCGTGTCCGAGAGATAAACAGGGAGGTGTCAAACAGGGAGAAGAGGCAGAACTTTGCAGCACGGGATGGGATGGGATGGGGGGGGGGGGGGGGGGGGGGGGGGGCGTGGAGAACCAGATCACTCTGTTGGTTATTTTCATAATTGGCCCTAATTCATCAAATCATTATTAAACACTCATCTCTGAACCTGACCCATCCAGTGGATAGGAAATGAGTGGTTCTTCTCCCCACACACAACAAACACAACCGGCGCCACTCGGAAAAGTATGAAGGGGAATATAGCTGTTGATAGGCCGGCAGCCGCCTCACCCACCTGCCTCTTTTGTTTGCTTTGTCATTGCTTCACCGTGTCATTCTTATGCACTTGCTGCTCTGCCGGGCTGCTGAGAAACACGCACGCACGCACGCACGCACGCGCGAGTATCGTATCACATGAGCTTTTACTGCATTCAGAGAAAGTTCATAAATGTTCCAGGGCAAGGTCAGTGCGGCTGGAAAATAAAGTGGCGGCTGACCTTCGTGGCTCCAGTGGGCCTTAATTTAACCTGCAGTTTCCCGGAGCACAAACATTTGGTTGGAATCACATCTGCCCCAATTAAAAGAGCTTAATTGACATGTCTCAAAAACCTCAGGACAAAAACCTCAGAAGTGGCCATTTTAACCTCTCATAAAACACCACTCCGAAACCGGATCTTCCTCTTTCTTCCTCTGTACTTGATAGGGAGGATGTGCCATAACTCGATGAGGGAAGAGGGAAAGATTGGGAGAGAGAGAGAGAGAGAGAGAGCTGAAAACACTGAAATGAAGTCATGTTTTGAAAGCATCTGAGATTAGCAATAGCAGCTAGCAAACGCAATTCACTTCATGTGTTACAATCAAGATGTTCTTTTTTTAGGCAAATGACAGACAACAAAAACTTGATGCCCAGAACAAGCAACACTGGCAAGAAAAAATCTATCATTTAAAGGGGAAAAAACCTTGAACAGGACCAAGTTAATGTAGGGTAACGCTTTTGCTGATGGCCAGCCTGGTAAAGGAGGAGGAAAACAATAGACAAAAACATCTGTTCTTTTCCATTGGCAGTTGTAGAACATGTTGTAGGCAACAGAACATCTCTGCTCTTAAAGTAACTTCAATACGGTGGAAAGAAAGTGGGGAAAGTGCCCGTAGATTCCTAGATAACAGTGAGACGGTGACGAAAGTGCGACCTCTTGATTATGTTCAAAGAATAATCGACCTTTTTGATGCCAATCATGAAGTGGTCGGCGGAAACTCACTTTTCTAATCCATTAGTCCACTAGTCATGTTTCCTAACAAAGCAGGGAGGGGCGCAATCCACCCAATGGAAAAACCATTGTAAAAACCCAGCATACGTTCTGGGAAAGATTCGCTGATAAACTGCTAAGTGACAGTGTAAAAGGATCCGAGTGCAGAGCTTGAAGTTAATGCGTGAATGAGCTGATGGTCATTATGTTTGGGGCAGACGAAGAAGAAGCAGACTTCATGACATCATCGAAGTCCTATAGGTGATGATGTGTGAAGTGGCAGCTGTGGCGGGGACGGGGCAGCGATGGTGGGCGTATTTAAGTGGAGGTGTAATTCAATCATTTCAGATTCACAGAACTGGCGGCTACATCAGCGATTGGGTTTTCAGAGAAATCATCCAAAACCCTGAATCAGTCACATTTACCTTTCCAGTGTTCCTGTGACGATGTCAGCAGGAAACGAACAAGCGCTTCAAAAGCGCTTTTCCATTTTGTGCCGAATCTTAGCGGCGTTGTCAGGGCCAGGTTTGTCAACGTCTCAGACAACAAAGCCACGCTGGTGTAACTGGTCTGGGTGTGTACAGCTTCCTGTCCTTGCAGACGCTTCTGCCTGAGACAATGTGTCCTATCTTCACATAAAAAGATCCCAACAGACTGAAAGCCAAACATTCAGTCAGACAGTTTATAATTCCATTCATTTTGCTGTGCACAACATCTCTGATGGGCTCTGCAGGTGAGACGCGTGTTTGTCCTTTAAGTGGGGAGCGTACAATTAATACAGGCCAAATGTGTTGCCTTTGGGACACTGAGCATCGCGGGGACGCAAGCTGATAATAGAGCTATTTGTTTTCTTCAGGAAGCTGTCCAAACGGCCGCGCTGGGATCGCCAGGCTGCACGAGGCAAGCTATGAATTGGTGAAATCCACCGGGACGGAATATCGATTAGGCCGGCGGCTGTTAGAACGCAAATATGCAACTAAATTGGAGACCTGTGTGTGTGTGTGTGTGTGTGTGTGTGTGTGTGTGAGAGAGGGAGAGAGAGAGAGACAGAGAGACAGAGAGAGAGAGAATGTTCCTCCAACAACAGGTCACCAACTGTGAATCCAACAAAGATGTAATTTTAGAGCAGTTTATCTCTTGATATGATGCAACTGATGCAAACAGAATCCCATAAAATCCCATAATAAACTGGGTTTAGGAAATATTTGGGAGAATTTAGCAATAAACATGGCATATACTGTAAGTCTTTGTTTATTTTTGCTTTTTTTTTAGTCAAAGGCTGTTTTCTTTAAGTCCATTAAAACATCAAATACTTGACAGGAAATGTGATTAAGGAGTGAAGTTAATGATACTTTGATTTTAATGACGGCATTTTTCTTCAATTAAAAACTTCGGACGGGCTCGCTACCTCTGACAGAAGTTAAAATGGACCTCAGTCTCATACTTAACAACTTTCTCCTGCCTCCCTTCCCTTTTGGGTGTTTTTCTCTGCTCATATCCGCCACCCTCCCTCCTCAACAGCTCCCTTTTCAACAAGCGCAGTTTGTCAGGGTCAGACAGCAATTTAAAACCTCTAGTAATGAGAGTCAGTGAGAGAGGGAGATGTTAAAGGACGAGAGAAAAAGAGAGATGAGGTAGTGGGGTGAGGAGAAGAGGAGGATGAGGAAGGAGGGAGGGGCCGGTTGGGGTGTCAGCCATCAAAGCGGGCCAGGAGAAAAGAAGGCCAGGTGCTGGTTGTGGGAATGTGCTGTCCATGTTTCCAGGGAGTGGGGAGCTGGTGGGGACTACAAGGATGGGGGTAGTATGGCGGTAATTAGCCAAGCCTTCAGCAGAGAGAGAGAGAGAGAGAGAGAGAGAGAGAGAGAGAGAGAGAGATAGCCCTCCAGGGCCCACGGGGATAGCCCCTCCGAGAGGATAGCATTTGCACTTCTACAGGAGCCGCCAGCCCTGGGCCACAAAGAAGGGGAAAAGGGGAACTATGGCATCCTTTATCAGGCTGGACAAAGGCGCCGCATCTTTTCAAAGGAGACTCGAGAGAGAAACTCCAGTGTTGCAGAGAAGGAGGGGAAGAAGAGGAAAAAAAAGGGAAGAAAGAGTCCTTGGACCGGTCAGGAGAGAGACCGACAGAGAGATGCCAGTCTGAGGGTTGCAGAGCGAGACAGGAGGTTGCGGCAGTACCACGACGCAGTCAGTCCCCCCCCCCCACCACCGAGACATCAGAAGCGCACCCACATCCCACACCCACACTCTGAGATAACACACACAGCGCTGATGGAGGCAGAACATGAAGCGGCTCCGGCCCAATTCATTCTTTCTCAAATTCATCTGTGAAAACAAAGACAGCAAAATTGTGGAAAAGTGACGGCTTTGATGTGTCGGATAGACTTTGTAACTAACAGGATTAGCTTTGCACCCTATGTCCTTTATCGCTAAACGGTGGTGGTTCATGAGCCGGTAGGTCAAACTCGCTCCTTTTGACATTATCAGGGAATCTTAAGAGTTTTGCCCTCCTGTGGAGAGGAGGAAAGTGGAGGTCACTGACATTACTTTTACCTATTACCTTTGGAGTATGGCTGCGTGGGGGGGGTGAATAGCGGCCTTTGAGGCTGTGAGTCTGACAGTCTTTGCTGAGTGGGGGCAAAGGTCAGACAGGTCATGTGATAAGGCGTTTCAGACCTGCATATAGGGCCCCAGTCTGAAGAGTTCTGAAAACCCCCATTTCACTCCCCCCCCCATCTTCTCTATGTGTCTCTTCTTTTCTCTCCCCCTCTCTGTCCCCTCTTTCTCCCTCTCGCTGCCTCTCTCTGGACACAAAATGCCATTTGTTGTCCATCAGTCAGTAGTGCAGGGCCGGGGTCGGTCCCGACGCTGAAAGCTCCATTCACACACCCTCTCACCCAGGGATGTTTTTGCAATTCAATATTTTCACACGCAGGCAGCTTCGTCGTTACTTTGGAACCGTACACTTGGCAGGATGAGGCTGGGGGCCTCTGGGACAGAGGAGCTGAGAGGTGGAGGGGCGGAGCAGAGGGGGTCAGTACAGAGGAATCCTAGCATCGAGAGGGGATGGGCCCACGCCTGGTTAATGGGCCCATCTTGAAATGTTTTAGGCAGGACCCCTGCAACACCTTCACATATGCATGCAAGACGGGTTAGACGCCCACGCACTGGGCCCATCTCATCAGCTCACAGCCAATCTGAACCCGAGTTAATGAGGAGGGTTTTTACTTACTTTGTCAAAGTCTGACACTAATATGTATGGTCACATTACTCTGCCAACCAAGTCAATAGCTGGAATAAAATTCAACCAAAGTACAATCTGCTGAAGCTAATAATGTGTCAGGAGGAATCAAATGGACACAAAAATGGCAGTCTTGAGCTTCGGCAAACGTCACTTCATGAAAAAAGAGGCTTTGTGAGTAATTTCTAAGCAGAGCCAAAAGGAAAAAAAAAACATGAAGCGAGAAACAGCCACTAACATACGTTTTGACTTGATCTCTATCTTCAATCAAGCAAGTAGAAGATGCAGCCCCACAAGCTCCAGCTAACTGTCCAAAGTGATATGTACCACATAATGAGCAAAAACTAGAAGCTGCGGTGTCGCTGAGACGGTTTTCGTAAAGTATCAAACAAATAGTGGAGAGCCTGAGAGCCCCGTTCATGAGAACCCGGCAGGGTCGGTGCATAATGACAGCTCAGTTACGGTGAATCCACTTCTACAAACACCCACCTCCTCTCCTCTGCCCCACAACCACCCCACCCAGCAAGGCAAATTTGTCAAACTCACCAAAACGATGGGTCTGACAGTGTAATCGCTAACCGTCCCTGCTGACATGAAAGAGGTCTTTATCTGGCCAAATCAAAGGACCTGATCTAGGAGAGAAAGGGAGGTGGAAGGGGCGCGAAAGAAAAGAGCTGTCCCACTCTGCCCCTGTGAGACAGGGAGATGCCTCTAATCCTCCTTAATGAGACACTGCGTGCCCATCTCTGCGGTAATGATGAAACACACGGCGGAAGATGGTGGGAGGGATGAAGGAGCCGGACAGATAGAGGCGAAGATGGAGCGGATGCTTTGAACTGGCGGCCAGATGAAAGGACAGGCAAGCAGAGGGAGTTTAGAGCCGCGCTGTCGCTACACACCACTGAGCATTGGAGATGCAGACAGACAAACAGCCCTGGAGACAGAACAGTTTGTCTGCTTATCATATCTGGACAGGATGAGCCATCATCAGTGCTGTGAGTGTGTGTGTGTGTGTGTGTGTGTGTGTGTGTGAGAGAGAGAGAGAGAGAGAGAGAGAGAGAGAGAAAGAGCTGAAAACACTGAAATCTAGCATGAAACAAAAACATGCTACGTGTTTTCTGAGAATATTATTATCACATGATGTAAAAGGTTTTCTTGGTTATTTGATTTTAGTAATACAACATGGGGTAATATTAATGAAAATATTATTGATGTCAGTCAATGAAATATGACATGAGAACTGTCGTTATAGAAAAAAAACAAGACAAGTAATCCCCGGGAGGGACAATATAATCTTGAGTGGTAGGGCCCCAATTTTAAATGAAGAACTTCATACTTCAGCTAAACTTCCTTCTCACTGCTATGCAAATAGCAGCTCGTTTGCTAACTGTGACTAGCACCATGCAAAATGGCATCCTGGGATTGAGCGGCTTTGCTTTAACCAACAAAGAAGTGCAGTTGGCAGCACTTGTCATTTGTACAAACCTGATGAATCATATGATCACGACAAGAGCGATCAAGTTCAGCCTGAGTGAGATCGACCTCATCGCAAACACAGTCGAGATTAGAGAAAAGACTCATATTGGAGATAAAACAAAAGCATCTTAGCTCTACAGGTGGAACCTGTTCTCTCCTGCCATTGTGCAACTTACTGCCACAATGTTCTTGGATTTGTAAAAACTTCAAAATGTAAATAGCATGAAAGACCAGAAATAAATGCTACAAAACATTTGCATTCTAACATAACCTCAGAGCCGCCAGAGTGCTGGAACATTAGTTATGTGGGGTGAAAGACGCCCTTTAGAGACTCAACACATTCTGCCCATGTTTTGCAACAACAGACGTTGTTTAGCAGCAGGTGGTGTATAATCACGCAGACACACAAAGAGATAATCATTTAGTGTTAACTACAGCACTCAAGAAGCAAGAAAGAGGGGTGACTCCCGCACTCGGGGTGTATTCTTAGCCCCAAGTAGCTGGACTGGATTCTCTGGGCCCAGCCGCAGTCAGCCGTGACTCGATAAGCAGCCGCAGGTCAAGATAAAACGTATTTAACCGCAGTGTAATGGCTTTTCATTTTCTTAACCCTCTTTTTTTGGCCAACACTTTCCGCCGTTTGAGTGCCCCTCGCCTATTTTTAACAAGACCCTGCCCCCAACTGCAGGCTGAACACGAGGCTCACGAAGAGAGACGAAGAACAGGGGGACTGTTCAAAAAAAAAGGGAAAACATCAGGGATACGTCCTCAGATCTCTGGGGCACGCCACGGTCTCCACGGCCAAACGATCGGGAGATTGCTGTGTTTTTACAAACACGGTGAATGAGGTCATGGTGCAAACAATCATACTTGCCAACTGGATAATGTGAGGTCAATGTATCAATGGAATGAATGGGATTTAGAGCCATGTGCAAGAGCTTAATGCAATGGTCTTTGTATGTCAACTTAAAATTTTACTTAGCCAGCATGAGACCAGGCACAAAGCATGGGGCTGCAACGTGTGTGTGAGTGTGTGTGTGTGTGTGTGTGTGTGTGTGTGTGTGTGTGTGTGTCTGTGTCTGTGTCTGTGTCTGTGTCTGTGTCTGTGTCTGTATGTGTACAGGTATAACGACATGCCCGCCACTGCTGTGCCAAAACCAAGGTCAAGGCTCACAACAGAGACAGGACAGCCAAAAAACTGTACAAAATAGTGCACTGATCCCCACCCACAACACACACTCACACACACACACACACACACACACACTCAGCCAGCCGACACTGCCAGCTCCTGCTGTTTAGATGACATTTATGCTCAACCTTTCCAGTTTGTGATTGATTGGGGTTAAAACTGAACATTGCCCAAATATCTACCAACAAAAACGGTGTGTGTTCATGTGAATGCATTTGTGTGTGTGTGTGTGTTTATGTGTGAGTGTGTTTCCATAAAGATCCAGCCGGTGTACTCCAGGGAATGCCAGTCAAGTGTTTTCAGCCGTTCAATAAGTCTGAATTGACAACATTCTGCAAAACGCAAATAGAATTCAAACTCACTCCAAACAAATAATCAAGCGACTCGGCGGCGCTGTAGATTAACACATACACAAGTTCATCAACCTTTTCTAATCCCGAGCAGCTTGTCCTTTAAGTTTCAGCTTTTTTTTTTTTTTTTTTTTTTACTTCTGCATGCATGAACAGAAAAGATCCTGAACTTGGTCTTTGTTTGCTGTTTCAGAGATCCATGAATAGTACACAGCCTGCTGAATCGTTCAGAGGAAGGAGCCCACTCTCACAGCACATTTGATGAGACGGCAACCGAATCTGTTGGAGCCTTTGTAAGTCAACTAGTCTTCGGTGTAATGGGCCAACTTATTCCACTGAAAAGAGAAAACCCAGGAGCCTCGCAGCACATGCTCGCCCCTGTCCCACTACGTCCATGCAGGCTGGGATGAGGACGCGTTCCACAGTAATGTTCGTCTGTGCGCCGGTGCCAAATGTGGACTGATACAATTAGTTATGCTACACAATTTTTCTATTCCTCGTAATTATGCCACAATCAACCCAAGTGCTCAGACAGAGATTTTTAGAGCACGCATGAAACAGACGTGAGTACACAGAATCATCAAAATGGATGAAGGACAACAATAGCTTCCTCCTGCAGTGCCTGACCTATGTTCTCAACTTCCCCCGATTCACGTTTTTTTTCTTCTTCAAGGGCTGAAAAGCGACTGCTCAGGGGGTTAGAGGCTCTGAAACGTCGAGGTGGCGACTGTGGCGGTGAATTGATTTCACTGATTGGCTGACTAACATCATTTTCCAAATGTTTTCTGTTCGCCGGACATCGGTGCCTCTCCCAACGCATCTGTAACACTCACATATGTCGGGTTCTTGAGGAGCATCAAAGATTCATCATCTAGCATCGGATTTCCTTCGGCTAGACTGACTGGGCTGCTGTATTTGACTTTAAAACTCAGCTAACGCTAGCCAACTGAATGTAACGAAACAAACATCTGAAAAATGACGCTACACACGTATCTGTAATCACACAATCTGATGCATAACATGCAAGATGGACACAGTGCAACATAGTGGTAGACAGAGGTACTAATGCCAGTTATTTAGCCTTAGGCCATTTAGTTCCTGGTAGAAAAGTTCCAGTGGCTTTCTTTGGTCGGAAAATGCAACGATTCATGGGACTACAAGTCTCACAAATGGCTCCAGCTGCTTTACATTTCAATATAAAACTTCCAGAGTGCTGCTTCTTGATTCCAAGTGCTGTTAAGATCATTCACATCATCGCACATGGAGGCAAATTGGCTCCACAAAACCACAAGAGTCTCAAGTTTCTCCTCATGTTTTATCTCAGAGGGGGCTACAGCAGGAAGAAATAGATCTCATTTATATTTTTTATTTTCCATTCAGAATCAATATCACAATGTTTAAATGCTAAACAATTAGCCAAGCCTAAACTAGCAACCACATTAGACTTTTGAGAGGTTTTGGACTCACTGGAACCATCCGAGTGTCTTTTCCTGCAGGGCCAGGGTCTAATCTGTGAACATGGTGCCACTGCTATCTGACAAATATTATAACTGCTCCAAGATAATACGTGGGAGGCTACAGGAGACGCACAGTGTTTAGCCAGAAGTTCAAACACTGTTGCCTTTTAATGTATTATGGTTACATTTTATTGCTCCTGTCAAATATATCAGAAGCTGTTGAACAGGGCCAAGTTCATGACATTGGAGTTCATCTAATAAGAGGCGTTCAATGCACAGATCAACAGGGTATCTGGCAGCAGAGAGAGAGAATATTGGAAGTTGTGTGTAGTTGTTTAGCGAGACGGTCGGGTTTTTTTTGGTTTTCAACTCAGCAATAAAATAAGCAGCAACAAAAGCAATCAAAGTTGAAAAATCGAGGATATAATTATATCGTGATCGAGAGAAAAGGTTCTGAAAATCAATAGTGCGCGTGTGTTGGGGCAAAACCGGCGCAACACCTTGTTATTGGCCCTACTGAAAGCTGTTACATGGTTCTGCTTTAATTATCTTTCCTCTAGTTCACGCGTGCACGACGAGAAGGCAGCGTGCGTGCGTTTTCTGGTCTCACCTGCGGAAGGAAAAACACGGTTCGATCACTTGTCCAAACTGATCTAAATCCAGTTTGCACACAGTCACTATGAAATAAATATAGATTACAAAGGAGTCTAACTTTTCACGCGCGAACACATTTCTATGTTCTCACTTAATAAAGCGATATAAAATATTTGGGTTATCACGGATGTGGGCGACGACTATTTAATACTTTATGTGTATATGTTAATCCACTGTAACGATTTTGATTTAATTTTTTCAATCGACTTTGTTTTATTTTTATTTTTTTTACTTGATCTCACCTGAAATCAGACCTCAATAAAGGAAATCATATAATAAAGAAGACGTCAACACCTGAGAAAACACAGCTACAGGCCCACCCCGTGAGAACCAGATCATATTATAATCCAAACACAGAAAGAAAAATCAATTAATCCTGACCCGAAGCATATGTAAACAAAGCAGGACCACTGATCGATCAATCAATTTAATTAATAAATAAATGAAACGAGCGTGGAAACTGCGGTGTTTCTGTGTATGTGTATGTGTGTGTGTGTGTGTGTGTGTGTGTGTGTGTGTGTGTGTGTGTGTGTGTGTGTGTGTACAGTATGTCTGGACATGATGTCGGTGTGGGCCTTTTGCTGCTATAGCCTCAGAGACTTTTTCGTACCTCAGGAAAAAAAAAGCAGGGGAGGGGATTGAGGGGAAATCTACTCCCACGCGTCATATTCTAAAAGTTGTTGGCCCGCAAGCCTTAAATTAAAAAGAAATACATTTTTTTTACACTCAGCTTTTTTCATATTGAACTTGTGTTCCTGCTGCAACACAACAGACCCGAGGCCTGCATGTGGGCCGCGTTCGGTGGTCTGATGCGAAAAGTGCTACAAAGCCAGGTATTTGTGTCCATTAGCGCCGGGATCAACAGACTATCAAGGCAGAGATCAAGACCAAGTGCAATTACTGGGCCAGAAGCAGAATCCTCCACATGTTCAAGTGGTTTCACTAAGTGGACCAACTGCTCTTTTATTTTTCTTTTTTTTAAAAAAACATATTCTGGAACCTGAGCCCAAAGGCTACAAATTTAAAGGACATGGAAAAGTAATCAAGTAACGCATAAACGTTATCATTTTAAAGGTGTCAGTCGTTTTATTAAAATTGCATCGTTTAACTTAAAGCCGTTGTTTTGCCAGTTTAATTTAATATTTAAAATAAAATAAAAATAATGGCAGCATATTTGTGAAAGATATTTTCTTCCAAGCACAGCCTGATTTATGTAGTGGAAGCGATTTAGCTCGGTCTCAAATGTTGTGCACAAATATTTATTCCACTTGAGGTCTGAAATGTAAATGATATTTTTTTCCTGAATGTTGTTCGCGGTGGTTCGCATTGAATTAAAGTCAGGGACTTTGGCAAAGTTACAAAGCCTTTAAAAGGCCCGCATATGTGCAATATGGCAAAGACTGAGGGGGAAAAATAGTTTAAACCTGTCCTGTAATTTACTTCACATTTTCAGGTCAAACAAGGAGCCCCCAGATTGAATTAAATAAATCTGTTAATGCATTTAAAATAAGCGGCCACCGAGAGTTTCGGTGAGAGGTTAAAGGCTGAGAATGACGCGCAGCGAGCGAAAAACGTTTAAACGGGATTAAAAACAAACCCACCGATCGTAAACAAATGCCACATTTTTAAAATAATAAAAGTTACCAAAAAAAAATTTGGATTTTTCCGTGTGACAGGAGCCACAGTCCATTAAATCTGCGGCCGCTGTTTTTGCACATGCAGGACGCGTTATTGATTGACATTCCCAGAGGAGGACCCGGTCCACAGCAGTCCGAGTGGCCGCGCGACACAACTACATTTCCAGGCTGAGGTATATTTTTTTTTTGCATGTTCCAGTCAGGATGGAGAGTGGGCGCAAAATACAGGGAAAAATATCGCCGTTTCAGTCCAAATTCGCATCTCGGCGTCCCGATCTGTGCGCGCTGTGTTCAGTGGGAGCTGTGCAGCAGCTCGCAGCACTGTGCGGTGCCACAGCGCCCACTATTTTAAAAGCCGGGAATGTGATCTCCGAAACTTGCACGGCTCTGTAAAAAGTTACCCTCCGTTTCGACAACTTTTCTTGTAACTTTTAAAAAACCTACGCGCGCGCCGCTTCTGCCTCCGTCCCCCCAAAAAATAACAACTAATTTCAAGACGGAGCTGGGATTGTTTCTTCCTTTTCCTTTTTTCTCCTTCTTTTTTGGACGGCTGTGTCTGGAACTGGAGCGTAATCAACCCAAACACCAGCGCCGTTTCTCATCACACATGAAGCGTCGTGACGCCGGGAAGCAGCGAAGCCAAGCCCGAGACATGCGGGGAACCGCGAGCAGGCAGCCCGGAGCGGGACACGTTCTTTAGCAGAAGAGTTAACTCCGGACAAAGAGTGGCCCCCTCCTCTCTTTAAGGATATGACAAATGACAAGGACATGTAGAGACGCAGGAGCCTTCGGAGCCGGCGACTCAAAGCGAAGGACAGCGAGAGGGGAAAAGAACACTTACTTTTGGCCAGTTTTCTCGCCCTCGCCTTGGATCTCATCTTGTCGGCTTGTAGATTCCTCTCGTCGTCCTCCGTGAGCCCAGAAGCAGCAACAACACTATCTTCATCTCACCAGCATTGTCAGTTTGGACACCTTCGCACATGCGCACAGGCCATTCAATCTGACACCCTCGCCGGGGCCAAAAAACTTTCCAATGTATTCATCATCATCATCACTTTTTTTGTCCTATCGTCTCCCCTTTAGATCACTTATCTCTTCCCCTCCTCCTCTTCCTCCTCCTCCTCCTCCTCCTCCTCGCCTCACCATCTTACCCCCACCAACCTTGCCATCCCCTTACCCTCTCGCACCCCCCCCCCCCCCACCCCCCCCCCCCCCACCCCACCATCCCACCTCCCCCACCGCCACCCCCGCCTCACCCGGACAGCGCACACGCGCAGCCCGCTCCGCTCCGCTCCTGCAGGCACCTTCTTGGATTTTTTTTTTTTTTTTAAACCTCCGTATCAACGAGGCTTTTCTGCGTCCAGCGGCGGACCCAGTGAGGCAGAGAGGGGGGGGGTCAAGGTTGTACTAGGAGAGCAGAACTGCAGTGGAAAAAGGTTCTCCTCGTGTCAATAACTCTGATGTTGTGTCTAACGTTCATGGCGCGATTTTTCTGCTTCTGCAATATGATCTTCAAATATTTCCCGTTTCTGATTCTGCAGAGTAACAATGCCTGCGTGTGTGCGCGTGCGCTTGTGGCAAGAAATTCTCCTACTGCCAATGTTATTTTTAACTCATTAATGCACGTGCGAGCGTAAATACTTCCACGGCTCGATGAGAGTTGCACTTTACAAGCAACGATGTGTGTGTGTGTGTGTGTGTGTGTGTGTGTGTGTGTGTGTGTGGGCGCGCCCGCCCTCGGGACAAGCAGCGGCCAGCAGCTGTTTGACGCACGCATGGAGCTGTACACGGGGGCGAAATGCGGGCTTTTCTCCTTCTATTTCTTCTTCTTTGCTCCGATGTGTTGACGTTTGTAACAATCGCGTGTGCAGCAGGTTATTTCTGGGGATTTTTCTGCCGGTTTAGCGCAGCTGACCTGCAGGAGGTGGACACACGCCGCAGATCTCGCCGTTGCGCCTGCCTACACCTGGCTACAGGAGACGCGTTTGCGTTAATCCCTCATCCTGATACAGATCAGAGGAGTATAAGGTAATTTCAAAATCCCGTTTTACAAAGACGCCGGCACAAACACACACACATATTAGTATTTATATGTATCTATAAGTAGGCCTATGCATGTAAATTATAGACATATACAGCGACATATTTTACTCTCAATCAACTTTTTAGATTTTAAAAAAAAATCGATCTATATTATCTAAAACACAGTTATTTACATGACACATTATTTGAAATTTTAAAATAGTTTTTTTTAATTATGATACATTCAACAGCAGCAATAATAACGTTAATGCTATTAGTGATGAAGGTATTGAATTAAATTAAATTACTAAAAGACTAAATATAAGTAAATATAGGTACAAGCATTTAAACGTTTCTTTTAGAAAATGTTTTAATGCACTGGCTGCTGTTGGTCATGTTGGTGTGGGCCTGCAGCCTCCATGTCATATGGGAATGGTTTCCGTCCAGATTGGCTGAATAAAGGCGACTCTATGTTGGAGCCTATTAAATATCGGTGGTGAAGGAGCCACTGCAGAGCTCTGGAAGAGGGAGCAGCTCTGTGCACACTGAGCACTCAGCGTGGATTTGAAATAAGCTACCGGAGTGGGTCGAATCCAACGACGAATGATTAGTTCAGATATTGTGCATGATTTAATTAGTTATTGTTGCTATATTATTATTTTTTAATTGTAGAAATATGTTATTTTCATATTTACTGTGACCACATAAATTCCACTGCTTGAAATTCTTCTGAGTTTCGTTCCCGATGGATGTTTGCTCCAATTTCTACGCACGTTGGAGCAATTTTAATAAAGGCTCGATTTAATCAAACTCTGAAATTGCCCTGTTGTTTTTATACATAATGAATCCTTAATCAATAATTATCAGCCGCAATCAGCATATATTATCTAAATATTAGATTGTATTTGGCGACACAGGACTAAGAGGTTAATTTGTTGGCTCCCTTGAATCCCGAGCAGCGTGCGAGCTGTGATTACACACGAAGGGTCCGTGTCAGAGGGTGGCCAGGCACAAACCTGTTGGATTAACAAACACATTTCTTCACATGCAAATAAGGAATCGCCGTTGCAGTTTAAGTGGCCCAAAGAGGAACAGGCTTGATGAATTATTTGCGTAAAGGTGGTTGATTTCCTCCTTTGTGTTGGTGCAAGCGTGGTGACAAACTATCGATATGTTGAAATCGATGGCTGCGTTGGTGCAGCCAGCGAACCTAGAAGTCCCCCCTGAAATTCTTCCCAAAAGACACCTTCGACAGCTCAGGCCGGGCTCAGGATATTTCTGCACATCAGGTTGGACAAATGATTTCACGCGGAGCAGCACCTTTTTAAAAGGCGCAATTAACCGTGATTACGCCTGCAAATAGAAGTGTTGCTCCCCGACACTGGCCCGTTGGGAAATACTTTTATGCGTCATTTAAACATCGACCTTTAACAGGAGGAACTGGGAAAGCTGGCGTTAGAGCCGCGCGTGTGCTTTGCACGTACGGGGCTTTTTTTTTTTTTTAACCCCCCCCCCCCCCCGCTCCGGAGCGCGGACAGGCGCTCCCGCATCAGTCTCCGGGACAGCATGTCAGACGTCAAGGAAAGAAATCAGTCTGCTGCAAATAATAATGCTTATTTAGTATGGCTCTAAATGTTTTTGGTTTTTTTTAGATCTTTAGTGCGTAAAAACGGCGCACACAAGAAATCCATAATTAATCATTTATAGAAGGTGGAATTCTGCAGTCCGACTGGATTAAACCATGCAAATATGCTTTCTTGGAGACAAACTGGCATTTTTAAATGTGGTGACTGTGTGGCAGCATGTTCAATAAAGTCCATGGGATAATTCACTGTTTTCTTTTCTTCTCCTTTTCAAAATTATCCACAGGCACAGAAGAAGCTTCCTATATCAGAAGTTAAACCAATAAACAACACGAAGCGCGCCAACCTGAAACGAAAATCAGCCATAATAATTCAGTATTAACAACGTTTCATTTGGTTTTAACTGAGTATAGTTACAAAAACCGGGGTCAGAGATGTTTCTGCACTTATAAACGATGCGGGTCAAGATCAACACCAACATCAGGCGCGCACATCTCACGGTAGGTAGGTAGGTGTGCCCGTGCACGCCGAAGTTTACACCCTGTAGATTGATGTGGTCTGACTGCGGTGACTGTACACACCCCCGAGCCCCCCCCCCACCCCCCACCACCTATACACACACACACAAACAGACAAATGCGTGCACGCGCACACACGCACACTGAAACCCAAGCTTTATCCCCGCTGGAAAAGGCTCCGGGTCTGAAGATTAGGCACTGCGCACAGATAACATCAGCGCACGGTAGATATGTGAAATGGAGCACCTCGCGCTCCGGCCCGCAGATGAGCAGGACATCAAAAAGACCCTTTGTGAGCTCCGAGAGGATTGTAAATTTGCCAACTATAATTCTGTAATAGGAGAGTAAACACAGTAGGCCGCGACGGGGCGGAATACACGCGCTCAAGAACGCGCCCTATGCGTATGATGCGGCCGCACGGTCACGACGAGAAAGAGAATCTCCTTTTTTTAGGATATCGGTGGATTCGAATCCCCCAGGAGCTAATCAATGACAAATTGAAATAATAGCAAGTGGAGAAGGAGAGACGCGTCCCGCTCCGCAGCAGCAGCACCCGCCTCCCCTGCGATCAAGCCCCCAGGAGCGGTCATAGAGGAGTTGCCTTTGTAATTATTAGCCATTAATTGAGTTCAGGACCTCGCGGGTCTGTGGGAAATGGGAAAACTGACCGCTAATCCGAGACGGTTCTTTGGGGCCTTTTGCAGCGTTGTTAACATGCTGTCAGAGGAGAAGGGCGCTGCGCCACCGCTTCTGATAACACCAATACGAAGGTTAGAGGAGGGCAGTGGCTGTACACACGCACACACGGGGACGGAAGCCGCTCTGACATGGCGGAGCGCTGCTGCAAAATACGCACGTGTGTGCATGTGTACGCGCCGAATGCTGAGGATTTTATATGTGCATCTAAATCTACAGTTGCTGGATTCAATGTTTTCCTTTACAGTGATTTAATACATTAAATATGTTGGAATATTTGAGCGCGCTTTATTAATTTCTACTATATCAATTTACCCCAAAATCAAGCATCTTCCGGCTCAAATATACAACAACAACATTTTCGTTGGACAAACGTCCAACAAAGCAGGAAAACATGTTTCTAATTGTTTCGGTGACATTACTAAAAATAAATATATTTTGTTTTAACTATGCAGCTCCCAGATTACACAGGCATATTATTATGTATTTTTAAAATAAAAATGGCAGAAATAATCTAATAACGATGGCTGACGACTGTAAAACCTAATAGAATAATAATAATAATAATAAATTCAGGCGATAATGAACAAGAAATCTTTCAGAGCAAAGAAAACAAGCATTCCTAATATCATCAGTATTGATTAATTTATTTTTCATTGTTAATGAATTAACCGCTCTTTATTGTCACCAATCATCCCCGCAGATCAGAACAGCCGACCCCTCCAAACAAATACGCATCCAGATATCGCCCCCAGGCGCAAGCGAAAATTACCCCGTCGTAGAAATGACCTTAATATGATGTAATCAATCACGCTGTCCTCTGGGACACTGGGAATCATAATGTTAATCTTAGAGTTTGGAACGGGGAGGGGGATAACTTGTCATATTTTACAGCGTATAGAAAGTCTTGTTTCTGCAGAGACGGTTTGTGGCTAAAATACGACTTCGTGATATCGAATTGAAACGAGGCCGTTGGCTCGTCATTGTCTTCCTTTTGTGACCTCTGTAAATAAATGTGCCCATTTTGGCGAGGTCTCATCATTGAAATAATGTCAATTCAATTTAGCTACTTTGAAAACATAGAAATTAATTACATTATTCGGTATACATATTTTGAGAAAAAATATTTAAAATTTATTTGAGTTGAATTTGATGTATTTTCTCTTGCCACTATATGCCCAGTGCTGCCAGTTTGGGTGAGGTACGTGTTGGAGCTCATGAACTTCACAATAAAATGAAGCTGAGCTGCTCTATAAAAGATCATCACACAAATAAAAAGCTGAAGCCTCACAGCTCTTCAGAAACATCCAGAGTGTCACAGAGAACGTGCCAGAAATGCACCAAACATGGGCGCAGATTAGCACCGTGAACACAAACACAACTTGGCAGGAAGCGAGAGGATCACCAAGCGCCGGGGCTGCGTTGCCATTAACAACTGTGGACAGATCGAAGTGGCTGAGCTCGCCATTGAGCTGCTTTCACCCGAGGCTGGCATGGCAGTGCGTCAGGACTCCGGAGGGCTGTCTGCCAGCCTTTTAAAAAAGACTGCTTCAGCCATTTCTGCCTCTCATCTTTGAAGCCTTGCACAGGTCTTTCTTTAGCCTGATTGTGTTGTCACCTGCAGTAAACATCCGATCTGACGTTTTCTATTCATCGAACCAGCTTCAGTAATCTAGTAATAGTAATCTAACCTACGCATGCAGGACGCTGTAATATAACAATCACACGAGAATCTGAACAAAACCCCCAAACCTAAAACCTTCGCTGGCTGAAAAGTCTCCTCTGCCTCTGCTGAGGGAACAGTCATGCACTTTATTGCTGTATTTGGGGAGTGACATCACTGTGGTGGCGAGGAACACTGGGCCCCACAACACAATGCACACATGCTCCCGGTGCTGATGGGAATGGCTGCCGTCACTTTCAGAACCATTTCTCCTCCCAGCCCTGAATCAACGTGAACGCCGTGTGGACACCGAACACATGTTGTTAAGTATTTTCTGTGCAAATATTCATTCAGTGTATTGGAGAAAAGCGGCTGCCCCGCATTAGCAGACTTTTCATCTCTTAGCCCATACTTACGGGTCTTGTTGACATTCTTAAGCTAAATGGATCTACTTTTCAGTCAAATGTTTCCACTGCCAAGGCAATGCACACCCCTGGTCCAGGGGGCACTGTGTGGGATTCCAGTAAAAAACATATGCGTTCCACACACACACACACACACACACACACACTCAGATGGCCAATGGTGGATTGTATTCAGAGGCAAAAATGTTCATGTTTGACTGATTTCCCCATGGGAGTGGGCTACTTCCAAGAAGGGGGGGGGGGGGGGGGTGAATTTGGCGAAGCTGGACACTCCTGCCTGACACCGTATAGGAAGCTCACCATAAGACCCAAAACAGCGCTTTCCAACAAAGGGCAATAAAGTTTTCTACGAGTGCCTCGCAAACAAAGCCCGCAGCGCTCTTGTGAGGTTTCTGAGGGTTTTCTCATGGGTCCGTCCCCCTCCTGTTGCCTGGCAGTGATCAGTCACATTATTTATTTGTTTGTTTCATTTTTTGGTGGTGTTTGCCGTTGCTGTTATGTGTTGTGTGTGTGTCGCTGGCCTGACAGGATGATTAATAGAAGGTATGGGGGGTAGATGGCAATGGCGGCTGGAGGTAGGGGTGGGGGTGGGGTGGCACTCGGCACCACATCAAAAAAAACAAAATAAAAAAAAAAGCATTTCATGGGGTTTTTGCTGCCACTTCCCTTTGGAAGGATCACTCACCTCCCTGAATTTTGCTTACATGAAGGTACTAAACTGTAGAAACGAATGTCCGCAACGGAAAAAGGAGCTTGCAGGGGCAGATGGATTACTCCAGAATCAGGAACGGTGCAGTCAGAGCCCCGGGTTGCTGCAGGGCCACAGCAAAGGCTAAAATGTCAGATGGTCCTCGTGTGCAGCCTGAATAAAGATTGACTGTGGACTCGTTTCTTTTCAGAGCTCGGCCTCATAACATGACAGCAGAACAGGTGACTCACAGACGAACCTGATATCTTCCGCCAGAGAGACGTTCTATGGTTTTGGTGAGTGGCACAGGGACAAAAATCAAAGAAAGTCCATGTTACTCTGTTTCAGAGGCATGTTTGGCAACACTGAACAAGCTCATATGTTTGCATGAGGACCCACACTCATGGTTTTAGATGAAACGCTGTTGGTTTTGTACAAATCTTGAATCTGTGGATAGTACCAGATGCTAGCTCATTTACATCCAGAATATACAGTTATTTTTGACCCGATTATGGTTGACAAACCATACCTGGCTCAAATTAATCAAAACTTCCAAGCAGACAGTGAGCAGCCCTACTAACCCACAACTGTAGGGGGCGCTAATGTATGAAACAAGTTATCCTGGATCTTTAAATATTTGAGCTCAAGGTCCACGACATTGTAAAGTGGGCGCTGCCCAGAGATGGAGGACAGAACACAGCAGCCTTTAGCTAATCAGGGGTATCAAAAATGAGCATAGCAAAAAGCTGCTCTGGCGTTTATTTGTGTCTTTGTCCACCCAATCAGGCAGAGAAAAACAAAAAAGGGCATTGAAACAGGTTGCCATCTTTCACTCCTGTTGTTTCCCAGAGAGAACTGGCTGCCAAGTCCGTAAGCGAGTTTAACAATTCCATTACCAACGCGCGGAACACCCACACTACTCTTTTGAAGCCAGGGCTTTTTAGAGGAGAAGAGTTTATTGACTTCAAATTGTTACCACTTGGGCCTTCTCCTCTCATTGCTGGAAAAAAGAAGGGCGCACCATGACAGTTGCACAGTGGGACACCTCCACGAAAATGTCAGCCCGCACACCGTTGCTGATCTGTCGGATTTTATTCCGAGTGTGGTTCCCGTTAACATCAATTCTCTTGCTTTTACAGCAGAGCTCATCTGTGGACCAAATGTGTCACTCGGTAAGATGGGAAAGACTTTGTTTTTCTGGGGTCGCTAATAAAGCATGACAGATGATTGGATGGGTGATCCACCCCGTCTGTGCTTGGGTTTTTCCTAAGCGCCTGTATGTCACCCAGCGACATTTGCCATGTGGTGAAGCAGGACAGCCTGACACTCTGTTTTAAAGAATTTATTGTGACCGCAATGTCACGTCATACATATGCTGAAGCTAATGTTTTGTTCTGACCCGCGCCGCGATGATCTTTGAAGTTGTAAGCTGGAACGCGGCTACTGTGGGTTAGTTGGCAGCTGCTGGGACCTCAATGCCTGGACGACTGGGGTTACTGACACCTATAGGCCCAGGGTCAGGGTGGCAGCTCGTAGAGCGTGTGTGTATGTGTTCGTGCGTGTGTAGTCGTGCATGTTTCCCCTGTAACTCTAAACTATAACTACAGTCAATTGCAGACATGTCAGTAAATACAACTCAAAACTAAATTTCCTAAATCCTTCTAACCTAACATGGTTTTATTTTGAAATTTAATGGTCACTGTTGCCATCTGGACTCTATTTCCTTGTGGCTCTAACAAAATAAAAGGTTACTGCAATGTAAAACGGAGTTTTATCATGCTATGGAGAACCCCTTTGTGTTCACACCATCAGTCACCGCATGAATATGCTGTAGTTCCATCGACTCGACTTTACATTAATGCATTTTGCACCACTGTGCGTGACGTCAGCCAACTGTTGAGCAGCAGTTAACTTTCTATCCCCAGTGAGGAGGAAATTAAGTGACTGTTAATACCCACTGACATCATTGTAGTTCATATAAAGCGATTTTTTTTTCTGCTGTAGGTTTTTCTTTTAGGTCTTGAGAAGTGCATGTATACATGCTAACTAGCCTGAAATTGAAGTTCTGAAAAGCTGGACTAACACCCAGATAATGCGATCGAAGTCGATCTGCTCCTTCATGGACAAAGATCAGTCCCACTGGAATGTGAGCAGATGTTAATAGAAGCAGCTGGCTGAACAGGATGAAAACTGGAGTTTGTTTTTGGACAGATAACGCGACACACGTCATGCTGTCAGGTGCTAACCCGCTAGCTTGTGATGGACGATTGTGCTCTGTGATATCATAGGTCAGCCAGAACCTGTCCAACCCTAGCAAGCTGAAAGAGTGCAAATTGCCACTTAGGTTGCCAAGGCAACATGATTAAAAGCATAAATATGCTACACTTGCATGTATACCAGGATGAAGCCAACGGTCCAATAAAACAAGTAAAGTACAGATTATCTGGTGATTTCCAGTGAAGCTTCGATGGAAAAAGGAGGGAAATGGTTTTAGTTCAATAGCAGTATCAACTACTCTTGGACAGAAAACAGAATAAATATCAAACGCAGTCGTTGATTCTAGGTGTCGCAACTCCTGAGAGACGGCGGTAATCACAACCAACGCTCAGATCTGTTCCATCACATTTCTAATCAGTGGCTTTTCTGCTCCCAGCAGAACTGAAAAGGTGCCGTCTCAGCAAAAACAGTCCTTGTTCCATCTACAACTCAGCCTGCGATCAAGACAGAAGGGGACCAATGGAGTGGGGAGAAGCAACCACATGAGTGCATGTTTGAGGTGGGTGGGTGGGTGGTGGGATTCTCTGCCAGTGGGTGAGCTTATCCAGAGGATCTGTTCTGCCTCATGAGATGGGGAGAGAACTCTGATAGGAGCCGAGCTCCTGCACCGGGACCCAGGAACAGGCCGGACTTTGTCAGTTTTACCTACCACTGAGTGTATATCTATAAGCACCCAAATTAGTCTTTCAATAACAAACTCTGCCAGTTTCTCTGACTGGTCATGACAAATGTTCGCAACGGATCCGGTTAATGTCAGCCGCAAGGGGACTGACAGCCCGTCACCTTTATTGTAACGAAGCCTTACGGTACATTAAGGCGTTAACGTTGGTAATGTTTGTTGAGGCATCTGTGGTCTGACAAATAAGAGCCACAAATAAGGTCCGGCTATTAAAGCTGTTCTTTTGATTTAATTAAAAATGTACTTTCTCTTCACTGAAGTGGGCAGAGGGGGCGCGCTGGCTTAATCTTTATTCTGTCCGCCACCTTTTCACAGCGGAGAAAGCCAAACAGAAAAGCCTGTCGGATCATTATTTGAGTGCCAAAACAGCAGGAGAGGAAAAGGCAGCAGAGCCCGGTGATTAAAATTCCTACCACCTTGTTGACTGCGTCTCCCCAACAAGCTTTGCTTTCTTTTCAGGACTTGGATGCAACACGGCGGTTGAGGGAGTGCGAGCTGGCAACAGATAAGAGGGACGTTTTAAACTGCAGATGGAAACGAGCTCTAAATGCTACACGCAGAAGACAATCAGGCCGAGAGAACCTGCAAACCCGAGCTACTGTTATCTCTTGATGAGACTCTTCCATCAGAATACTGCATCAGTTCATGTGATTGTGCCCATAAGAAAATCCTTTTCCTTTTTTTTTCGGTGCGTCTGAGTCCACTAGGTGGTGACAACCTTTTTCCTGTTGAACTATTACATTACGGACAAAAATAAAGTCTTTATGTCCTCACTCTCTTTGGCCCAACATGCTTGCAGAGCATTTCCTTCATGCTATTGTGTGCATGCACTCGTAGATCACAGTTCATGACAATAATATCAGGGTGCTTGTCAGGGTTTTATGACTTAGACGGGTCTATTTGTAAAACTATATTCTGCAGTGGCCAGTGAGCAGCATAACCAGGTGTGTGTTCTCAATAGGATTAGTAGCAAAATATTGTTCTGCCAGTGTTTTAATTGTTGTTATTGCAGTTTTAACAAATCAGTGGCATTCAAATAGATTAAAATTTGATGTTTTCTAAATGATGAAAAATTTGTCCTCAACCACCACATAAAAGTAGTATGAATCAGTTATTGTTGTTAGTAGTAGATTGCTAGTTTGCCATTTTAGTGCATTAAATTACTAATAATTTGCTGTTTTGGACACAGATTAGCAGAAATCTATGGAACATATAACATTGTATTCAGTTTTTTTTGTACATGTACATTGTGTGTGTGTGTGTGTGTGTGTGTGTGTGTGTGTGTGTGTGTGTGTGAAAACCCACTCCGCCCTCAATTAGCCGCTGACGGACAGGTCAATGGCCCGTCAGCACATCCTCGCTGACGGGCGAACGGCGACACATTCCTCCTCCTGTCGCTCCGGCCGTTCCGTCCTCACCCCTCTCAGCCTCCCACTGCGGTAGGTCAGGTGGGGACGGGGGAAACATCAAAAATAGGCGTAGATGGCGCTGAAGGCACACCGAGTGAAAGAGGAGATTTTTATATTTTTTATATCTCCGCTGTTTCAAGTTCACTGATCCCCCCCCCCCCCCCCCCCCCCCCCCCCCCACACACACACACACCACCCCACCAAACCAGACTGCTCGGATGTCCTGCCCTTTCAACACACCTGAGCTCTCCCCTCTGTTCCACCACCCCCACCACCACCACCACACACACACACACACATACACACACACTTCTTTTTCTCAGCTATATCTCAGTGCTACAAATCCCTCCTTACCCCAGCAGAATTCCTTCCTTCCCACATTTGCTCCTCTCCCATTTCCACCTTCCCTCTCAATGGGCTCACACTGCATTTGGGGAAATTGGTGGGGGTGTGAGGGAGAGAAAGAAAGGAGGGGAGGGACAGAGAGCACGGCGCAGGCCTCTGGCTGTAAGGGAGAGTGCACCTGGATGGGCAGGCTTCCTGGACATGCTGTGAGGGACTATTGTCCTGCATGTCAGCAGCCCCTCTCTTTTAATGGGGCCCGTATATCATCATTCTGATGATGGCAGATGACTGGGACTCAGGGGAGAAGGGGTGGAGAGCGCCGATCTGGGAGCGACGTTCCCGAAGAAAGAAAAGGAGTGTCTTGGGGAGAGAGGTGGGATGAAGGCGAGGGGTTCGGGGACAGGGCTTAGAAACGTAGGGACCCCTAAATCCCCCATCGACTGAAATCCTAGCACTTAACCCCAGCTATGGTATTGTGTGCTGCTGTGGGGATTTTATCCCTCTTTTTCTGTGGCAGTCATTCTTTTTAATGGACTCTGGCTCTGCCCACACCTCCCTCTCCCCATTCAAACGGCAGATGCTTTAGCTGATTTGGGGGGGAAAAATTGCTTTATGGCCTATTTTCCTTTCACGGATACGACTGTAGGAGAGAAGGCTGGTCACCTGTCACGCAAACCAGAACAACCTAAAGGGAGAGGAATAGAAAGAAGACACTTCCTGCTTTGCTAATCTAGAGTGCAGATTATGTAAATCGAGGGGTCGTGGTCACAGCGATTCCTCCATGGTCAGCATGCTTTCACTCCCACCCGGGTCAGATACTGAAGTTCGGTCAGGTGCCTCGGGCCTCGCAGAAAACTGATACTATCGCTCCCTCCAGGGTCACTTTTGTTCAATACTTCCCGGTATGTTGCTAATGTATAATTACGCCGGCCGGCCCACACAGAGGCCACGGACGGGGTTAGGGTTACAGAGATGGCGTCAAAAGTTCATCATCAATCATCAAAATTCTGGTGGCTAAAATTACAGGCCCCAGATGGAGGACCTACAGCAACAATTCTATGACGCGTCAGGGTCTCACGAAGCTCCACCGGTTGCTTGTTGGGAGTGAAACCGGACCAATCCGGCTTTAAAGAGAGCAAAAACTCCCCGGGTTGACTGCTTATGGTGACGAGCTTTAAAATTGTTCTTCAAGGGTCAGCAATAACGCTGACACTCAACATTAGGAAATCACGTTGACTTGCAGTTTCAACAAATATTGCAACATCTCCTGCCATTTTTAAA
The DNA here is from genome assembly GCF_901000725.2 of Takifugu rubripes. Taxonomy (NCBI): domain Eukaryota; kingdom Metazoa; phylum Chordata; class Actinopteri; order Tetraodontiformes; family Tetraodontidae; genus Takifugu; species Takifugu rubripes. Next base: position 7,463,735 of record NC_042287.1, read on the forward strand.
ATTATACTTATATGGCTTTGAAATGAAATCCTTTTTTTTTTTTTTACTTTTTTTCATTGTGACAACATAAAGGTGTATATCTTCCTAAAAAAATGTGTGGGTCAGTCTGGTCAGAGGGGATTTCTGATGTGTATAAACTGGGAAAGAAGAATAAACCTAATGGTACCATGAGGCTGTGCAGAAAAGCATCTTTATAGGCTGCATTAAGGTTTTGACCAACAGCAGCTAAGTGGCGTTTTTCAGTACTCATTGATGATGTAACTCGGCAGCGGATGGTGTGTTCATGTTGTGAGTGATTGAGGAGAGAGCCGGTCGTTCATTTCAAGGGGACAAATGGCTGCTAATTGAGTAGGTGTTGTAAGACCTTGTCTGGATACCTTTCAAATGAGTAAAGGGTCATTTCCCCCATAATTAGCTTTTGTGTGTGAGAGAAAGAGAGATTACTAAAACTCTTCATTTATGTAATTTACGTTCTTATATATATGCATTTTGAGCCTGTACCTTTGGACAGCCAGGTTGTGTCTAAATGTCTAGGTTTAAACACAACCTAAATGTATACATATGTGCTCATTTGCAGAGCTGATTAAATGACAGCGGCCATACATCACACCGCAAGCTGTGGCGCTGACCCTGGAACAAATATTTACATAGTTAGACTAAAGCAACAACCCTTTGTGCTGTTGCTTTTCCCCAGTGTTTTAAGTTTAACTACATTTTAATAAATGAGCTGAAGCAATAGATTAATGAGTATCTGACCTAAAATAGCAAATAATGCAGCGTGTGAAGACTTAAACTCCTCAGAAACAACCTGAAATTCACTTTCTAATCACACAAAACATGACTGACATGGCGTTTTTCAAGAACTAAAACAAAGTGGTAGATTTCCCCACATGAGATCACATCAGAGAACTTCCTATTAGGATAGAAATAGTCACGTAGTGGCCTCAAAGCAACGTATGATTTCTATGTGCTGTTTGAATGGGGTGATTCTTAAAACAGTGAGCCAGTGTCCGCTCTCTTCTCGGCCCGTCACATGAGAAGCAGTTAATGTGTCAGTAATTGGACAAGCGGTATATTTTGGGAAAAGCCCTTTATAAAAATATCCACCCACAGACTCTGAAAGTGAGTGTGTGTGTGTGTGTGTGTGGGTGTGTGTGTGGTGTGCACTTTTCAGCACGGAGAACAAGCAAACAAGCTGAAAATATGGAGGGAGCGAGAAAAGCAGCTGTATTCTCCAGGTTGTGTGTTTGGATGGCGCCCCCCCCCCCCCACAGGGCGGGGCTTGTGAGAGATGACATCACGGGCCAGAGCAGCCGATTATGAAACTCGTAAAGCGCCCTCCGGGTTTGTGCATCCGCGGGCCGGGTGCCAGGGCTGTGGATGTGTGGGCGGCAAGAGGGAATCGTTAGTGAGGTTTTATTGGAAGAGCGGGGAAGAACAAGGGTGCAGGCTAACAGGAAATCAGGATTCAGACGGTCTCGGCGGTGCAGCGGTTTGATTGCTCCCAGGCCTGATGGGCACGTGTGTCTGGGATAACGAGACAGAGGCGACACATCCACATTTCTGCTGTGGGATTGCTTGTGAGAGTCAGGCGTGCGTTGGTGAGATTGGTCAGCATTTGCGCGTCCTTCTATGTGCGCTCATACGCGTCTTTTCCTCTTGATGGAAACCAGAGCCGTCCGTTAGCCGTGGGGGCCCTGATCTGTGAGCGGGCAGTCTGCTGACGTTCACACTGGCTTTCCCATAAAAACACACAAGGAATTCCTTTTTCATGTCCACACCCAACCGCCCTCTCTTACCTCCTCGCAGCTCCTCCCTCGCCTCATTCTCCTTCTGAACATATAAAAGATGATTGTGGGGGCACCAAACGCCGGCCGATACGAGCCGCCTCCAGATGGAACCCAGCGGTAGCCAGCGGTCCCACAGCATCGTCTCACTCCATATAAAATTAAATCAACCACATATTTAAGGAGCAGTCATGTTCCGACAGATCTCTGAGTGATCTGAGTCTTCTGTAGTGGTGGTGGGGGGGTTGCGTAAGCCTGAAAGTAGCTAATGGGCCATGTGGTGTCCAGGCAGCGGTTGGACACAGTCTTTAAGATGGTCTCTGTCTGCACGTCTCGCCGCTGCCGGCCCGGAGGAAAGGCTAGAGGAACTGTATCCTCTTCATCATGCCACGGCAAGGAAATGAGCCATTCATTCTGACCGCTGCTGTCGGGCTGTCTGACCTTTCAGAGCTGGAAGGCCCACAGTGGTCTCATAAAAAACGCCAGTCATAAAACAGCCGGGGGGGTCACACTTGAGCTATTAGCCAGTGATACCAGATGAGATTTCAGTAGGTGTGAGAGTGTAAGACAGGACGAGGCACAGGCGCAAGGCTACATCTGAAAAATAATCAGGTTGAGCAGTGGGAAAATGGCGCATCACGCCGAGATAAACAGCAACAGACTTTTTACACCGATCTGCATGTCAAATTAAGTTTGCATTTAAGAAGGAAAACAACCTGTCTCACAGGGCTGAATGCACTTGCTGTCGCTGTTGGCACCTTTAATGGGCACACAAAATAAATACTGAGCTTTATGACTTCCGTTACCCGAGAACAACATGTGCTCGATTTCGGTTGTTCATGGTAAACCAAATAAAAGGATATGAGGCGAAGTGATACATGGACTGCACGACCCGTGAGCCACGTCGGGATGTCCACACTTCAAACAACAAACTCTTTTGACTTATTTTTCATCAGTCGTTCAGGTTTTAAGATAGCAAGTAAATAAACAAGTAGCTGAAGGTTTTAGTAGTCATGTGACCTAAGTGCAAGGAGGGCTACAATGCAGTGAGCATGTTAATTACCAGATTTAATTGGCACAAACTATTAAAATCTAGGCCTGAAATAAAGAACAGATGTGAATCTTGAAGCACTTTTTTCAGTCAAATAAAGTAGAAAATCAAAAAGTACATTTCATGCTGCGACATACGTGGAACTACAAGTGCTTATGAGATTAATGACTTTTCTTCAGGGCTTTGCTGCAAATGCATCTTTCCTCCATGCTGGATGTTACGGCGCCACCTACAGCACTGGAATGTGTAAGCCTCCTTTATGATTGAAAAAAAAAATCTGATTTTAAACAATTCCAGAATATTGCAATTACTGTTAAAAAATATTAATTATGATTTTGAATATTTCACTTTAGTGTTCACAACTGAACACACACATCGTGGAATGAAGACCTATTTTATATTGTTAAAGAACTACCAAAATATTACATAAATAGTGCATGAAGTTGTCACTACTTTTTTCCCAAGCTCTGCACTGCATAAAATTAACAATAAAAACTCACAATCAAATAGAAACTTAAGGTCTTCTTTCCCTCAGTGTAGAAACCATTGGTGATGTTTGATGGTGAGTTTTTTTAGGTGCTGAAACTTTTTTTAATCAACAATATTTATTTTCAAGATAGGATAAAGGAGACATTTACAGCAGGAAAAAATCTAAATGGAGGGATACTTTTTGTTTGGTATTTATGCTTTTTATGTTCTTATTCAAGTCTTATTTCTTTACTTTTGTTTTCAGTTCTTTGACCCCGATTTGGAAATACAGTATGTCCCCAACAAATTTCTGCAGGAAAAAAGAGATTTTACTGGAGATTTTACAAGAAGCTGTGTGTGTGTGTGTGTGTGTGTGTGTGTGAGAGTGTGTGTGTGTGTGTGTGTGTGTGTACAGTTTTTGCCTGGAGGAAAGACAGTCAAACAGTGCTGGCATTTATTCACCGCAGATTTCTGCAGCAATGAAAGAAAACGAGTCGGACTAAATGTTCCTCACTCTGCTGACTCAGCAGAAAACAAATGGTGCTTAGCTAGCATATCAGTCTGACCCTTATCAGACACACACACAAATCATTCTTGACACCCCACCGTCCTCTTAATCCCATAAATGTTTTTACAAGATGGTCTGTCACCGGGCGAGCCGGACACTGAGGTGTTTACACCACACCGGCGATGCTAGCGGCACTGAAGGCCGTATGGTCATCTATCACAGCGTGAGTGCTCTCGTAAACATACTAATTAGCCCGCGCTTTATTGTTGTTTAGCCCACCGAACATTAAGTCAGTGTAAACTAACACATTATCCTCTGATTAGGTTGGCTTTTATTACGCCGTGTCATCACTGCGCCACATTTGTCATGGCGCTCGCCAAAACATTTATCACAGGGTCAGTCACCCATAGCAGCAACCAGCGGCTCATTATTCACGCTGATTCCCCAAATTACAAGTCGAAGGCATTTTTGGTGGCAATGATGTTTGAATCGTGTTGAAGCCAAAAACATTACAAAAACAGTCGTGTGGCCAAATTACAGTCTTGACTGACTGTTGATGTTCAGATGGAAAAATATGAATCCATGTCTGGACCACAAGCTCCGACATTTTAATACTGGGGTTGCAACATTATATGATTTTCACTACAGAATGACAATTTATAAAATAGATTTTTTTAAGGCCACTTTTCAGCAAGTTGCCCAAAGTTATTTATTTATTTATTTATTTATTTATTTATTTATTTATTTATTTATTTATTTATATATTTATTTATTTAGCGGTTTAATAGGCTAATTAGATTTTCCTGTCAAAAGAAAAGAAAACATCACAAATTATTGGTCTGTAATTCCTCACAAGCCAAATGTGATGTCAGCAACAGACTATTGTAGTTCCATGTGAATTCAGCAACAGGTCAAAGGTTAGGTGATAAAAGCGTAGCTGGGGCCATCAGTTTGTGACAAACTCTGTCTGATCCACCTCAGGATCATGTGAATTCTACAGTAGATGAGGTAATCCCTTCACTGAAGTCTACCAACAATTTGATCTTCACTATGTTCAACCACAAAATTCAAATAATTTGGATTCTATGATCATGTGTCCAGTACTGTGTTTTTAAATTTCTAATACCTTTTTTTGTGCATGAGAAACAAACACACAGAATCATCGAGCACGAGCTAAAAATGTCAGCCTCCACTCGGCGGCAAACATTTTATTGATAATGTGTGTTTGCTGTTAGTCATTACGCCACAGGAAAGCCTGAGTATTTGAATCGTGAAAGGCCGGGAGTGAACCGTGCTGGTCTCCTGGAGAAGCCATCAACGAGGCTGCGTATAATTTAATTTGCTCTTGTTCCTCGTGCCAGAGACTTGCTTGCGAACAATTGGCTTGACTGCATCACATAACAAAATTTCTTATTGGGATTTTTTAGCTGTAAAGATATATCAAAATTGACAGGGTGCTTGTGTTTCATCCAGGACTCTGAAAAACAGAAGCATAAAACTAAATGATCTCCCGCTAAAGATCTTTCCACTCGTGCGCTTTCCAGAATATCGCATTTAGATTTTGCGTAGTCCCCACGCTCTACCGGCCCGTTTCTCCTTTTATGTACAGTCAATGGCGGCGCGGTGGCTCAGATGTTAGCAGAGTCAAGAAGGTTTTTCTTGGGTTTGAATTGTGTGAATGGAGTGAGCATGGTCTCCTCTGGTGATCTCCAGAGATTCCCACAATCCCACACCCAAAAGTTGACCCACGATTAAATCTAGTACAGAGATGGTTTGAACTGTAAATGTATATGACAAATAAAGTGTTTTCTTTAGTTTTAACGGATATTTAAGACATGGTAGGAACTGACAAAACACTGTCCTTTCCCCACTGAGCATCTTTTAAATTAATTGTGAGAGGTTTCACTCTCAGATGTGGCGGCATTGGCACCGCTCACATTTGTCACCAACTGGCCAGAGTTGGAATTACAGCCAGACCATAATATAATCAGATTCTATAATCTGGCAAAATGACGGTCAGCAGACTTTTTTTTTCTTCTTTAATCATCATGTAATTCAGTTTTAATGGAAAATATTTGCTTGGTTCGATGTCTGAGGGGCAGGGAGGAGCGTCTGTGAAGCCCTGGCGTGGTGTGATTGACGGTAGTGTGTAAGCTTTTGATGCGCTAAATTCCTGGTTGCCTGTGCAGCTTTCATGCAGATGTCCAGTGGGCAGCATGTGCTCATGTTTGGAGGAGCATTGAACATAATTGCGATGGTCTGCGCCATATCCCAGTTAATGCCGTAAGTATGCAGAGGGTCCGGGGAGGGGCACGACTGGGTCTTACAATTGTTGATATTTCTCCCTGACAATTTAGATCTCCATTTGTTTTACACCGAACTACAATGGAGTAGAGAAACGGAGCGAAGTGACACGGCAGTGGAGCGGCCCGGACGACCAAACAGCGAATCCAAACAAGCCCCTTTGCAGAAACATTATCAAGTTTACATCTTTCTTCCTCTAAACAATGAAATCCCCCCCCCCCCTTCCCCCCCGAAATATCTGCAGACAGATTATTGTAGATCCGAAGAATGGCTCGGTGATTACACTAATGACTTTAAATAACCCATAATGCAACACACGGCAGGAAAAAGGCTTGAGGGGAGCGGATATTCTGGGGAATATTAACAGTGCCACCAGTGCAGGCGGGGTATTTATTATTTTTATGGTTTGCTGGTGATATTAACATTGAGAGGATGGGGAAGTTACCCAAGTGTCTTCGGTTTTTTTAGCGCTTTTAAGCCCGTGAATGCAGTTGCATAAGCACGCGCAGGCAGGTAAACTGGGTTAATCTGCGTGTTTGTAAATGTGTGCATAAGGAAGAAAACTCGGAGGCTGAGCAGATCTTTGCGTGAGTCTCCATAATTGGGGGCAGAGGGAGAATCTGCGAGCAGACATCTGCAGTTGATTTTTTGGGGGTGATAATAAATCAGGTTTCTTTCTCCGCCGATGTGCTTCCACACGGCTCTGGCTCTCTCTCTCCACCGCTTGTCTCCACCTATTACACAGGCTCTGCTTCTTTCTTGTTTCCTGAAGCCCGTGGAAGCACGAAGACCTGCAGAAACAGTTCCTGAAAAACTTTGGACTCGACTTTGCTGTTTGGGTGGCCGCACGAGCTGAGTTGTGAGAGGCCCTTTCTGGCCCGGGCTGCAGCTGGACACGAAGGGAAGCAGCATAAAAAGTAAAGATGTGATTTGTGATCATGAACTCACGGAGGTGGATGGAGACAAAGAGGTGTGAACACACCACAAGTGATGGGTGCACATTAAACCTGCAATCACTGGGAGGAGTCAAATTTAGCTGACTGCACCTCCAGTATCTGCTCCGTACACAGCTGAGGGTTTCTGTCTACCTGAAACCTCTGCAGAAACAGTCTCACCTTCTTCTTTTTGAACGACCTCATGCGGGTCCATTTGCTGCTGGGGTCAATGCCAGTCGGACACCAGACACACCCAGATCATCGCCAGATACACAGAAAGTTTGTCACCAGACGCACCCATCCTTATCATCATCATCATCATCATCATCATCATCATCATCATCATCATCATCATCATCATCCTTATCATCATCATCATCATCAGACAGATACATCCTCCCCATCACTGGGCACACACATCACCATCATTAACAGTCACACAGATGGTCTCACATGCATCAACATCTACTCACACACTCACATCTAGAGGCAATTTAGAGTTTCCAGTCAAGACTGCGTTTTTTACTTTTTAATTAATGTGGTTGATGGCTCTGTCAATACAGCATGTTGGAGATGGTGTTGCTGCTGGAGTTATTCCAATAAAACCCCACATAGTGTGCGTTCTGCTGAAACCAACTGTAGAGACTGTTGTTGTGTTTATGCAATCATCTACAAAACCAGAGGGCAGCATCCTTCCCTCTGGAAACTGTAAACATTGGCCCTCAGCCTGTCATCACTGGTGTGCAGCGAGACATCTGTTTCAACCACAGCTTTGAGCTGATCGTCAGTATCATGTGACGGCAGCCTGGCGTTACATCCGCACACCGAAATATGAAATGCCGCCTATTACAACATTTGGATCTAATTCCAAAGAGTGTTTCGCGGTTTTGGTGGTGAAAGACCTATCATCTCTTGTTGTTAAGAAAATTTGTAAGCGATGGTTACCATGAGGGGAGGCGTGCGTTACAGAACTGTTTGGGCGCGTGCACGGAATGATATGAAGATGCCAGCGTCACTGCGGCTCAATTTTTAACATAGAATATCGCAAATGGGTGTCCTCAAATTCATTTTTGAGCTTCCACACCATGACAGGAAATGACTGACGAGCAGCACATCGCGCTCTGCTGGATGGCAGCCATCACCGGACCTTGAACTTTCAGATCTCACACAAATAAAGAAATTTATGACCTTGTCCAATGTGCTATTAAAGTGCACGTACTAATACCCAGTACCTTTACAGCACGTAGTGGCTGTGCTGCACTTTTATTGCAGGTTTACCGTTTGCTGGTGGAAAAACAGCTGCTTGTTTTCTTAGGTGGAAGACAGGAAAAGGCAGAGCGGCGAGAGACTGTGGACGAGGGAAGCAGGGTTGCTAAATGTGAGCAGGTACCTAAACGCCGGTCGTTAATTACTGTAATAACACCAGATTATTACAGGGAGTTTTGGGCCGGTTTTCCTGTTCCCCTCACTCACGTGTGTTCTCTCGTTTCTCTCCCCACCGAAGGGATAAAAAGGTTCTAAAGTTAATTATAGATACTGTAGATCACCGAGTTAATGCTGGAACTGTATATTTTGATGATGGATCTCACGATCAGCAGGAATGTTTTGATTCCCCGCAGTCTCACTTATTCACTGGACAAAACCAGAGCAAAACTGCATGTTTGAAAGTAAACAGGTGACCTGCACATGTCATTCTCTCAGGCAGCTGGTTGGAAATTCGGCGCATTAGTCAGATTTTGGAGCAGCATAAATCACAAATCAATTGATACGAGACACAAACAGGCAAAGACAAAGAAGATCGTTATCAGATCTCAATGTGAGCTGCTGACGATAATTGTAATCAGAATAACAGCAGTTGAGGTCCATTTGTCATAATCTAAAAACTGCTGAAAGAGGAGCTCGCTGCATGATTCCATTAGTCATTATTGGAAACAATAAAGCCGACACCACACATAGAGGAGTAATGCACCAGCACTTTCATACCTTCATAGTACTTTTTTATGATTCGGCCCATAATCTCTCCTGTGTGTTCCAGTCACACCAGTACCAGTAATTACCCACGCTACCATGTTAGTGCACTTCCTGTTTGGTTCAGATGTGCATTCCTGATATGGATACCCTGGTGTAATATCATCCAGTAATTAAAATGCTAATAAAAATCCAGACGCTGATTCTAAGATGACTCGGACGTGTGAAAGCGGACCTGGTGTCCAGCCTCCTGTATTGCTCTGCTCGTGTGACAAATAATCACATGAATCTCTCTAATGGCGACAGAGCTCACGTTACCGGAGCGACTTGGAAAATAATACCTGTTAAAAAGCTCCTACTTCCACACAATGAGGCGCTGGCACCTTGATCACATGATGGCGGTTGTTAATCTGCACAGACTTAAATCAATACTGGACCGTGGTGTGGTGGGATCAATTCGCCAGGCGGGAGTTGGCCATTGAACATGACACCGAGGGACGAGCGTGCCTAATGCACGTTTGAACTTTTAAGTGAGCGTGGACCGCTCTCGTCTTCACATGTCCCCTCCCTTCCAGCAGAGATCAGACAGCGCTGACGTGGCTACTCTGGGATCACATGTGAGAATCCAGCGGCCATGTGTGGGACCGGGCACACTTTTTCGGTTCTGTTCCCGGCCGTGCGCCAGCTCTCCGGCAGAAATGTGTTTTCGCTGCCCAGTTCCAGGTGTTTTGGTCATTAGTGCCCGCGGTCATTAGAAGCGCCGACGCTTGCTTAACGCTCCTAAGGCCGACCATCGTGCTCGGATCACACCTCCGCAGCTGTAAAGATCTGGCAGGGAAGAGGCGGGAGCCAGGGAGGCATGCCCGAGGGCGGAATGGACCCAAATGTCCACTTTGTTCTCTAGGGGCTCCGGTTACAACCCCCCCCCCCAGCACTCCTCGCAGCCTGTGTGACATTCGATACCGCAACTGTAAATTGTACATTAGGCGTGTGAAATCACAGATGCACATGTCACAGCGGTGTAATAAAATGAATTTACTTGGGCTGAATTCAGCACGCACCTTAGCTCTTTAGGTCTCTGCAGGGGGCAGTAGATGGTGGGGGGGGGGGGGTGCTGGACAATATAAGAGCAATTAATTCATAGATACCCCTCGCAATACGTGCATTCGGCATGAAGGCCTGCTCCTTTTCACCTCATTAACAGTTTGTCTTTATTTTTCTGGTGCCGCACTGCTTTAATGGCGTGCGAATGTGGATCATAATGACGGGTGAAAATTAACAGAGTGAGAACGACCTTTAACACAACGTAAACAACGCAGGAAGGGCAACGGGGAGCCTGCACTCGGCCACAAATCCCCGAAAACTTGATGTCTAAGTTGTCTCGAACGCACGGGTGGACGCTCGCTGGTGTCCACCTGTTCACTCCCAGATCATCCTCCCACTAAAAATACAAAGACACGCTCATAAACAGCAACGCAGAGACGCCTGAACACACAGCGTTCCCATACTGGCGTCAGACAGTGTGAGGAGGAATTACACTTTGATTGTATCATCTATAGATGTGTGCGTGTGTGTGTGTGTGTGTAAACTGCCTTATAGCCAATAAATTTTGAGAACACCCTGTGCCTCCTACCTTGTAAGAGTACTCCACCACTCCGAGGATACTGGTGTGTGTGTGTCTGCACGTGTGTGTGTGTCATTAAGATGGTCGCGGCTTGTAAAGTGAGCTGGGAAGTTTAATTGATCTAAAAGAATTTAATGTGGCGTAGTGAATGGCAACAGGCAGCGTGGATTTATACTGCAGCCCCGCAGAAACAAATATGAGTTTGCCAAAATTTTTATGACCATTTCTCTCCCTTTCTCTTTTTTTTTGTCAAACACGTTGCAACAACATTAACTTTGCTTTGCATAAAACTGCAATTGGTCAACACATCCGACTACTCCGGCTCAACAAATGCACATTTTGCTTCAATATTTCCAGCTAGTCTGATTAAAGTCACCCCGGGTTGGTGATTTATTTTTCCGACTGAAGCTTTTCAAACAGTTGAAAGCAGTATTTTGGCTCAAGCTGCATCATGTTGCTGTTGATCTGGTCCTGCATGGACCTCTGAGAGTGTGTTCCAGGGTTTAGAAGACAGATGTTGACCAGAATAGTACGGTGACCACACACATACAGATGCATTTCTATTATTCTGACATTCTGCTTTAAAACACTGTGTAGGTACATTAAAATCACACTTCCTATACATTACAGTATAGACACTTTTAAAGAGAGCATTGCACCACACAACCCTCCGTAACATAGAGAATATTGTAGACTTCAGTACGGTAGATTTCAGCTGTATTTTAAATTAATTGATCGTTAAATATATATATTTTTAAAACCTTTTAAAAGATACTGTAACTGTCACATAGTGAGATGCATGTTCAGCTTCTTTAACGTGTTTCCTGGTGCAGAATTAACACGTATCAATGCAATACTATAATAATGAGGGGTTCATTAGATACAAAACAGACATTTTAGAGGGAGTTAAGCTCAGAATGGCTTAGCATTAGCGTAGACTTGATTGAAAAAAAAAAAAGAGAGGCTTGTGGGAGGAAATAGTCATTAAACCAGGCCGACCTGGCTCAGACCAGATGGAGACCAGGCTATCCATCAGTCTGAGCGGACAGGGTTTACAGTGTGACCTGATCAGCCGTCATTTATTACTTTTACTGGTCCTAAGTGGAGCCAATCGCTGGCTGCTGTTTGTGAAAGATGAGACCCTCACCTGCGAGGGCTCGGCCATTAAAACAAACGTCAATTTCATTTGGGTTGGATGTCTCCGCGCTGAAGGAGACTGCGCGTTTTACTCCCATCCATTATGTATCAGCGCCTGGGCTGCTGGGAGGGGCGGGCAGAGGAGTTTCCAATCTTCAGCATCGCGGCGACACAAACAAAAACACAACTTTAAAGCTCTATAACAGGCCATCCATCACAGACCAGAGCAGCTTCGAGGTTATTTGCTTTCTTTGCTTCACGAAGTGGCTTCTGCCGCCCTCTTTAGCGATTCCACCCACAAAGATGCACAATATACTGTAGTTCAGAGATGCGTCTATGGCTACATTTGCCGTCATAATCAAGACGCTTCTTGAGTACTTCCTGCTGCCCCCACAGAGTCAAGCTGTGTTTCATTAAAGAAACACATTTTACTGCAGGTATAAAGTGGAGAAGGGATGCACACACACATTTGCACATTTAGAGTGATTACTTAACCATAATTTACATTTTGGACTGTGAGAATAAGCCACATTGTCCTTAATAAAAATGTCCATTGCAGTCAGGGGGCAGTGCTAACCTTCAGAAACCCTCCATGTTTCCCTTTAATCAAAAAAAAGGGGGAAAAAATAACAAAACAAAACAGGAAAGAAAAAAGCAAATGACTAATGACTCCCTGTTCAGATTCCTTGGAACCATGACATTTCTCATAGGAACGGTTTAAAGACCAGTCATCTGGCGCCCCATCAAAGAGGAGAGATGCGTAAGCTAATTACCATGCTTTAGCATTTAAGCGCAGCAATGAGGAGGAACTGCAGAACACAAATAAACCCTCGGACGCTCCAAACGAGATCTCGCTGTGGCCTTATCTCCTCCATCGGCCAGGAAAGATCTGAGAGAGCGGCTGAAGTGAAAACCGGCCATCAGAGCGACGGTATGAGCGCTGGCTAACGCACATCCCCCGGGGCTGTTGTCACCCTGGGGGGGTATAGGTAGCTTTGAAGTAGCGCCAATGTTGGCTTCTGTTCAGACCCATGACATGTCCTTCAGACGCTCCACTGGGCCTGATCACTCATTCAACCAGCAAATGCAAAAACCAAAGAGCAACAAAGAGGAAGTTGGTCATTGAAATAACAGGTTGGGACGCACTATAAAAAAGAGTTCACGGGAGGTCACGGCCCTCTGACCCAGGATGTAGGTGAACTGCGGGCCCGCCCCTGTTTAATCTTGCGCAGTAAAGCGTTTGGGAATAAGTCGGAGCCGAACATCTACCAACAACAGCTTCCATCAACGGTGAAATATTGCTCCTCTGATTTGAAATTAGTGATGAAAAGCCTGAGTGTGACGTCCGCGTCACCCCCGGGAAACTCTTTTTTTTTTATACGTTGTGGCATTCCAGACAGGTTCTAAATGCCAGGGGAGCATGTCCTCCTGGCTGGACGTAAAACAGCCTCACCGTCCGGGCAAATGTGTGGAAACCCAAAGCCACAAACTGGCATCACATCCCCGACAAATAAATAGCATTCCCTACCCCGACTCATCTAATTAGGCATGGTTTACCAGCTATGGCCTATTAGTGTTTCCTTTGCAAACAATAAAAAATAATGACATGATCTTTGTAGTTGCCCCGATTTTTTTTTTCTTTTCTTGCAATTTTTTCCACATTCTTATTTTTAGCTCAGACCAGCGAGAGTGAAAGGGCAACACCACCGTCTGCTTTCTCCCTGGGTCAGCATTTCACATCCTGCTGCGTTCCACTCTGAGTTTTAACATCCCCGCGGATGAATATTTGTCATAAAATAAAATTAGCCTGTTGGATTTAAGGGGAGTAGGGAATCAGAAGTATGTTTTCATACAGGAACGGTGATAAAGTTCAGAATGGATGATAAATTACTAAAAGAAAACAGCAGCGTGTCTTCCACAACCTGTCCTCCAGCCTGCACTTCTAGTAGACGTGCTCCCCCTAGTGGCAGGGGCTATTACTCCACTTTCCATTGGCGTTACAAGTCTGGAACATTAAACGTCTCTGGTATAGTTCACCCACAGCTTCTGTAAACATGTCTATGCATGATAAAGATGAATAGAACACATCTGAATGTTTCTCTTTAAAATAGATACGAGCACTCGCGATAATTGAACAGACACGTGAACAGACACGTGAACAGACACAGAACAACGATACGGTGCTTTTCTAACAACCTTTGAATCAAGTCTTTTGCATTCATTTATTCGGTTTTAGTAATAGACTGTTTAATAACTTTGTGATATAACGTGCTAATAAAATTCTAGATGAGTCACCAGCACATTTATCTCAATATAAAACGTGACTGAGAATGTTTAATTAATTTTTTTGAATGAGAATTCCTGATATTTATGATTTCTATATACATGAAACACCTTTTCAGTGACGTATCATAAACCTCAGACCCACTAAAAGTGCAGTGCAGTGTGATGCAGCTCTGTGTTAACACGCATCAAAGTGAATCTTTTCTAGATGCCACCGACCGTTTCACATTTGAAACTTCAGTGGTTAATGATCTGCCGGCAACCATGAAGCCGAGGCGGCGTTGGGACTGAACTCGCTCTCGGTTTTACTGCCGCAGGTCATGTTTGAGCTGCGCGTGAGTATCTCTGTGTCTGGACACTAAAACAGGCTTCAGTGACTTTAATGCTTGTCCTCAGGGCAGCCGTGTCGCTCTAACCTTCCAGAACCTTCGCCGACAGGCCCGGCGAATACTTTGCACGCATGTTTATTGAGGTTTGGTTCTGCATGGGTTGGGTCGGACGCAACACAATGGCAGAAAAGACGACTAAAGGTCAGCGGAGTTACACTTGAAGGAGAAATGCTTGAAAGGGACTTTCTCCCAACGGGGTTATTATTAGAGAGAATGTGTCCTGGCATCGTTTGTGTGTGCGCGCTCGCCTCCGACAGAAAGGGAGGCATGAATTTCTCATGCAGCGTTCACAGATGAGCAGGTTTCAGGTACATTAGGATTTGTAAAACGCCGTCGCTGAAAGTCACCAGCGAGCAAAACTGTCACAGAGCTTCTGTTCAGAAAACCATCCATTACCAAACGAACGCCACCGGCATCCATTAAACAAACGTCTTTGCTTGTTTGTTTACATGTCTATGCAGAAAGCCTTCGCCTCCTCACTCCGCCCAATCTGCACTCCTCCAATATTCACAATAATGTAAAACATGCGCATCTAATATATTATTTACTCATATTCCACTGTAATAAAACACATTCTTAGTTCTATCTGGTGTGATCCCGACATCGCATTTCCATTATTTTCTCTTTAAACATTAACCACGGCTTGGCTGATGTATTCCATCCCGTTCTTCTGCTTAAAGATTCAAACGGCCTGCTGGTCGGGACGGCCCGGCCTGGCCCGGCCCGGCCGGGCGTTTTAACAGAGGAAGCGGAGGAAAGAATGTTTTGTTTCAAATCTGCTGAAAGCTCACTTTTTTCCGCACTCTCTCTTTTTCTCTGCCATTAACACCGTTATGGCTGCCGCTCCGGGCCCGGTGGATGCTGGGTGGGGACCCACGCCTGATGAGAGCCCTGCCAAACTACAGGATGGATTTTTACTGCGCCAGATTTTCACGTCGCTTTTCAACAGTGTGTATATTTACATCCCTCTATGCTAGGTGTCATTCAAAAAAGTATTTTTAAAGTTTTCTTAATCTAAGCCAGAGTGTTTCCAGGATTGCTCAACGATGCCCAGGTCATTTTAGCCTCGCGAGTTGAACAGAACCTGCTGGACGAGCAAATCAAATTAAAAATGCTGAGAGTGAATCCTGAGTTTTGGTTAACTTTCTTCGGAATAACAGTCGCCTGATGGACAGGCCCTCGACCCGTTGACCTGTGAGCGCTGCGATCACAGCGTATCGTTAGCGTTCGTCTCATTAGTCTGGCTGAGAAGCATCTTGAATACTGTCACATTCCATTTTAGCTTCTTGAAAAAAGACATCATGATTGAAGGAATGGATTTATTATTTTCTAAGCAATGGGATGTACAAAAGATACCAAGATATAAAAAATGTGCATTGTGAAAGAGAGAAAAGAAAGAGATGGGGAAAAAACATGATTTCCTGAATGATTTGATTTCAGGTGGACCTTGCAAGTGTCAAGACCACCCTGCAGGTGGAAGAAAAGGACCTTGTTATCCTGAAAGTTGCTGTTCTATTTTAGTGATTCGAGCTCTCTGAAGTGCTCGGTGTCTCTTCTCCCTGCTAGCTGGCTGATTGGTAAGCAGCTAGAGGCCTTTCGCACATGGCAGCCTGGCTGTATCTGAATCAGATCCTGATTAGATCCAATTGTGGTGCGAAACCCAGGTCGCCCTGTGTGCCCACCAGTGTATCGCCTCAGTACCAGCAGTTAAATTGGACTTTTTGAAGGTAGGGGAGCTCTGTCTTCCACACCTAGGGGATATTGAAATCTATGGGGGTTTATGTCAGGGAGGAATTCAGACTTTGGGTGTCTCGCCACCAATCTCATCCCAGCAGAGAACAATATAGAGGGATGTTACAGCTCCACAAACTAGAAGCTCAAAATATTGCACATTTGGTTTCTGAGTCATTTTCTGAGATTTGGCCTGCAGTGGTTGTTGGTTCTTCAGTTCGGGCATTCTCACGTTATTCCAAGCTTGTTAGCCAGACATCCCCCTCCCTGTAGGGCTATCTCAGCATACAGTGACCATATACACAGTGTGTACATTATAATTGATCTGCAGGTTTGGGACGTATAGAAAATGAAGCTGAGGAATTAATAAGTCTGTATTTTACCTTTATTGTGGTTTATTAGCACAGTGATGATGCACAGCAGCATATTAAGGGACCAGGAATTATTTTCTGTGAAGTTACACATACAGTATATATATATATGATCCGATGTTTAACCATACAGAGCAGTTATTCAGGCTCACTATCATGGTAATAACACATATGCTACATAACCTAGATGCTGCTGTTGCCTGGCTAGCAAAGCAAAGCTGCAAAAATTTTCCTTTTTTGGCCATTTTTATATGGTTTTGTAAAAATAAACAGACGTGCACACAGGTCCTCCTGCCATTTCATTCCCTTGAATTTAGCTTTGAATCTCAAAAAGATCAGATAAAATGTCAGCGGGTCTTTGCAAATGTGCTGCGATGAAACTGCTAACCCCTAAAAACACACGTGCATTTCTGTACGTATGCAAAGCGGGCGAGGCGGCAGTGACAGGAGTGGAGGAAAAAAGATGACGATCATTAGCTTTTGATGGATGTAATGACCGGCCGGATTTATCGTGTAAAGCGCAGCTGGATAATGGGAGAGAGGCGAGAGGAAGGAGAAAATCATTTAGGGGAAGAGAGGAGGAGGAGGAGGAGGGGGAGTCATATCAGTGGCACGCTGAGGGGCTAACGACAGCAAGCTGAGGCATCGTGACCAAAGATATAGATCAATAACTCCTGCACTCTGAAGAACGCAGAGATGAGAAGAGGAGGGGGAGGGAATGGGGGAATAATTTGCTTGATAAGTACACAGAGGAGAAGAGCATGTAGGGTCACATCAACACGCTGCGGCATCGCTCCCCAGAGGACCGGCGATGATGAGGAGGAGGAGAAGCAGGAGGCCCCGATGAAGTCTGGAGGGGGGGGGTGAGCACGCTCCTGAAGCATCCCTCTCTTGGTAAACATAAAAATCAACAGGAAAAGGGCCGGCGCCCGGGCGGCGGCGTGATAGCTGCCATCCGTTACGGCTAAATTGAACTGTCAGCCCTTCGGTGTCGTTCCCATCGCCGGATGATCGGGAAAGGCAGAAGCAGAGAGAATTATGGGGGTATTCACCGGGTGATCACAGTGTGCAGCGGGAACGTTCCGGCAAATTAGCTCTCAATGGAGACGGGGGAACGATGTCAGGCCTGTCGGGGGAGATAGAGGGTCGGGAGGATAAACAGGCAGATGGGAGGAGAGAAAACATTTGCCAGCGTGTTGTGAAATAGACGCCGCTCCTATGGGCGCCGCTTTAGCACATCGGACAGTGGATGCTCTTATTTCATGTCAGCTCAAACACAGCTGGAACACACATCAATTGTTCAGCTTTAAACAGACCATTGTGTCTGATCCGAGTGCACAATGCGCCAGTGTTGCCGTGTGCAGTCAGGAGTGCGCGCAGCCCCGACCCTGCTGTCGCCTCACGCTTAAATATTTATAAAGAGCCCTATTATTGTATTAACTATTTATTGATTTATAATTTAAAAGATTTATGCCCAACGTCTCAACGACTGCGTTAGGGGAGAGGCTTCCCTGCAGGAGGGGAGCCGCTTGCTTGCTAATGTTAGCGGTGCAACATTTCAGCCCACTAACCTTTAGTTTGGATTAAAAAGGCTTTCAAAACAAGTCAGAAGTGGAAAAACCCAAAGAAGACAAAGGGTTAAATTCATCGCGGTTGCAGGTCTCAGGAGAGAGACAAAGGATGGCGGGAGGGAAGAGAGAAAAGGGTCTGAGGTGGTCAGCGGGAGCAAGGAGCGAAGGATCTGCCAGCGGCTGGCTGCTGCAGGACGGACGGAGAAGAAAGGAAGGTGTTGGGAGTGAAAAGCAGAGGGGGCTTTTATACAGTGCGTCCTGAGTGACAAGGAAACCATTAACGGAGCAGAGCCGGCCAAAGGGATTAAATCCACACATGCACGGCCATTATTCAAGCTAATTAAAGGTCCCCCGTTTTTTTTGGAGAGGCCAGGTTTACTCATACAACAAAGGCGACAGATTAAGAAGCAGGAAACAGTCCTGGCATTTGTGCTTAGCTGGCAAATCTTTAACATCCATTGATCAAGGGAGGAGAGGTGGGTGTGTGACTGTGAGTGTGTGCACGTACACGTACACGTGGCTGTTTCTAGTGTCTAGTAGACGAACAATTCCTGGTGAGATTTTCTTCTCTGGACATTTTATGGAGAGACTGAACTGCCCCAGGTGTGTGTGAGTGTGTGTCCTGTAATGGACTGGTGACCTGTCCAGGCTGTATTCCTGCCAATGACTGCTGCAATGGAGCCTCGAGACCCTGATTAGGAAGCAGAATGGATGACAGAGAAGCCTGGCGTTGTCCTCAAGGCTGTTGGAAGATGTCGCAAGGCTGCAGCTTCTTTATGTTACTGTATGTCACAGAGAAAACGGGGCTTTGAGCCCAAAATTGTGCTTCCACGACGTAAATCTCTCAATGTTCTCGTGACATGACCATATCAAGAAGGAGCTACTTCTGCTAAAGTTGTGTTTGGACCGACTCCCTCAGCTTCTACAGGATGCCCCCTCCCTCCCCCGCATTCCTCCCAAACGTCTTTATCCTGCAGTTGCCAAGAGATGTATTTAGATTAGCATTTCCAGTTGGATTGAATGACCTGCAGAGCAGCTTGGTACTCCCCAGCAACGTCGATCTGACACTGGAGTCAGGTTTTCTGTCCCTTGCGGCCTGGATGTCGGACTATCACGGTGATGGCTCCTTTGAGACTGCAGGGGGGCAACGGGGGTGCTTTCCTCTTAACAACCATTAGCTTTGGCAATGCAGACAGCCCCAGAACAGAGAGGGCGACGTGGAGGGAGCGGGCCACATTGCTTTGCTAGTTTTACACTCTCACACATGCCACAACAGATCAGTCGGCTGAGATTGCACCTGACACTCGACATGCAGCCGGCAGCGCAGACAAGCGCACGGGGATGAGAGCAGAGAGGAGAATGACAGGCAGCAGGCTGATAGGAAGGGACGGGTGTAATGGACTGTGAAGTGGAAGACCTCGGGAGACGAGGAGAGGGGCCATCTGCCTGTCAGACGTTTTTCTCTCCCCATCTTTTACCCTCTCTCTCTCGGTCTCGGGCTGTGACTCAGACACACTCGTGGGCCGAGAGCACTCGGGTCAAGAGTAATAAATTAGCAAGACAAAACCTATTCATCACCTTAACAAGCTGACACTTGTTGGGGAAAATAGGGGCTGCTGAGCAGGAACACCTGAGGCGTGGTGAAGAGACTGATGCAAGGAGATGGGCGACATTCGGCGAGCGGAAGCCAGAAATCGAGATTTATTCGAGGAGTTGTGAGGTGAAATTTTTAATACCAAGACGGATGTGAAAATACTGAATCTGCAGCTTACCCGAGGAGCTGAAAATTGAGTTTTCGGGGCTGCTTCTAGTCTTTCAACATGTCCTCCCATCAACATGGCTACATAAATCCCAGCAAATGGACCGTTGGTTCCAGCCTTCCTCTGCAGCCAAGGCAAGCCCGGAGGGGATGGTGGTACAGTGGTGGAGGTAGCTGCCTTCCACGCTGCTGAGTCAGGGTCTTCTCCTGTCTGTGGAGCTGTTTTAATCCCCCCGGTGTGGGAACCTTACGCAGCATCAGTGAAGCATGAAGTTGCTTAATGATGTGGCGTTTTCTCCTCCTGCTACGTTGAACCAGGCTGTATAATTAGATGGTTTCCTGTTTTTGTACGTTGTTACAAACGTGCCAAGTTTTTGGTTTTGTGATCTGTGACTTCACAATTTCTTATGAACCTTTCTTAAAAAACCTTCTCTTCGATGAATTTGCTACCGTGCTGCTGTAAAATGGGCCGAAAACGGCTGCATGGCGCCCACACACAACACATCAGCTTGTGCTTAAATACATATACAACAATCATATATGTTTGTTTAAAAGGGGCTGCTAACATTTGATGGATATTATGTCAGTAGAGCATGGAAACAGGCCTGGATGTGCACGGTGGCTGTATCTGGCACCAAGATGTTATCAGCATTAAATCCTGTAAAAGTTGCAGAATGGGACACTGTTGCCGTGACGATCGTTATTAATCTTCATTAATATTTGATGGCGATGATGAAAATAAGTGACATACTGTGTTTTTCATTTCAATCCATAGATCTGTTGGTCCCAAATGGACCCCAGTTCTATTCCAGAAGACTACCAGCAGTACTGCAGCAACTAGGAAAGATTTGAGGCTACAGAGAGCAGACAGACAAGAATATTACAACAGACAGGCAGACAGACAGGCAGGCAGGCAGGCAGGCAGGCAGGCAGGCAGGCAGGCAGACAGACAGACAGACAGACAGACAGACAGACAGACAGACAGACAGACAGACAGACAGACAGACAGACAGACAGACAGACAGACCAGTGAACCAGTTGCCATGGTGAGCACAATTGTGTTGTTGTTAGAGCATCTGTTGCCGCCGCACAGCCAGACACAAGTATTTAAAGAGGAGACTTTCCTTGGCCAGTTTCCTCGTCTGCCTTGTTTAACCATCCATCCACCCATGGCTTCTTCTGAGGGGTCTGTTTTTGCCTAATTACCTCTCCCTACCTTCTGTTTGCTCTCTTCATCTGTCTATCTGTCTCTGCGTCTGTAGCCGTGATAAAAAACAGTGACGTGGGAGGGGAAACAAACTGCTTCTTAATTTTCCCTGACAGCCACTTTTAAACACACAGGCCCGAATCCACACTGTAATTGAAAGCACATTCCTATTCCAAACAAATTAAGCACAATTAAGGGCCCTGAGTTATGAGTATGTATCACTGCGCGATGTTTTTTTAAAAATCACAGCACTCTGGATCAAAGTCTCGCGACCCCTCGGCTTAATTGCCTCATTAAGAGCTCCCTTCTTTGTGCTATGGGCTTCATAAATACAGGGTCTGCTCATTTCATTTGGGAATTACACTAAAAGACGCCCCTTAAACTAATCGCTTCCACGTTTTCAATAAAAGTTCATCTGTTTTTAGGTAGGGAGCAGAATGAAATTTGCCTCCATCATCTGAAAGGCCCTTTTAGTCCAGAGCGTGATATACCACTCAGGCCGCATCTGTGACACAGCACCAATGTTCGGCTACTTTACAACACGTGTTTAAAAAGGCTCCCAGAACCTTTCCTCAGTACGGGGGAAAGGAGAGAAAAAAAACTTTGTAGCCTTGGATACATTTGTTTTAGGGTTTCAGGTGGGGCATTTGACACATCCTGGCAGGTGACAGGAAGAGGGTGTCACCGCCTGGAACCAGCAAATCACATGACAGGAAAATGATTATGTGCAGCTGAAAGGGTTCCTTTCCTCCTCCTCACCACCATCATCATCATCACCACCATCATCGTCATCATCGTCATCATCACAAAATGCCATCCAAGCATGGCTGGCTTTTAATTTAATCTTATAAATGAGGTGCGCCCTCCTTGACAACATGCTGTTCCAATTTGAAATGGCTGCTTTATTGGAGGACAGCGACACAGGGCAGAAAGAGAGGAGGGGGAAGACAGAGGGAGAGAGGGGGGGGGGGGGGGAATTGGGACAAAAAAAAAAGAAAGCCAGAGGGAAGATGGTGGTATGGAACATTTGTTAGTAATCCAATTCCACATACCATATGGCTTCATTACCATTATGCGGGAGAGAAGACTTCAGTCAGTCTGAAAATAAAGACCTACTTAGCCCCATCCAAACTGACCCCAAATGAGACGTGTTTGTCTCCGTGTGACAGTGTTAGTGTTATTGCCCCGCTCTTGCATTCTTTGCGGTCGGTTTTCGGATCGAGGCTGCAGCTGCGCGCGGTTTTGCACTGCCGCGCGAGCACGCGGCCGCCCGCGTCTGGTCCGGGCGTGTGTGAGATAGAGATCGAGCGGTTTCCCGGTGACTGATTATTACGGAAGACAGTCTTTAGCCATTAGCCGGGAGAAAGAGAGGGCCCATGAGCCAGCTCCGTTCATATGTGAAGATGACTGATAACGCAGCGGCGGCGGGACCCCGTGCTGGGTTCATTGGCCCCTAAGTGTTCCTTTGCTGAATGTGTCCCTTATCTTGCCCTGACAGCAGTAATAGAATATGCATAGCTCTATTAGCATACAAGGTAATGGCACCCTTGAGGGAGGGCACTGACATAAAACTTTAAGTAGAAATCAAAACATCGGTGAAGGCAGAAGCAGAATAAAAGGGCTTATTGTCACCCAGTGCAAACATGGCCCGAGGCTTCCGCCGTGGCTGCGCACGAGGTATGTTCCCTTTACGCTTCCGTGCACATCTCTCTGGACTCATTCCCTCACACACACACGGAGACACGGAGGATCTAATAAGCCCGGTGAAACCGCACGTATATGTGTGTGTGTCATTTACACAAGATTACACGTCGAGCAAATGCACCCTGATGGTGAGAAGAGTCGAGAACGTATGGAAAGGAGGAAGAAGCCTTTGCAATTTTCATGAACGCCGTAAAGGCGGCCTGACAAAGCTCAGAGCGTCTGGGCGAGCGCCAGCGAGAGAGTCAGAAACAAAACAGTCCTCTTCGGGGGCCAAGTTTGGCCGACATGAGAGACCCACAAGAAGAGAGGCGGTGAGATGATGGGTAAAGGTGATAAGGCTTTTTTTTGGGGGGGGGGGTGTCCGGGTGCGTATTATCTCACTGTATTTTGGAGCAGACCCCGGGCCACAGCCAGAAAGTTTAAATCAAAGCAGGTCAGACAAACAACACAAGGCCTTCTGCTGAATGAACTTCCACCATAAGAAAGCAATTTACCGCTCGTCACACACACACACACACACACTGAAAAAAGAGACAGAGAAAGGCCAGGTCCGGTGAAAATTGTAATGGAGTCTTGTGGGACATACCCGGAGAGTGTTGGCTTTCCCTCATATTACCTTTTATTAAAGATATTAACCTTAAGGAAGAGACCGAGGAAGCCGTGTCAGGCGAGGCTAAGAATTAACCACACCTAGCAAAGCAGTTAAAAAAAAAGGTGTAATAGCGCTCACGTACGGCATGGCCCTTTACCTTCTCTTCCTCCTTTGAGAGAGAGAGCGCAAAACAAAATCAACACTAATAAGGCAATAATATGTGTAATTGCATCCTCAATCGTAATTACGGTGATTACGCAGTCCTCTTTGATACAGGGTGCTGCCGCGCCGTGGATACGAGCCATATGTGAACGTGGGACAATTATGCCAATCATTCCACTTCCAAGCGTGTAATTCTGAAGTGAAATAAAGTTCATCACCTTGAGTTGTGCGGTGAGGGATGCCCCTCCCCCGCCCGTCCACGTTGAACTCGGCCCATTAAGAAATAAAAATGTGGGTGCAGCCAGTCATCAGTGTAGGTCCGCGAAGAGGTAAATTTGAGCGCGGGTGACCAGTTATTGACTCTCTTATGCTAATTACCACTAAGTAGGCGAGATATCAAATATAAAGCAATGCTGGCACTTTTTGAAATAGTTAATATTCCAGGGCCGGCACATAATTAAGGACTGGCCCAACTTTTATGGGCTATTCTGGCCGCCGTGAATGGCTTTACGTTCGGACTGAAACAGACCAATAAACCATAGTTTAGCATTGTAGACACCATTAGGAGCCATCAAATCCATCTGAGAACGGGCAGCGCAATTTCTTCGCCGCGAGACTAAAGAGACAGCTTTTTCTAATCTGTGGTTTATTTAATGTGTTTATTGCATGGGTGGCCGCTTTAATGAGCAGACTCCGGGCTGCATCTCCTCAGCCGCCCAGGACATCCATTTCAGCAGGAATCCGCTTACAGCACAACAACTGCATCATGCCAAAAGTATTTTGTCTCCATAGTGACCCCCGAAGCTTTAATATACACAGACGATGTACACGGGTAGCGACTTTTTTCATTGCCAGTAAGTTTGGGAGCTCGGCTCAGACTGTGGGGTCCGGCTGGTAGGTTGCTCCTGCTGGTTGCTCGCTTTAGTTAAAGACGGACGGGAGCAGAGCGAGTAGCGGCTATCCTTCTGGCTTATACACATGGTTTGGCAGGGTGACAAGACAAACTGGGCCTGGCATCCAAACCCGACCTCTATTTCATGGTGGCTTAGCACGTTCGTTCTCAGCAGATTACACTTGCGGCGCTGCGGGGGCCAGCCCCTCGCGGCGATCCACCAGATCGACAGCCTGATCCATTTCCTGTGATGATATTGCAGAGAGCTGGTGACGGCAGACAAATAGCCCGCCTACGATGCAACTGCATTTAGTTCTGAAAGCACGGCGTTGGCGCCGAGGACGAGGAGTGGATCAGGACCACCAGTGGGAGCGCGAGCTCCTTTCAGAACGCGTAAGGCTGCGTAATGTGATATACATTGTGCAAATAACTGTGTGAGTATGAGCTACTCTTTACACGGCCTCCTTACCTCCGGGCCAAAGGCTGAGAGCTGTTAACACATAAAGTGGCCTCGAACACACAAAACACACGGAAAACGCATACACATGTCGTCTGGAGGCACCGGGGCCTCGGGTTTCCTGAGTTTCTCTGGAGGCCTCGTTGTTCGCCGTGCATGCGCATGCGGGAGCGCCATGCTAACCACATGTGCACACACGAGTACATGGACAGTTTCAGCCACTAAGGGGGCAGGCAGAGGAATGAGGTGACTCATACTGGTCTATTAAATGCAGTGGGTGGTAATGGTAAGTAATGGTGTCTCACTTCAGCTTCACACTGACCACAAGCCAACTGTGGATGTAGTAAAAATGAGACTGAAGGCTCATTTAAGCTCCTTTCACATCCAGAAGCGCAACCAAACCAACATATCGAATGCCAGTGGGGATACAAAACAGCCTGTCCACCAGGGGGCGCAGCCTCATCACCACGGCTAACATTTAGCTTCCTACTTTCTTCCTGTGTGTCATTGATCGTCATTGAAATGTTGATGACGGTGCTCGTTACTGCCTCTACATGTTCCAGTGGAATTGCAATTTTGGTGCATAATTATGAGCACTGGGAAACGGGAGAAATGGTGGGATTTCTCCCGTTTCTCCAAGTGATCGGAGGCTATGCTTATCTGGCATACAGCAAGTGGTCCCTTCACTGAAGTTTGGCCACTTGTCTACAGCCATGCAAACATGTTTAAAAAAAAAAAAAAAAAACATTCTGCATTTGAGAGGATTCCTTTTGTAAGTGTGTCATAATCGCTTTATGTTGATGAGTAACCCTTTCAAACACAAGAAAGCTTAACCATTATTTTCTTTAATCCTCTGTGATCGTATAAATTGAATTTGCGCACAACAACTGCAACAACTTGGATGCGAAATGTGCAGTCAAAAAAAAGTTCAATCGGTCTGAATTCTCAATTTGTCTCAGCAACTGTGCAAATGTGGGCTGCTTGTATCGCCCCCCATATTGTGTGTCGGCGGTTTCAAGCTTCACGTGGTTTTGCAATAGCGTTGTTTTTATTTTGTCTACCCTATATATCGTACGTTTGGATCATTTATGTCTGAGGGGGATTCCACTGAAGCACATCTAAGGCATCATCATGAGTGAGGTATGCATACACACAGACGGGACTAATTTGATTACTTATTACTTAACCTGTAATGTATTGGATCCCTTTTATGTCAAAAATAAACAAATAAATGGAAAATATTCACCGCCCAGGGCTACCGCTGAACTTCTCACTCTCTGCATCCAATTTGAAGTGGAGCTGCGGTGATGTCACCGGCGCATTGAAATGAGAGGGCAAGGAAGAGAGGGGAGGAGGACACCAGGGAGTGTTAAAGAGAGAAGAGCCGGCAACCTCCAGACCTCCGAGGTCACGCTTCTTAACCCCGCTGCTAAAAATCCAATAACACTTTATGAATGTTTTAGTTAGACGTCGTTAATGCGGCCCGAGCATCTGTTTCGAAAAGAATACAAATGAGGTGCCGTCTCGCTCGGCGCTCTCCCAGCCCGCCTCCGCGTCTCGCACATGCATGCACACTCACGCACACACGCTTGGCCTCCGGGGCGAAACGTCCCAAAGTTCCGGGAGAATGTGCCCCCTGGTTCCTGAAGACCACAATATCCATTCAGGACCATCTCCTCACTTCTGAGTGGCTGACACGTTTCTAAAGAAAGCCTCACCTGGCAGGTTAAACATCTGGCTCATACGCAGCCGTGCATAATGCTCCATATTAGCTTTGGCCGAAACAGTCTGCTGCTTAGTCTCTTTAATTAGCAGCTGTCGTTAACAGGTTAGTCCACCTGCACTTTGAAGTGGCGTTCTGTGCAAGTCGTGGGCTCCAGGTAGCCGGTCAAGGTCAAGGCGTTAGCGCGCCGACTTCTGCAGACATCCAAGCAGATTGAGCGTTAAAGCTATATTTTCACTCTCTCAAGCATTACTCAACAGCAAACAGCCCTCGACACACTCCAGGGGCTACACCCTCCGTCCAATTGCTCCAAATAAACTCAATACACCATACGAACAACTGCATTAAAGGTGGGAGTGAGTGTTTATGCCTTTGAGTGTGCACTTTGTACGAATTCACCAATGCTGAACTGAGGCGAGGAGGTTTGGTGGCTTAAATAACCGAGCCAGGTTGTGTACCCATTTATTTACCAGTGTGGGAGCTCATGGTCATAGGAGAAAAGGCTACAGGGGAGAAGGGAATAGAGGTGTCACGGTGGCAATGATCATGATGGAGTATCTACAAATATGACTCCAAACAGGGTCATTTTGATTTGCTGGCAATGCGCAAAGGCTGGCCCGTTAACTCCTGACCTCTCGAGTTTGACCTGTGGAGGGGGAGGTGGGGAGAGAGTCTACCCGCCAGGAGAGGATAGAAAGAAAGGGAGAAAGAGAGGCGCTGTGCAGTGTCAAGCCCATTATGACCCGCTAAAAACTTGGGCCGCTCTCTGGCGAGGAGCCATCCATCATCCGGGCCTCTCTAATCAGCATGTTTGTCACTGTAACTAAACAGTGGGCCGAGCCTCGTCGCAACGCTATTGGCCCTGACAAGGAGAAATAAATCTGCTGCCAGCCAATGGGCTGCAGGCAGCCGAGCGTGACAGGGAAGGTGACAGACTCCTGAGATCTCAACTAGTGCGAGATTAGGGGGAACTCACCCGGACTCTGGGGCGGAGGAAACATTCGAACAGCTTTGCTGGTCCTTGCAGCGGACGGGAGCTGAGCTGGGGCGCGTTCCGAAAGTGAGAACGTCTTTGTGCCCGCCGCATACCTCCCCCCCCAAGCCCCCCCACGTTAGACAGGTCCATTTGTTCAGTTAGGTGGAACCACGGTTGCCTTTGTAATAGGTAACAGATACGTGTTCTGTTTGCTTTCCTGGTGACATCTCAGAAGAAAAAATCTGCTCAGCAGCGGCCACACAGGCTCAGCTCTGATGAAGCTTCCAGGACAAAGCCGTCCCAAAAAAACGGTCGTATCGTATCGAGAATGGAAGGGTCAGGTTTCTTTTGCTGACACCGAACAAGCAAAGGCTAAAAATGGCTGATGATGTCATAAAAATGACCCA
Source organism: Takifugu rubripes (assembly GCF_901000725.2). Lineage (NCBI taxonomy): Eukaryota > Metazoa > Chordata > Actinopteri > Tetraodontiformes > Tetraodontidae > Takifugu > Takifugu rubripes. The sequence continues at coordinate 7,491,741 of NC_042287.1, forward strand.
AACTCTCAGGAAATCCTAACTGGCAGTGTTTACGTTAAAGACTTGTTTCTGATACCGTATCGCTCTGCTTCTTGATACTCTGGTAGAGGTTCAGGACGCTGACGCAGACCCCTCAGCAACATTTAAACAGCCAACCCCAATAAAAGAGGGTCAAATCTAGATGTGGCTGAAAGTTGGAAAAATTCTCACAGCCCCTAACAGCAATACAATTTCACATGAAGACTGATTTCACGATTTCACTCAGTCTCTATGAACTTTATAGAAAAGTATGGAAATACATTGTTGTCTTAGTAGTTGGTCAGTAAAACACCTCAAAGCTGGGATCTTAAGCACGTCCTACTTTATATAAAACTTCGAACCATCATTTTAACAGGAATAAGTGCTTGAATCTATGATAGAACAGCTGTAACCTTTGATGTAATCCAGGGAGTTAAAATTCCAGCTATAAAATTGCATTTTCCATGTTCAGATTTGTCCCCATTTGCAGCACTCCAGCAACAAAGAAAAGCGCCTGTTGTTGGATTGTGCTGGCGCGCATTCGCCGCTATTTATTCTGGGCGTATCAGGCTTTGGGCCAGCGACGCTCTTTCAGTCATTCAGCGTGGCGACAATTTTTTTTAAACAAATGCATAAATGGGATGATTACCAGTCCTGGAGTCGACAGTGAGGTTTTCCCTCCAATTCTTAGTCTGTCTCATAATTCTTTGATGTAATTGCATAACAGCTGCGTAAGTGTAGGAGCTCCTTTGATGCTTTGATGCGTTTTACTGAAACCGAGCGCAGGCCAACAGTGTCGGTCGGAAATGTTTGTTTGTTGGTGTGGGTTTAGGTCCCATAATAATCAGTGTTCACAGATAATAAAGTAGAGTTGAATTTGATAATTGCAGGTTGAACATTCAAGAAATCCCAATATTAACCACGTCAGAAAGAAAACAGGATGAACAAAAATCCCAATATGGACAATATAAACGGAGAAACGTATCCACTTGTCCCGGGTCGTAGTGTTACATTTAAGAACATTAAAGACGTAATCTTCAAACGCCATCCAGCGCAGACAGCAGAAAATTATTTAATAACTTAACAGCACTAGTAATAACCCTGTGTCATATGTCACACGCCGTCTCCCTGGGTTACGGTGGTCGTGGCAGCCGGTTGCAGATTAAGGGAGGAGAGCGTGCATGTTCTCGTTTCTGCAGAGTAAAATGTCACTATATCAAATCAAGCATTTCCATATGTGGGCCGGTGCTGCCGGTGCGGCCATTCTGTGATCTCTGGAGCCTCCTGCTGCGAGAAAGCAAGCACTGTTCTCGTCCCCGCTGGGCTGTCCGCCGCAGCATATGTGGAGCGCAGCTCTGCTTGGATAATAATACACATCAGATGGTAATAACACAAACTGATCCGGACCCAACGTTACCGAAGCGCAGTCCGCAAAACTCGAGCGAGGCCCTCGCCGCCCCTGCGGAGCGGCCGCGGCTATTGTTAATCAAGAGGCTGAAATTAATGCCCGGGCGGACACAAAAGTGAGGGGGGACGCGGGGGTGGGGAGGGAGGGGGTCGGGGTGGAAGGGTGCGAGAGACAGACTTTGAAAAGTTAATAACTTCGACCATTAGACGCGGGAATTCAAGTCATAAATCTCGAGAGCACTCCAGACTTGTCTGGAGGCCGGCAAAGATAATTGGCCGGTGTTCTGCCGCGCTGGCCTTTCCGCCATAGGATGTGTTTCATGTATTAGCGAGCCACATGTTGTCAACTGTTGTAGATTAGCAGCAAAGGTCAGCGTGGCGTTTTTTGGGCTTTTTTTTTTAAAAACTCCAATCACAAGTCTGGATGAAGCCGGGGGGAGGAGGGGGGGACTTCAGGAGAACATCTGTACAGGCCTAAAGTTATAAGACGGGGGAGTTTTTTTTAGGGTAATAGAGACATTACAACCTCCTCCTCCCATTTACGTTGAATGGGAGGAAGAGATTTAAATAAAACAAATTCAATGAAACCGTTGCTGCAGAGTTGGTTAGCGGCGCTCGTTTACTGGAAGCTTTGCCAAACTGCTTTGCAGACGCGTGGTAAATTATCCCAGGAGTGTTGGCTAAAACATGTCAGGGGCCTAAATGAAGATTGAGTGATGAGGTCGAACAGGGAAGACTGAAGACCAGGAGGACCGGACCCCCCTCGTCCACATGCGCACACAAACACTAAATAAAGGAAGACGGGTCCTCCCGCTCCGCGAGCTGGCACATGGTGGAGCTCAGGAAGTCCAGGAGACGCCTCTGCCTGCCCTCAGAGCGAAACCTAAAACCAGTGACACAGCCAATACATGTCATATTCCTTCAGTCAAGAGGAGTTTATTTTTCAAGGAATTTCAACTCAAAACCTGTTCTTCATAATTACCCTGATTTGTTTAAAACCCAAGGTGGATACAGGTCTGACTCCACCGCCAACAAGAGGCCACTGTTACGTTGGAAACTAAACTAAAATATATACAGTAAACTATATTCTCTTTCTGCATGTTTCCAGAACAATGACAGAATGTCTCCCTCTGCTCTAAAAGCGGCAGGAAATGCCTTCACAGGCTGCAGCCCCTCACTCAAAAATGAAGAAAATCGGTTTAAAAACACTTTGGGATTGAAAGCGTTTTAGGGGCATTAGCATGCGCGTTGTAAAGGTTGTAAAGGGAACCGCAGACAGAACCATTCAGCGGCTGGGCTTACGGGTGTTTGGAGCTTTTTCAGGCGCTGCTGTCCATCGAAATAACCCAAACCAGAGAGACGCTCGTACACATGCTGGAGCTGCTCGTACACACGCTGGATCTATACAATCTGTCATTTTAAAGAAGGAGTCTTCATCGGCCATTGAGGCTACCGCCGTGTCTACGTGCACGCATGTGACACACAGATAAGCACTTCAGGCCTCATTCATATTTCCTAAAGCAGCTCTGGCACTGTTGAACCCTGTGTGAGCGTCACTGTCAGCAACACGAGGAGCTCGGATGCTCTCGGGCACCGTGTCTCATGTTTGACAACAAGACTCATCGTGCACGTTAATTCAGGCAGGTGGAAACACACATAACACAACACACACGGGTCACTTTGGAAAGCAGGCGCAAGAATACGTGTAAGAAATAAGAATTCAGATTTATTCCCATTATTGTGGGCGTATTATTTACTTTTTTCAATAATATCACAAAGTCAAAGTGCAGATTTTTTCTAAAAAATAAACTGTTTTTGTTTTTTCCATCCACCATAAAAATCAGTCAAAATCAGTAGAACAGCAGGGTGTTTTTTTGTTGTTTTTTTTAATTAAAAGGTAATTAATGTTGTATTGACTGGATGAGATTTGTTTTTACCGGCCTAATTTTTCCATCAGAGCATGACTGGATAAACGCCATTGCCATGGCGATTACCATGTTGCCATAAATTAGAATAAATAAGTCTTCGCTTCAGAATCGTTAAGGTTTGGGCCTAAATGAACTTAACACATTTGCTTCCTACTTCATCTTTGTTCAGAGTCATTAAGGAACGTGTCTGCTCCTTCAAAAGTTATAATTTCACCATTAATGCCAAGTTGGTGGAGCTTGGCGTATGGGTGTGTGTGGAGGGGGGGGAGGGGCGCCGCTCGTCTGTTTAAAAAAAGAAAAGAAAAAAACCCTGAGGTATTAGGGTGGACTAATCTTTAAAAGGTTAATTTATTCATAGAGATTTTGACAGAGATGTATGGCCGAACCAGCATCCCAGGCACCTCTTCCCAGGGGGAGATGACTTGCAAAGAACAGAGCAGGGAAAGGAGGGGAAAAAACATGGGGGGTGGGGGGTGGGGGGAGGAGGAGAGAGTGGGGGGGTGATATTGTTAGGTAGAAAGATGGAGTGCAGAGAGGAGAGACAGATGTGGAGGTTAACATACTCTAAACAAAAACACATAATTACCTCACAGGGGCCGACATGGGCTCAGCTTTCAGAGCCAGAGAGCGTCCGGCCCCAGCAAGAGCAAAGTTTCCCGTGTTCCTGAACACAACCTGAAACTGTGCACGTGTCATCAAACACTGGACAGAACAACTACTGGTTTTCATGGTTTTCTTTAGTTTCCCACTGTGGCATCCCCAGTCTTTGCTGCTTTATTTTGAAGGGTCTTTATTTCCTTACAGTCCCCGTTAGCCCCCTGGTATCTATATCTAGGTGTGTATCTGAAACCTACTCCTTGTTTTAGACAGATAACATATTTTCACTATTCATGACTGTTTCTTTTTAACGTTTTCGACTTCAAAAACTTCAAAAAAAACTTATTTAAAATAAGATGTGACACAATTGGGATACACTCAGCAGGCTTCTACATAAACAGAAGACAAGATTTCTGGGTCTGTGTGTGTGTGTGTGTGTGTGTGTGTGTGTGTGTGTGTGTGTGCGCGCACACAGGTGAAAAGGCTGCAGCTCCCACCTGCGTTGCCTTTGATGCAGCCATGAGAGGATGAATGTTTTATATTAATCTGATGATCTAATCTGGAGGAATGAAAGGCCGCCTCAGCGAGGAACTTAATGGTCCCTTTCAAAACGGAAGTAACCATAGCAACAGCCAAGCAATGAAGGAGTCAGAGCTGCCGCTTTGAGATGAAGAAACTAAACAGTTGTGTGCAGGAGGACCGTGGTGTAGGTCTGTGATACAAGCGCTGCCTTTGAGCAAGGCACTTAAATCAATCAGTCCAGCCACACAGGCGGTGGTGCGATGAAGCGACTGCAAGGTTTGGAGTATCGCTGCATGTTTTACTCCAACCCTTTACTCTCATTACCTTAAATACATTACTTTTTAAGTATAGGAGCTGATTCGGGCCAAAATGTAATTTTATTATTTTAAATGACATTAGGTTAGGTTTCTTTTTCTCTGTATGTGGTAAAATATTTCTATTTGAATTAAGATGCTGTTTTATTAGATTTTCTTACAATTTTAAAGATACATTTTGAAATAACATCCATAAAAGTTAAAAATATCGATACAGTTGGATGTTTTTTTAAACTGAAATCTGTTTCTGTTTCTATATATATACTAATTACACATCGACAATAAGAGAACCCACGTGCTTTAATTAGCATTATTAATGCTGTGTTCATTTAAAAGGTTTGTGAAAAGTTTTTTAAAAGTTCCTTTGATGAAATGAAGACGAATCGTCCTGATGTGGTCGTCACGGTGACGCCCCTGTGTAATGAGGACAGTGCAGAATTATGGAGGAGATCAAACTTCGCTTCTTTCACCTCCCTGTCCCCGCCGGCCCCGAGGAGCCTCTCGCCCTCCTCGTCTCCTGTGCACCTTTGCTCTGGGTGCATCTAATTAAAAGTGATATTGTGGCCGACAGAGTTCTGTTTCTTCTCTAATCCCTCCACCGGGGGGGGGGGGGGGCCACATGGTCCCAATTACCCCCACCCAGAGAACGCTGGGTCCCCTCGCTCTCTATCACTGGTCGGCTCTTCTGCCACGGCACCAGCCCTTTCTTTTCCTCTTCGGTTTACGTTATTGAGCGCACGCCGCAGAGTTCCTGTCCTTCACAGGGGCCTGGAGATGTTATCTCCCTCGCCACCGTATACAGTTACTTCCCAAATATACCATAAATCAGACTGGGAGCGGCGATTTGGAATCCAGCGGTGGATGTGGAGGTGGTCACGGAGAGTGTGGAGGTGGCGGCAGAGGCGAAGGAACAAGGAAGAGCAGGAAGACACGGAGAAGAGGTTCTCACATATGAACTCTTTTACTGCGTATCGCCACATTTATTATTATATGAAGAGGAATGCACGTGGATACCCCCCCCCCCACCACACACACACACACACACACACACACACCGAGCATGAAGAAAGCTCCTGGGTCAGAACATCCGCAGCTAAAACAGATTAAGTGGAACCTGTGAGGTCTCCAAACAATGGGTTCTTAGAGGATCTACAACAACACAAACATGGCCCCTGACACACAGCTTCAGGACTTCACAAGGAAGAATTACCGGTCTTAGTGGGAGCAGTTAAAGAAATCCAAAACTAATGAATTACACTGACCTTCTAACTGCACAGTTCAAGGTTGTTTGGTCTCCAGGAAGCACTTATAGTCAATAGAGAAGCTCATATTAGAGACAAATCATGGTGATATGGACATGCAGGTGTGTCTTAACATCTCGATTTATTGTCTAAATAGAACTGGTCCTATTCAGGAGCTGCCTAATTTGCAATAAGGATGATTGTATTGGGGAGAGTTCAGGGAGGACGTGTGTAAGTGGACAGGAATCCAGCATTGCATCGGTGTGAGGGAAAAGAGGGGTACCGGTTTGGGTCAAGGGTTCAGCTTTAACCCCGGGGCTCGACGGATCGAAATTCTGTTACAGGCTGGGCTCTATGCATGGCTAATGTAGAACACTGTCCCTTTAATTAGGGCTGACCTCCTGGAGAGGCAGCAGCACTATAGGATTTCAAGACAGCCCCTAATGAACCGACAAGGGCGGGAGGAATCAATGGGAAAATGAACCGCTAGCAACTCGCTAATGGCCAAAGTGGACATCCAGGAGGAGATTATTAACCCACAAACTTCAACTAAACAGCAGCGACGTGCAAAAGATCGACCTTCACATCAAACCGTTTTAATATCTGACCAACGAAGCCTGTTTAGGTGCCCTTTTAGTGCCGCCTTTCCAACTCTACGTCCCAACATGTTAATAACCTGTGGGTAGGTGATTACTTTACAGACAAAGGCCCCAAATGTTCATCACCAATGATTCAAATCCTTTGGTATGAAGAACCGTTCACCACAAGCACCCCTCTGACTGACAGAGCTGCCAGGCTAAACCTTCCGTATCGCTTGATCCTTTTTCCAGACACTTTGGATTTGCAGAGCATCCCGGGAGAACGGGCACAGCGTGTCGTAAAGCGGGTAATTCCGCCGACTCCGGCCTCCGCCGAGCCAAGAATCCAGGTGAGCAATTCCTCTTGATCCGCAGCCCTGCTCAAGACATCATCGCTGCCACGTGAGCGGAGCAGGGCGCATTGGTTTATTTAATCAAATGAAGACGTCTCGAAGCGAGACGGCGAATGATGTGTCAGGCCAAATTAAAGCGTTCCTCTTTCTCCCGCCCCTGCTCTCCTCACCCGACACCCATCTTCATCATCCTGCAGCATTCTTGTCAGGGACAATCTGTTCCTGATTTTGAGTTTCCTGATACGTATAAAAACGCCCCATGTTGAACGAGAGTGTTGCATCGGAGTCAAAAAGGAGCCCCCTGAGCCCCCTTGATGATAGGGGCACCCACTCCTGCAGTGGAGCTGCAGAGGCTGTCTGGGTTTGTCCGTCCTCCACTCTGGAACATGTGGTTTCAGTTACAGACTGTTTTACTGCTCAACAATGTTTCTGCCTCGGAGCTCAGCACACTGCATAAAGACTACTTTGTCCCGTGATGCCCACACGGGAAGAGTCGGCCTCGTGGTGCGCGCGCGCGTCGGAGCGCACACGCGCAAGGTGCTGATGACATCAGCGAGGCCGACGAGCCGGTGTTGATAAAAGTAATATTTTCCCTCTAAACGCCGAGGCTTTAATGGCTCCCTTCTTCCACTGCTCAACCAAAACTCAAATATTTTCAGTGCTGTGCCGGTATTTAAGCCCGCCTGTCCACACGTCCTCCGCTCGCATCACGGATCACTGCGCCAAGGCAAAAATCGGCCCAGATATGAAGAGCAACAGGACATGTGCATTTAATAATGGTACTCAAGCAGCAACAAAGGCTGATTACACATGTGATGGAAGTACCGGCTCTGCCTGAGCCCCCCCCCCCAACTGGTCAGGCTTGCAAGTGAGAGCACAAGCTTAACTGCAGCTTTCTTTAATTCACAGTGGTCTTTTACAGCACGAGGACGTGATTGTGATCTCATGGTCCTGCTCTCAGAAGGTGGTTAGCACACCCAAGAGTGCACAGCGGAGGGCAAGGGCGTGTTGGAGGACGCCGGGCATGATGTCACCGCGGTTGTCACTTGGCGCGGTGAAAACGGCCTGTTCGGAGACGAAGCGGCGCTAAACGCCGTTCGTGTGTGTTGATGGATCCGGTGCAAAGGGACTGTTTAACAGCTTCTTTTGACTACATTTCCCAGCAGCGATGCCAGGCCGGCCAGAAAAGCCCTGACCCTTTCATTTCAGAGACTTACAGCAGCCTTTGTAGACGTGCAGCGGGCTCAAGCGTGCGCACGTTTCAATGTTCCAGCAAAATCCGGGCACTCGTCTCAGCATCCGCCTCACTCGCCAAACATTTGGCGGAGACCCCGAGGCCAGCAACATGTGCAGCATTCAGAAGCGTGGTAACACGTGGATGAGAGCCAAAACCAAGTCAGGACGAGTTACAGAGTCCAGGGATTCTACAAAGGGAAGTGCCAAAAGTATCCCATCACACAGCAGAGCCTCTGTAAAGGTTACATTTGTTCAACATTAGTGTCTGTCAGGTTCAGGGCACAGACAGGAAACCTCACGCCTACTGTTGTCTGCAGCTCACACTCTTCTGTGGCAGCAAAGAAAAAGAGAGAAAAAAAACATGATATAAAAGATGTTAGATCTAAAAATGGATTTAAAACTAAACAAGTGGTGAATCTGTATGGTTAAGCCTGTACAGGTAAAATTAGCAACCCTGTGGATATAGCTCATCATCCACGGGGTTTTATGAGGGATTTTAGCTTTAAATTACTTGTGAAGCTTGAGACTGAAGATTTTTATGAAAGGCTGAATTCAAAAAAACACTCTCTCTCTTCCTCTCTCTTTCTATATATATATTTTATGTGTGTGTGTGTGTGTGTGTGTGTGTGTGTAATTCCAGCGGGATGGAGAAATGCAATGTTGTTAATCAGTTTTATAATCCACTGAGAGCTCATTTAGTCTTATATACATAACATATTCAGTCTGTTTTTTGTTGGGGTTTTTTTGGGGGGGGGGGTTTTGGACTAAAATATGGCGGTTTGTCGCCATCTAGCGGAAAAATAAAGCAAACGTAATCAAATGAGAGAGCGACGTCCCCTTTGGCTTTATTTTGTAGGAATAGACACATAGATTATACTTTAACATTAATGTTGGGTGATTTAGTATCTCAGAAGTTTTTTTAAAAGGAAGTTAAACTAAAGAATTAATGTTTTACTTGTTAATGGCCAGAGCAGTGGCTTCCTTCCAATGCCGCAGAATAAAATAAAGTTTAAAATTGCATTTCTATTTCCATATTATCCATAACTGTGCACTTACTACGATCTACATTTATGACATCCTGTTGAAATAAAACACAGTTTCTGCCGGAAATCACAATAACGATAAACAAGCAAACGCTTTGAAACAACTTCATGCGGGTAAAAATAAGAAGCTCCAAAAACAGAGAGCAACACAAGTATGTAACACTGCACTGATAGGGCAGAAATGAAAGATAAGGCTGCAGCAATCACTCGTCTTCCTGTCTTGCTAATGATCATTAACATGCAAATGAGCACTGCAAGTAAAATCGGGGCACTGCGGTTAAAAATGACTGTGGAGCATCGTGGTTATAAATGAAACCTTTCCAGGTGACACTAATTGGGGTTGTGACTAAAGAACCTGGAACAGCAAAAAATAGTGCTGATTGCGAGTATAATGACAGTTTTTCTTCCCGGGAGGGAGGGGTTTATATATGATCTTAATTAAAACTGTGTTCAGACATCAGTGAATCATCTCCGCTGACATAAAAAGCTCCGTTTTCCCTTTAAAGTTTAGATTCAGACATATAGCTATTCTTGCTGTTCTCTCGTGGTGCCATCAACCGCTCGTGCGATACCTCCACCTAGCGGCCGGATGTGGTCAGAGCACCATTATTTGTGAATGCGGTTTCTGCAATATGCGGTGGCCACTCTCAGATTTGCGGGCATGATAGGCGAGATTTGAGATTTTTTATTGATGATAATATCTGGAAACACGCAGCAGCCTTCCAACACCATAGACTTTGTATGTCTTTTTAAAAACTGCTACTTGAGAAGCCAAAAATTACCACTTAATATCTTAACTAGAATATAAATGTACACGTGGCGGTGCTGAGTATTATGTCATTTAGATGCACATAATCTGGTGCAGATGCCAGGGTGGGCAAAGACAATTCCTGATATGTGCATTCTCATTTATCATTCACAATGGATTAAATGTGGTGAAAATGTGGCTCAAAACACTTTCTGTACCACTCTTGATGAACCATGGAATGTCTGGAGGTAAAACAAGTAAACAATTAAAATAATCATCATAAAGTCAAACCACAAAGGACTGAAACAAGGCCTGTGGGGTTGAACGGTGAATCAGCAGATCTGTTTCTGACGTGTCGACATGTAGGCAGTGTTGGTGTTTCAAATCCAAAGAAAACTCCAGATTTTCTGCTAGAATCTATATTTATTTCAACGATGTAGAAGGCACAACAATTAACATTTTAGTTGCTGGCCATCACCTGCAGAGCAAAGAGGAAACATGGTGTGAGTGACAGCCACAAAGTCAGAAGATGTGTTTATAAATGTAGACCAAAGACACAAAAACATGTCCAATATTCTGAGTGACCGAATGAGCGAAAACAGCTAAATTTATTATTGTGGCCAATATTTCCGCGCTTTTGATGTCTTTTTTACTTACATTGTTGATCCAGTTGATGTAGGCGCTGACCCTGGTGAAGACGGAGGGCTTCTTGTAGTAGTTGCAGCCCATGCTGGAGCCAAAGCTCACCACGCCGTGCACGTCCCAGGAGCCATCGGCGTTCTGGCAGTTCAGGGGACCGCCAGAGTCTCCCTGAAGAATAAGAGAGAGAAATGTGCACGAGGCCGCTCGAATCGAGCTCTACGTACGTTTGTGAAGTACATAAGAAAAGCGACTCACGTTGCAGCTGGCCAGCTGGCCGTCTCCTCCGGCACAGACCATGCTGCTGGTGACCAGGCTGCCCCACCAGTCGTATCTGCTGCAGGTTTCGTGGCTAACAACAGGGAGGCGGGCCTGCTGCAGGATGTCAGCAATGGGTCCCCCAGCTAGAGAAAAGAAGAGGACTCATTTAGTCCCAACAGGACATGCCCATCGACCGACTCTTTCTGGTTTCGCGCGCTCACTCCAGAGACGGCCCCATCCGGTCACGTAGCAGGGAGAACTGTGGGGCAGGATTTCCCCAGATGCGGGAAGACAGGCGGGCATGATAGAGTCACTCCTCTGGACGGGAGTCGACAGCTTGATCAATGCAATGTCGTTGCTACGAGACAAGAAGGAGGACATTCTTGAGCGCGAAATGGTCGGCGGGTAGCACAGCGGGGGGTAAAGGTGCCAGAGGTCTACCGGATTCTATAAGAGTCCCAGGCCTCGTGGACGATGATCTTGGCGGGACTGATGGCAATGGCACCAGACTCATTGCTCCCCAGATTGTGTTTTCCCAGGTAGACCCTGTAGGTGTAACTGCTGCTTGGGCAGGAAAAACATGGGTCAGAGCTGCTGTAGGTTCAATTCTCTGCTAAATTCCAACATGTCCGACACATCGAAGGCGTACCCGATGCAGTGAGCAGCAGTAAGGACCCACTGGTTGGAGATCAGGGTTCCGCCGCAGGTGTGGTAGAAGTTGCTGCCACTCTTGTACTGCAGCGACGCCTGAGAAGAAGGCAGAAAGGTTTCTCCCACTCCTGAGAGTAGACCGAAACTTTACAAGTATTTCATGAATGAGTCTCACCTGCCAGGGCCAGCTGTTCTGACGGACATCCTCTCCACCGACCACCCTGGAGACCACGGGAGGGAAGGTGGGCACGCCACAGCTGTAGGCTAGGAACCACCGGAAGACGTTGATTTCATTACATGATGGAGACGATGGAGACGTTTGGACGTTTATGAAGATGTACAATTCAGAACTTACCGCCAGCGATGAACAAAGCCAAGATCAGGAGCTTCATCATGAACTGTCTTCAGCAGAAGCAGAGTGAGACCCGCCTTCCTTTATACAGCACTTTATCACAGCACATCGCACACCTGCAATCGTGCTGCAGCCAGGAAAAACAAACCAACCTTGAAGATAAGTGTCCGCAGATACCCTCAAAATACGCCTAATCTCCCCCGCCCTGTGCGACCGTGGCAGGTGTGGTCCAGTGGGTCGGCCTGGTCTCCACATAAGGTGTTTTCATTACTGGTCAGTGCAGTTAGTACTGGTTGAAGGTCTAGGATTGGATGCAGGTTTGCTGCACTTGCTGGTTTTGGGCTGTGAGTAGAAATCACAACTTCAAGAAAAGTGTTTAATTTTTTAAAATCACATTTCTGAAGATCTTGTAATCAGAACACGAGCATTGGGGTTTAAGGTAATCGGACTTCATGCGCCCACATTATGTAGGTCACACTTCAACTATTCAAGATTTAAAAACACTCCAAACTCTTTGACCTTGACCCTGTATTGACTTCCTGTCAGTTTCGATGCGGGACCCCTCCCCTGTGTCTGTTTCATAACAGCACAGGTATAAAACTGTCTCGCTTTACTGCAAAACTGTACAGACATGATGAAGTTTGTGGTTCTCACTCTCCTGGTTGCTGGTGGTAATTATCTATTCCACTCCAGTTCACAGGGTTTGATGCGTTGGCCGGCTCACAGGGGCAGTTTGTGTCTCCCACAGCGTACGGGTGTGGCCAGCCCACCTTCCCCCCTTCTGTGTCCCGGGTGGTTAACGGAGAGGACGTCAACCCTCACAGCTGGCCCTGGCAGGTAAAAGGAGAGGGTTCCCCCTCAGGTCGGGACAGCAGCTGTCAGACGAGTTCGCTTCAAAATAATCGATGGCAAACGTGGGACTTTGTTGCATTAGCAAGGCAAAGAAACTAATAATGGTGAACAGTGTTTGTGCGTCTGTGTCAGATTTCCCTGCAGTACAACAGAAATGGGGAGTGGAGGCACACCTGTGGAGGAACTCTCATCTCTGAGCAGTGGGTCCTCACTGCTGCTCACTGCATCAGGTAGGAAGCTACAGCCATGGTCGCAGGAATGCGCCGAATCCTCAAACACAGGTAAGGATGGAAGGTCACATCACAGCTTTTCCTTCTCTCACCGAGCAGCTCTGGCAGGGAGTACAGAGTGGCCATGGGCAAGCACAACCTGGTAGAGACAGAGGACGGTGCTGCCTTTATGGGCACTGCTGACATCATCGTGCACGAGAGCTGGAACCCGTTCTTCATTCGGTAAATAAACCAGAGTCTTGAATGAAAAGCCCCGAGTCCAAAATTCAGCGAGATTCCCGTGTCCTCGGCAGCAACGACATCGCCCTGATCAAGCTGGAGTCTCCTGTCACCTTCTCTGACACCATCATGGCTGCTTGTCTCCCCGCTGCCGACTTCGTCCTTCCACACAACGAGTCCTGCTACGTCACCGGCTGGGGTCGCCTCTACAGTGAGTCCCGTCTTTTACAAATGAAATTCAACTTGTGCCTTTTCCTCCCGCTTATCTCCATCTCTCCTGCCCACAGCTGGAGGTCCCATTGCTGACATTCTGCAGCAGGCTCTCCTGCCCGTGGTCGACCACGCCACCTGCTCCAGGTACGACTGGTGGGGTTCGCAGGTGACCACCAAAATGGTCTGCGCAGGCGGAGATGGGGTGGTGGCTGGTTGCAACGTGAGTCTAAAGTTGACTTAATGTCAGTAATCTAGCGAGAAGAAACCAAATCAGTGTGAGGTTTCTAAGATCTGTTTGTCTCGTTGAAACAGGGGGACTCTGGTGGCCCCCTGAACTGCCAGAACAGTGCTGGAACCTGGGAGGTCCACGGCATCGTCAGCTTCGGCTCCGGCCTCAGCTGCAACTACGCCAAAAAGCCCACCGTCTTCACCCAAGTCAGCTCCTACATGAACTGGATCAACTCTGTAAGCACGCTCCTCCTGTCACCTGCCCTGCAGTCATGATTGGAAAATCAATTTAGAAAAAAGGAAAAACAATTGGCATTTCGCTAACATTGATCCATTTCCACAGAAAATGGTGACCTACTGAGATGGACGAGTTTAGGGAATCGAAGACGCCGTTGCAGTTGTTTGAAGTATCAGAAGAAATAAAAGCATATTTACATCAGTTTGCGTTCCACATTTGTCTTTTCAAGGTTTATTCTCAAAAACAAGAGAAACTAAAACACAAACAGCAATGATGGGAAAGTCTCCTTGCCAACCACCTGTGACATGTGTCACATGTCCCAGTCCCCAGGTGTCCTCAGTCCCCACCACCAGTTTGCTTTTCTGCATGTGTCAGCTGTGGTTTGCACTACTTCACTGTGAAGTAGCTAACAAGTATAAATAGAGTATGAGCCTAAAGATGTGCTCACACCACATGGCAGTGAGAAGCATGCTAGTTCTCTATTTTCTGTTCGCTAGCGGTAAGAGTTTCCTACTTTATCTTTGCATGTTCAGCTGTGGAATAACTCACAATAAACTTTTTTTTTTGCTTTGATAAAAAAAGGGTTCAGTTAGTTGAGTTGGCAGTTTTCATTGAGATAGCTGTTTTATCCCAGCACACGGATGCGGTATTCCCAGTATCCCTCCAGTGCTGAGCAGGGTGGTGGCAGGGGAGGATGCCAGGCCTCACAGCTGGCCCTGGCAGGTAAACTCTCTCGTCTAATCTGCATTATCCTGCTCGCTGCTTCAACCACGGAACCCAGAATTGCGCTTTGCTCAGGTGTCGCTGCAGTCGGACAGCAGCGGGCGCTGGAGCCACGTCTGCGGAGGCACTCTGATCTCCTCTGAGTGGGTCCTCACTGCAGCCCACTGCATCGAGTACGACCGTCTTTAATGAGGATGAGTTGGTGTATACGTGCACCATATGCTCACGGTAATGTGCCGTTGTCTGCCATCACCACAGTGACGAGCACGGGCACAGAGTGTTGCTGGGGAAACACATCCTGGGGGCCAGCGAGGAGGCCTCCCAGTCCCGGAGCACTGCCCTGATCATCGCTCATGAGGACTACAACATCCTGCTGAGCCGGTGACAGCAGCAGCTAATGCTAACTTCGTGTTATCTCAGAGGTGACACCAGGTCTGTGTTTCCTCTGTGCCACAGCAACGACATCGCCCTGATCAAACTGTCCTCGCCTGTCAATGCCTCTGACACCGTCACAGCCGCCTGCCTCCCGGATCAGGGTCTCATCCTCCCCCATGGAGCCCCCTGCTATGTCACCGGTTGGGGTCGACTCTCCAGTGAGTGACCACAGCTCATATTTACATATTTAGTGACATTTGACCAACGTGCAGAGAGAAACATGAACTCAGAGATTCTTATCAGTGTTGCCATCCACAGCTGATGGACCGCAGGCAGATGTTCTGCAGCAGGTTCTCCTTCCAGTGGTCGACCATGACACCTGCTCACAGGATGACTGGTGGAGCGTCCTGGCGACAGACAAGATGGTCTGCGCCGGTGGCGATGGCATCGCCGCAGGGTGCAATGTGAGATTACTCAGGGCCAGTCTGAGAAAACGCTGTGACATTAGCGGATGATGTTGGTTCTGATGGTTGCAGGGAGACTCTGGTGGACCTCTGAACTACCAAGCGGCTGATGGCTCCTGGGAAGTCCACGGTGTGGTGAGTTTTGGTTCTGGTCAGGGCTGCAACGTCCCAAAGAAGCCCACAGTCTTCACGCAAGTCAGCTCATACATCAGCTGGATTAACTGGGTGAGGAAGCTTTTCATGTGGAGATTTGATGTGATGACAATAACAGAAGAAAAGAACTGAAACATCTGATGATATAAAATTGTCTTCTACGCTTTAGATTATGACCACTCACTAAGGAAACTGGGCTGCCTTGATCTGCATTTACAAGCATTGTTACATTAAATTTATAATAAATGCAGCTTCTTTGTGCACAGAAGACCACAGTGTGCTCAAATTAAAGTATCCATTTACTGAATAAGAAGTATTCCTTGGTTTTTACCTTCTTAAGCAATGATTTGCCCACACAGTTTTCTGTGTTGAGTGTGCATGTTCACCCTGCGTCCGTCTCAGTTCTCCCTCCAAAGACGTGCATGTGGGTGATTGGTGACCTGGAGACTCAAAATCAACCTGCAATGTGAGTGTGGATGTGAACGAGAGGTCAACAGTGTGTGTGTGAGCCGGCGACACTATGGGAGCGAGACGCCAAAAACAGGGTTCTGTAAACACAATTTAGCCAAATATGGCTAATAACTGACGTTCAAACCATGAAAATATAGTGGTCATAAACAATAATCAACATCTCCCATTAACGAGAGGGAATAATACCAGGTATTTAGAGGCTCACTGCCTATAAAAGAGAATTTCACCCTATGGCCAAAGCTCCCACTGCCACTACACCTATAGACAGATGGTAAATGGGAAAAACATCAAGTGGAGCTGCTTCACTTATTTAAAAATAAAGGTGTGATCCGTTACTTCAGCAGGAAATGATTCTCTAAGAAGTCTATAAAACTGTCAAGTGAGGGGCACAACCTGATAAAACAGTGACGGTAAAAGCAACCTGGTGAAATAAAAGGAATCTGCCTCACATCTTTCAAAGGGGAAACTCTCAGGGACAGAAATGGGCCTCTTGGAGGCAGAAAAGAATGGCTGGAAAGATGTTCTCACGTGCTTAAACAGACCAAACAGTCGTGGTCAGGAAGGGATCCAGCAGGATCTGAGGACAGACACCATCAGGGCCTGATGTAAATCTGTTGTCTGCTTCCTTGGCCTCAATCACCGTGGATTCAGATCCAACTACAGGTTCACACCGCTGGTTTTTACACGTGTATTTTATGTGTGTAGAACAGAATAAACAGTGTCAAACCGATTGTTAGTCTGTTCAGTCAAATAAGGATGTGGTAAATTCGCCTGCGGGTTTATGTTGAAAATAAATATTGTGAAAGGATTCGACCATTTTGTTTTGTCTGCAAACGTTAACATCACGCACGTTGTGGGTGCTGGGTGGGAAGTCGTGGTTGATGCTCATTGTGAAGTTCTGGGTCACTGCTTGACCCGGCCTGTACTTCCCCTACCACATCTAGCTTGACACAAATTAGGTTGAAACAGGTTTGAAGCCTGGGGATCAAAGAATACTTGATGGTCTTTGATGAAGGACCAAAGGCGTTTTGGTTGAAAGAACCATATGTTAAATACTGTGCTTTAACCAGGTTGTGTTGTATAGCAATGGTCTTATATGCTGCTTTCATTTTAATTTAATTTGAAATTAATTTACCTTTCTGACACCCGAGGCCACGAGAACGTGCACAATAAAATCAGAACATACAAGAAGAACACTACAAAATTAAAGGTTAAATTTTAGTCAGCAATTCCAACAAGATACGTTACTGAGTTAATGTCATACTAAATCCTACTACTGCAGCTGGAGCTGTGCGTTATCTAAAACCATTATACAGTATGTTTAAGTAATTTAAATTAAGGCTATATGGGCACTCAATGTGGACGTACTCTGACAGATAGGAAGGATGGGGACCTTTTATATTCGAGCTTTTGGTGCTCACAAATTGTAAATTGCTCTATTTTATAGTAAAGGAAAGTGCATTGTAGGTTTTTCTCTCTATATTGTGGATGTGATTTGTATCTTCTCAGCTCTTCTGTTGATCCAACTTGAACCTTTTTTTGCCCCTCTGTTTTAACACAATTTGCATCCATGCTTGAATAATGCCAAAGGGGTGATTCTCCTTAGTTGGTTTTGTTTGGTGTGAAGATAGAATCACATGTAAGGTGCGCTATGTGCATCTTAACCCAAGTATGACAAGTTAACTTGCGTGGATTAGTTGTGTATTTGTGACATAAACGACGCAATGACTGGGTTGTCGTGCATGACAACCCAGTCATTGCGTGGTCATGTGACCATGGTCATTGTGCTCTGTGCCTCTCCTCTCCCTCTCCCTCTCCTCTCCTCTCCTCTCCTCTCCCTCTCCTCTCCTCTCCTCTCCTCTCCCCCTCCTTCTCCTTTTCCTCTCCCTCTCCTCTTCTTTCCTCTCCTCTTTCCCCTCCTCCTCCTTCTCCTCTCCTCTACCTCCCTTCCACTCTACTTCTCCTCTCCTCTACCCCTCTCCTCTCCTACCTATCCTATCCTCTACCTGTCCTCCCCCTTCTCCTCTCTCTTTACCCAGCCGGCCATCAGCAGGAGGGTCCCCCTACATGAGCCTGGTCCTGCTCAAGGTTTCTTCCTGTTAAAGGGGAGTTTTTCCTTGCCACTGTTGCTTGTCTGGGGTCAGGCCCTGGGATTCTGGAAAGCGCCTTGAAACAATTTTGATTGTATAAGACGCTATATAAATAAAGATTGATTGATTGATTGATTGATTGATTGATTGATTGATTAGCCGATTAGCTACTTTGCTAGCCAGCTCCAGCCGGCCACCCACCCAAGTTAACACTTCGGTGTGCAACGATGTCAGGAAATGTCATTATTGTTGCTAACATTTAACCAATGTTGTCCGGTATCGGCTCCCCTTAGCAAATATTTGGCTCATATATGTTTTGCGTCGCTGCTGGAACTGAGTGTTCCCTGGCTCAGCCTTTGATAAATCGGCCCCTGGGCCCCTGCAGCACAGCTACAAGCTTCTCAGTGCAGCTTTATATTAAAATTCCACCCATTTTCTTTTTTACTCTAGATACGCTCAGACAGGTACAACCATGACTATTGAGATACCGCCAGGATTGACAGAGCTGCTGCAGGGCTTCATTGTGGAGGTTCTTCGACAAAGGCCACCGGACCTGGTGGATTTTGCAGTACAGTACTTCAACCATTTGCAGGGCACCGGGAATCAAGAGGGGACTGGTACAGGTGGCGCCACAGGGACGACAGGGGAGCCAAAGCTGACAGAGGTCAAGCGAGAAGATGATGATGAGTCCGGCCTTGAACGTGAGTTGATGCTTGTGTTCCATACTTTGAGACCTCGGAACAAAACATCTCTCGAAATTCGACCCCAAGATCTCATTTTAGGACTGGATATCGATTCAGACGATCCAGATTCATTCAATATTACAAGGTCCTGATTCAACTCTTGATTTGATTTGATTTACAATTCAGTCAGAGATGTTCCAGTTAAAGTACCAACTGTAACTTTTGACCTGGTCCGTTATTAAAAGTAGCTTTTACATCAAAGATTTGAACCCAAACCAGTTTGTGTACTATTATTCAAACATACCTGACCAACACAAAAGATTTGTGTTTGGCCTCTGCCCACTGTGCGTCTGGGAGATTTGTTGTGATTCCAGGTTATTTTCCCTTCCTGTTGCACATTGCTTGTGTTTTGTCTGAGGACGAGCATTTCAAGCAAAGGTACTATTCGATAATCCCAGGGGACACATTGACTATAGTTCCACTAATATCTGATGATATTAATTTTATTTTTATCTCTTTTGGCTGGTCGCACCAGCTAAATGTGTGGACATTGTTTGTTGTACATATTCCACTCTGAACACTGCATCAGTGTAGTGCATAAATGGACTGTACATGTCTTCTGTCCAGGGTGTGCAGAAGTACAGAAGCGAGATCAGGACAAGGAAGAAAAGGACGACAGGAAAGATGAGGACCACAAGAAGGACATGAAAGACAAGGATGAGGACAACAAGAAAGACGAGGATGAGAAGAAAGACAAGAAGGACGAGGATAACAAAGACAACAAGGAAGATATGAAAGGCAAGGAGGACAAGGATGACATGAAAGATGACGTCAAGGAAGAAGACAAGGATGACAAGGAAGACCAGAAAGATGACGTCAAGGAAGAAGACAAGGATGACAAGAAAGGGGCTGACAAGGACAAGGGAAACGTGAAGGACAAGGACGATGAGGAAGATGATGAGAAAGACAAAAAGAAAGGCGAGAATGACAAGGACAACAAGAAAGACAAGGACGACAAAGAAGGGAATGACACGGAAGACATGAAGGACGAGGACAGCAAAAAAGAAGGGATGTAAGGATTACTGGCATAAGGAACGCCATGGTTAGTATTTGGGATTAAATCCATGACTTTGAAACTCTCGTGGTGATTCTGCTCATTCCCAGGAGATGCAGCAGCATCAGGCTCTGCTGGACTGATCGGCTACATCCGGTCGGCCGATGTCTCTTTTTAGACAACTTGTACGATCGGCCGTGACGTCTAAACTGACTGATCCGATCGATGATGTCATCGTCACTCTAATTCTCCCGTTGCATCGATTACAGAGGACTTGTGCTGCCATCTGCCCGTTTTCCATCGAACACATTTCTCTGACGCGTTTGTAACAATATTTTTAAGCTAATCAGATAATTTTTTTTACAGCACAGCATTTAAAAAAAATGAAATGTGCTAGAAACACTAAAAACACTTGACCGCAATCTCGTACAATTTCATAGAAGAGTGGCGTAGTTACGCAGCTAGAAAACTTGAAAACATTTCTAAGATTGGTTATAAGTATCCAGTTAGATCACTGCGTCAACTGGACTTTCTTAAAGATGTTTGGCCTTCTCCCCAGAAGGCTTCTTCAGTTCAGAACTGAATAAAACTATGACCTGGACGGAGAAAGAAACGAGGTATCAGGTAACAGAATAAACACACCATCTTCATCATCGTCATCAGCTAATGGTGATGAGGTCTTAAACACAACATGGACCCCACTGACCTCAGGTCTTCCTGCTGTTAAGTAGCAACACTCCTCTTTGAAGGAAAGAGACCAGATTCATCCTCAAAGCTGCAGAATTCTTATGGAATTCAGAGTTTCTGGGAATAAACCAGCACTATTGTCTGTTGGGATGTGATGGTAATAATAGCTTCAACAAACAGCCTATTTGAAAATAAAATTGCTCGTTTAAAATCAAATATTTCAATTTACAGTTTTAAATTGAAACAAACATGTTAAATTGAAAAGGCATAAGCTGTAACTGATACTAAAGTTAATTACTGTCGCCACTGCTGACCACGCCCAGTAGAAAGATAAACACCCCCATCTAGTGGATAGAATGAGCAATTACATCATTATCCAAGACCAAACCGTTAAATTGACGTTTTCACTCTACCTATTTGTAAATTACCTTTATTTTATAATGTCATTTAAAAGAAAACTTCCCTTTAAATTCTTTCCTTACCGGAAGTAAAGGGTTGTTTTTTAAAGAAACAAATTGGAAAAACGACAGTGATGTTCAAGTACTCTCAGTTGCATAAATAAAGCATATTAAAAACAGAGCTGCTTGTATGTCAATCCTTTCATATAAAAAAAGAATGTGACATTAACTTTGCTTTGTTAAAGTCCTTTTTTTCTGTTAATGTCATCACATCAAATCTACGGGTGAAAAGGTTCCTCGCCGAGTTAATCCAGCCGATGTATGAGCTGACTTGTGTGAAGACTGTGGGTGTCAGCATTTTCTTGGGCTGGCCCTGAGTACCGGATAATATATGAGCTGTGGTCACTCACTGGAGAGTCGACCCCAACCGGTGACATAGCAGGGGGCTCCATGGGGGAGGATGAGACCCTGATCCGGGAGGCAGGCGGCTGTGACGGTGTCAGAGGCGTTGACAGGCGAGGACAGTTTTCAGAGGATGTGTTTCCCCAGCAACACTCTGTGCCCGTGCTCGTCACTGTGGTGATGGCAGACAATGCCGCAATTTACCCCCAACAACTTTATTTAACTCTCCAACATAACACGTGGCGGAGTACTCACCTGGAGCTCCTGCTCATTCCTCTCATCCAGGCCCCGCCTCCAGTATTTTCAAAATAAAAGCACAGAATCACTTTCTTCATGCAGAGAAACAGCAAAATAGTAATATTGGGACTAAAAAACAAATTACATCTCAAGCAATTATAATGAACTCAGTTTCTTATGAAATGAACATCATCCACTCTCTAAATTTCCCAGTCCCAATATCTGAGATTTTATCACCCGTCTGCCAAATGTGGTGTAAATGTCTTTTGACATTGTTGGGTCACTGGTATACAAAGCGTGTTAGCTGGATTGTATCCGCGAGACCATGGTGTATATCTATCATCTAAATAAGGACAAGTTGTATTTTGATGATATTTGTGGTCACTGATCTTCAAGGCTGAGTTGTTTTCCAACTAACTTTTACTAGCTGCAGCATAGTTTCCCCGATGGCTCCTGACATGTGCATGGTGGGATGAGTTTTGGCTCCAGCATGGGCTGCAACTACTGCAAGAAGCCCTCTGTCTTCACTGGGGTCAGCACTACATCAACTGGATCAACAAAGTGCAAAAGCTATCAAATCCAGTGAAATAATGGCTGTTTTTGCTCTTTCAGTCACTATTATTGGACAGCGCCCTGTCTCCATCCCCCCCATCTCCACTTTTTTGCCTCTGGTGTCTGTTGTGGATCCTTTAAGCAGGTATTAGGATTTAATGCACATCTCTGATTTGAACTCCACACCTGCGGCCATGTCTTGGAAAGCCATCGGCGGTCATAATAGTACTGTTAGTAACTCTATTATTAAGGCCACCGACCTTAAATGGCTCAAAGGCTCCTCACCTATAAATAAATAAACAAATTGGGCTGAAATAAACCTAAACTAAGGTTCATGAGCATGATATGAAGCATATAGAAAATGTTCAGAATTGGTGCTGCATAGCAGCACTTCATGCCTTGTCTAACCTGTTATTGAGTCTTTTTTTTCTATTGTCTGTTTTATTTATGAATACATTTTCCCTCTTGTTTTTAGAGATATTTTACTTCCTGCCATTGCTGCATGATTGTCCCTGAATGTTTACACCTGAACCTACAATTATATATAAATTTATCTGCTTATTCTTTTTGTTTTCACTAGGTACGGCCATGTTCTGGTCCGTAAAGCTGACCTGACACCTGACACTTGTGATGCTTCTACTCAGATAGCGAACCCAGAAGTTCATCAGGTGAACAACAAAAGACTTTGAGTCTTGTTCTCTTGCAGTGTGACCTTATCTTATTCTTTAACAACAGCTATCAAAACTGAACGCTACATTTCTCTCCCCAGGAGTTTGGTGCCAGAGTGTCAGGAGTATCCAGAGATGCTGCAGCTTCTGGTCAGGACAATCCAGACGAAACCTGTTCCATATGCATGGAAAACATTTATGAGAGGAAGCTCCCAAAACATAAAACTTTTGGGATTCTTCCAAATTGTGTCCATGCATTCTGTGAACCCTGCATCGTGACCTGGAGACGGATGGACAGATACCGTCCAGATGTTGTAAAGTACGTTTCACCAACATCTAACCTATGAAACTATGAAAAGAACTGATCACGAACCATCTTTTGTTGACCTCTCAGGGGTTGTCCAGTGTGCAGAGTCCGATCAGATTTTTATGTTCCGAGTGAATCCATGATGGAGGGAGAAGAGAAGGAACAGCTGATCATCAGCACCAAGCAGAGATGCAGGTTTGTTGTGAGCTTCAGTTTCCTGAGCAGCTGTATTCACTAGAGTTGGACTCCATGTTAACACAGATGCTTTCCTTCTTTTCCATGCAGGGAAGATTTCTGCAGCTTTTTTGATCAATCTGGCTTCTGTCCTTTTGAAGAGGATTGTCGATATTTGACAGCCCGGAGACCCGAGGTCAGTGGAGTCCATGTTGTGTTTAAGGGCTCAGCACCATTAGATGATGATGCTGCTGCTGCTGCTGCTGCTGCTGGTGTGTTTATTCTAATACCTGACATTTGAGTTTCTTTCTCAACAGCATCAAGAAGAGGAAGAAGGAGCAGAAGAAGATGATTCAGATGGTGAGGACGCAGAGGTTTTTTTTTACCTCTGTTGTAAGAATGGGTGAAGAGAACCTCGGTCGGTTTTTAGCTGCAGCACACAACAGGCCTGACGCCCTCAGAGAATTTATGATGAGATTTTTGTAACATCATTATTCTTACAGTGATATATTTTGTGTAAATTGTTTTAGAATTTTTTGAAATGTATTTTGCCAATGACAAAATGACAATGAATAGAAATATTGCATGTTGAGAAAAAAAAAGGAAATTTGGAAAATAACTTCATATTTCACGTGATTTAATTTAAGCACCTTATTTGTATCATGTCTTGTTAACAAATGAATTTATGCTACATGTGTATAATAGTTATCTTTTTAGAATTAAGATGAATCCGAAGCAAAAAATCTTTAGATTCATCATGAAAATAAAAAAAAATTAGCCCCCGAATCTTGATTGTGTTTATTCTTGTTTCAAGTGATTCAGTATTTTAGTCATATATTTAAACAGGAAGTTTACAATAAACATTAACCCCCCGTGCTGTAAATCTTTTATCTAAACAGGGTTGTGGTCGACCAAACATCTGCCTCATGACCGTTTGGTGCTCCGATTTCAGCTGAATCGGGATGAACAAGCGATTATTGAGCCCTGATTCTTAAACCTCCACCATCTTTGCTCCATGACCACAGCTCAGTGCGACACGACGGATGAGACTTCCGGCTTCTTCGTGACTGGCTGCGATCCAGCCGCGACCAAGCGCGCCACCACGTGGCCAGGTGGGTGTACTACACTTGGGAAACGGTAACAAACGTGCAAGGTGGTCATTTATCATTTTATTTCATATAAAATTACATTTTGTTTTCCGTCTTCTGAAAGAAGTTTTATAGAAAAGCATATTTTCACAGTAGATATAAAATAAATTCAGACACGAGTATGACAGCGATGTGTGAAACACAAACTCCGTCTTTCAGAGATTCAAGACTCCTAATTCCGTCTTTTTTCTATCCATGTAAAACCTGACGTAATAAAAATCAAGTTCTGTGGTCCTTTTGACAAATGAGGTAACGCAACAGCGATCGTGATGACAAATCAAAGACACTGCAGCCAGTCTCAGCTACAAATCCAGAGGAATGTAGACAGACTTTAGCCTCGTAGATTCCTGCGACATACCGAAATCCGCTGTCTGGAAACGTCTGCATCGTCTCCTTCGACCCAGCAAAACCACTGAGATTTTTCCCCCGTTGCGTGACATCAGCAAATACTTCAGCAGTTTATATCTAATTGAGTGCGTCTGGGTGCTTGTGGCTGACCGGTCAGAACCCCGGTGTCCGTCGGGGGGGCTGCTGGTCAGGCTGTGGTTGGAGGGAGGGTGATGAGTAAGCCAGTGTGCAACGGTTGCAGCTGCACACTCAAAGGCTCTCTCTGTTGATAATCTCGTCCCAGAACAAAACCAGGCCCAGAGAGGAGCTGACAGCGGCGCCGCAGTGTTCGCCATGGCTACGGGGAAAACGCTTGAAACCATTGAAGTGTTTCCTCTCTCGTGCTCTGGAGCGTCAGACCGCAGTCATTTACAGAAGGCTGGGAAAACAGCAGTCGGATCTAAAGTGCTTAGAGACACTGAAGTAAGCAGAGATAAAGAGGAAGGACTCGATTAGAATCTGCTGAAGTTACAATCCAAGATGTAATCTACCAGCCTGCTGGGAGTCTTTCACTCTCTTTATCACTGTTATAACGGATCTGACGGCTGATGTAGCATTTTAACATCAAAATGAAGCCCTGCTGGGTTTAAGTGGATTACTCTTGACTCTGGTTGGCCAGAAATATCAACACCCCCATTCAAATGTGACCACGCAGCTAACTGACATACAAACAATAAGAATGTAATACAAACAATACTAAAACTGAGAAAAAACACTGATATGGAAGCTTAAAAAAGACAAGTCCGTTCTTTCTCGTTAGTGTTGCGCAATTACATTTCCTAGCAGGCAGCGGAGATGAGAACATCGGGAATACGTGATATTCTTTGGTTACGTTGTCTAAAAAGAGAAGGACAATGCTGTGGAAGTAAAAAAAGAAACCACTCTTACTGAATCAACAAGTACAATGTCGATTCAGGGAAGGTTTCTGTGGACGCTCCAGCCACGCACAGAATGCTGAGTCACAGCCTGAGACAGGAGCGATCCAAAGCGTCCGTGCCAGCATTCCGTGTGGATGCCAACGCCAGTTGTGACCGGAGGAAACTGCCGAATCCTTGAAAGCAAAGTTCCCCCAACGTCCCAGATCGGCGAGGTCCAGCAGCCATGTTAGCGAGCTCCCAAATTAGAAACCAAACAAAGTGAGAAGAAAGGAAGAGCTGTTCTGCTGGAGCGATGGCGGCCATCCGGAGCAGCAGCTGGATTTAGTGTGTGTCACGGGAGCAGATGTTCAGATTTGGGTAGCTCCCCACCTAAAATGTGCCTGGCCCGTTGAGGAGAACCTGCAGGAGTTTCAGCACTTTTGACGCAACTTTCCGTTAAATTGGAGGCACTTTATCCTCATACTGCGGCGGCGGGGTGAGTGGCTCTATACTGAGTCCCGCTGCAGGCTGGGACGACTCAGCATTTTTCACGTGCGCCTTTTCCGACTTAATCCTGCGGATCTTGATGGGGAGGAGCTTGCGGCTATTTTTCCCAGGTCTGCGGTTTGGCGTAGCAGCGGCGGCGGCAGGAGGCCTGGTGGCGGCTTCCTCCGTGTCCTCGGACTCAAACTGCACTCCGTCGACCCGGACCAGGTCATCGTAGGAGGGCAGCTGTGAGACGCTGGGGCGCAGAGCGCTCTGAGGGGCGGGATACTGGCCGCTGCCCACTGCCTCTTCATAGGAGGGCACCGCGTAACGCTGGGCCTGTTCCTCAGCACTGCAGAGGACGGAAACAATCGGGTGTTATTGGGCTCACAGCCACTTCCTGGACTGAGCTATTGGGGAAAGGTCAAAGGTCAACCATCATGCCCCTTTATGCTAGAACAACTGGAGTTAGCATGAAGCGACAATACACAGTCCTGGTTGTGTGAGGTCACAGAAGACAGTTTGTTTTGCTCAGGAACAGGAAGCACCAGCCGGGGGGTAAATTGCAGCTGAAGCACTTATTAGTGTTGTAAGTATAATAAGTGTTGTAATAAGTAGAATCGCCGGGGACGACGGTAAAACGCTCCGATCATCTGGCTCATCAAACATTTACCAAATGCATTATTGAAATCTCGGCGATGCGGCCCACAAATTAGCGACTTGAATTACATTTCCATGCCTAAAAACCACCCTTGGAAGGACAAACAATTAAAAACAAACAAAAAAACCAGCCATCTCAAATGAACTGCTGCTCCGGACTCACCTTTCCCTGACCTGCTGTGCCCGAGACGCCTCTCTGCGGTTCTGGGCCTCCTGAAGTTGCAGCTGCTCCCGCTGTTTGTTCCTCATCCCCACGCACAGGGACAGCAGCAGCATGGCCACGCCGGAGCCCACCAGCACAAACGCCACCGACGAGGCTTTGTTCTTCCTGTTGCTGGTGTCGCCCGCGACGCTGCTGTTGCCGGACGTTTCCGCGGGCACCACGCTCCACACGATCATGACGATCCCGAGGGCCACCAGCCCCACGCCGAGGGCGCACAGCGCATACTGGGAACCCGAATTCCCGCTGCTCTCACTGCTGGTGTTGTTATTATCGCCGGCGTTCCCACTCTCTGGGCCGTTCTCATCCGAATGCATCCCGTCGGTCTGTCACACAAACTCCACAGACGTCACAACCTGTAAGGGATGAATAAAACAGATGTAAAATTGAACGCAACGGCGCCCGGTCTCAGCAGTGTCGCCTCTGCTGCGAGGGAAAGTACAACCCTGCGATCAAAGGTTTGGTCTTCATGGAAGTCCAAACCCATTTTTACAGGAAGGAAAGGTTTCTGAGAACAGGTGTGTTGCGTGGTAAAAAATTTACAGCGAAGTTACTGCAAGTCACCGTCCAGTGTCGATGTAGATGCAGATAAGCGCAGCTCTGACAACTGCAAAACAAAGCCTTTAATAAGGCAAACACACACACAGAACACAGATTCATACACACACCCCTCAGCATTCCTCTCCTCTCCACCTTTCTGACCCCCTCACCGGCACCGAGGGCCCACTTCTGGGATTAACCTTTACCCAACAGTGGCGCCCATGCAGTAAAACGTTTCTCTGAAATGCACCAAGTGTGACCAGATACTAGTGTTCCTTCCCAGCCTTTACTGGGAAACATGCCATTGATCACAAGGAAGGCCTGGAGAACATGAGAGGAGGGGCCCCGGGGGACTAGGAACCATCCCGTAAATCACCCTTAGTAGATCCTTTTAATCTGTTTCTACCACATTTTTCCTGGGTTGCGTCACCCCCGAAGCGTGTCGCCCCACAAACACGCTGGGACCTGCTGGGGGACGAGGGGCAGCAGGCGGACAGACCGACAGACAGACCGACCTACAACCCCAGGACAGCCAGGGGAAAGAATGCCTGGCACGAGACTTGACTTCCATGGCAACGGCACACGTTAGCATAGCTGCTATCGGCGATTAAAACAGAAGACCGTGGCTGGCGGAGGGGCTTCGAGCGCATCCCCCCCCCCCCCCCCCGGTGCAAGTTAGCCCGAACACACGTCCACGGAGGCGGGGGCGCGTGTGAAAAGTCGCGCCGTGGTCAGAAATAGCTCGACAAAGCAGCTGTTTCCTAAAACCGAGCACAGCTCGCCCAACGCGTACGCTTTAAACACAGATGTTAGGGGCTAAAAGACTCGGAAAGGCGACTCCTGCTCTAAAGTAACGTTGCCGAACCAACTTACCGAGGACAGACCAGGGGCTCCAGATTCCACATGGATGGACACTTAATAACCGCACAGACGCGTCAAACTTTCCTTCGCATTGTTTCACAACAAGAAATGGCGGAGTTAATGTTCGACCTCTTCGGTCAGACTTAAATGCGGCGTATTTCGGTGACAAATGCTCCGAGAAAGTGGAGCTTCCCCGAGGCGCGGATGGACCCGGGCGGGCAGATTCAGCCGGAGAGAGGGCGGGACAGGCGGGACGCATTAACCCCTTCACCCCCGACAGCGCTCTCTGACAATAGTCTAACTTTTTAGAAGCAAATACGTTTCCAAATTTACTAGTTTGCCTTATATTGCAATTAATGGCAGGTGATAAACGACGTGACTTTATTGTGGCTCATTTATTTACGTTGTCCAAAATAAAATGACATATTCACATGCCCATATTTTGACCAGTGTTAAATTTACCAATGATGAGTACTTTGTGCACAATTTTGATCCTCAAAACAGTTGCTGAGTTGTTAGAATGCTTGTAGCAGCTGGTCCTTTGCAATAGAACAGTCAGGTGAAGTAGTTCCTGCAGAACTTTAAAACAACAACAGCAAAAAAGCATGTATTAAGACTAGTCATTTGCACTACCATCTGGTAACAAAATCATTAATTGTCAGACATGCTGTTTCCCAAGTACATCAAAACCAATGATCACATCATTAATTTAAGGCCCAGTTCAATATTACCAGTAATTAAATTGAAAATGAAATGAAAGAAACTGTAGGCTCCTAAACGACAAAATTATCTATCTAAAATAATGTTTGGTTCTAGATGAGGCTCAGACACTAAAAGGGCCTAATCATGGAAAGTTGGTGCTATACTAGCCAACTTGTGGCATAGTAAAGTTAATATTTTTGAGGTTAGATTGCCTTGGGTTAGATAGTCTCAGATTATTGGCGTCTGCCCACGGCTTTGCAAGAACTGAAACAGGAAGTCCAACAAAAGTGGAACAGTGACCATGCAGGATACATTGTGTCAGGCTCTTTATTGACAGCTTGAAAAAAGGCTAATCACATGAAAACAGCAGCACTTTTGCTCTACTATTATATTATTGTTATAATAAGCATAGCTCTCTCTCTCTCTCTCGCTCGCTCTCTCTCTCTATATATGTGTGTGTGTGTGTGTGTGTTTGTGTAAAAGCTGTTGACAACTTACAATTCAACTTTTGGAACTGTAATCTCTATCTCTCGCTCTGTCTCTCTCTCTATATATATATAGTATATAATATATATATATATGTGTGTGTGTGTGTGTGTGTGTGTGTGTGTGTGTGTGTGTGTGTGTGTGTGTGTATGTATATTACAGTGCCAAAAGGTGACCAGTTGAACAGTAACTCGCAAACAGCTTTTATTATACCTGGGCAGAGTACTTGTGTAACCTACTCTAGATCAGCGTCACATAATAAAGTCATCAGGTGAAAGCCTTTATCATACATGCGCCACACCCTCCTGCTGCATCGTTACCAACAGACAAGAATTTTATTGTCGGCAGTCCGAGTCTCTCACCGCTGTCAGAACAGTTGACGTGAAGCCAGCTGGCTGGACGGCCATATTTATTCGAGCCCCTAGGACCCCGGGAGAGACTCGGACGCTTGATTTTTCTTTTGGAACAGAGGCGAAAAAAGCACGTTTGAACTTTCCACAATAAAAATTGTTGCAGCCTGCACAAACAGTGTTGCTGATGATGAGTCTTCCTCTGAGGCTTTTGTTCTGTTTCCTGTTTCATCGCGCTCACACACACGCACGCACACACACACACACACAGTTTCCCTTTATTACACTTGAGGCTGTTTACTGAAGCTGTCATTAATTAAATGATTAACTGAAAGGCGTAGATTCATACATTGTACGGATGGCCGAGGTCATTTTGCAATGTAATTTACACGGAAATAAACACGGTAGAAAAAGTCGTGGGCAGACTCTGTAGTTGGTCGTGGCTCGAGCACCTCACCTGGATGACGCACCGGCCGAGACGAAACATCCCTTATTGCGTCACAGAGAGCACAGGCTAATGTGTGCAGATTAGCACCAGCAGACTAAGTCATATTTACCCTGAGGGCGGCTCTAATTCTGGTCTGTCAAACAACACGTGACGAGGACGTTGCATCACAGCACCCTGCATGTCCAAACACACAACAAGACCAAAGGGAAACTGGACTTCTTCACGGAAATGCAGTTGAGGAATCAGTAAATATAGAGGGTTCTTCCTCCCGTCCCCTCACTCACGCAGTCACCCTGTCGGTCGCTTACGTGACCCTCGTTTCCTCTTCAGCGTCGTTGGTGGTTTCATGATTCATAGGCCCGTTCTTTGCAAAGCATCCTGTTACGATACATGGTGGTAGCGGACTCGAACGCAGGCCAGGACACAGTGGTGGGGAGGTCAAAGGCTTTATTTACAGGGAAGGGGAGCACACATTAACAGAAACAGTCCTCCTGGACCGCATGGGGATCGGGAGCGGTCCTCCAGGAGACACAGAACAGGAACGGCCCTCCAGGAAAACCGGGAGCACGGGAATAGGAGCGGCCCTCCGGGCAACAGGAACACAGGAACAGGAGCCAACACCAAGGAACCCAACCAAGCTCCCACACTAGACCAACAAACACACTTCCTACACGACCAGACACCCCGGCACTGACAGGCAAGCACAACCTGCTTAAATAGGCAGCAAGATGTAAATTGCCTACAGGTGCGCCCACCTGCAGTGCCAGCTGCACCCAATTGTGCTCAACACCACACCCTGCAGGCCAAAGACAGACACAAACCAGAAATCCCAACACATCCAGCCTGTTGCCACCAAGAAAGACATGCGCAGCAGCGTGTGTGACCCCAGTGACCCCTGGATTAATGTCACAAACGTATTTGTGCCTCTCTTTATTGTGTTTTAGAAGAAACACCCACTTTCTGTCACGAGGTCAAGATAGGCACCACAGGGACTGGACAATAAAACATCTTTATTTCACTTGGAAGAAACACTTTTCCTAAAAACATCTGCACAGTTTCTGATCTTGCAGGCTTCTGGACAAACAGCTCTGCAGTTGCTTTAGCTGCAATTGTTGGGGCATTTATGTCTTTAGAAAATGGGATGCTGCTGCTACAGGAGTTTGAACACAACTGATTTGATGAAACACAATGTCCAAAATGATATTTTGTTTGGGTTTTTTTGTCCAGTACTTTAAGCTACATCAACAAGGCCTTACAGACAGCAAAACATAATAAAGCAATTTAAACAGCGATGTTTTTACTCCATATTGTCACAATACCGCGGATTTAACAGTCACTTTTTAAAAACTCTTCTCTCCACCAGAAAAGTTGACTACAGCTAGAAAACGTTTAGAGATCCTTGTTCACAAAAGACCATGAAAACACAAAATGTTAGAAAAATACTCATTTAGCGTCTCGATTGTTGCTTTTTTGAAGGAAAATTACTGCACCGAAGGACATCAAAGTACACTACAATACAAGAGAACCTTGTAAAAAAGAAGTGTGTTCCTTTGAAAAAAGTGCTGCCTGTTCAGGTGGGCCCACCGGGTTGGCGGCGCCGGGGCGACCTCACACGTTAGAGACCTCGATGCTGGCGTATCCCCGGATCGGGCTTCCCTCTGTTCTGGGCGGGGTCTGGTCTCGGGCCTCCTGGGGCAGGGAGCCGTAGCTGCCGTGGCAGCTGGTGTCCCGCCCGCTGCGTGCTTTCGGGCTGAACCCCGTTGGCGGCTAGGAAGAAGAAGAAGAAACACATCTTGTCACTTCTTCACATTTAAATAGGAGGTTAATTATCTGTTGTGCTTTGATCCTCGAACAAATGGAACTAGTCTGGTACAAACATTGTGTAATCAAAGAGGGAGCAACACCCTTGTAATGCATTTTTTTCACCACCTTGACGGCCCTCCTTCGCAGCGAATTGTCGTCGTCCGCGTGTCTGCCCAGAGAGCTGGGCGGCCTGCCCAGGGAGTTTTGGCGAAGGAGCATTGGTGGCGTTCCAGGGCCTAGATGCTCGCCGTCCTGTTGGACATCAGCCCTGAGTGGGGACGTGAGAAAGATCAGAGTCTCTGAGACAGGCCAAAAAAAAAAAAGGCAGTGAAAACAGTGCATTTGATGAGGATAATGAGGGTAATGTGATGAAAGGTCGGTGGGGTCGGCAGCCTGGGCCCCCTCTTCTCACCAGGCGGAGCCGATCAGCGTTTGCATCTCTTCCACGAGGTGGCGGCGCACCATGTGCTTGTTGCCGGGGATCCCCAGCGCGTTCGCCATGATCTCGGTGTTAAATGTGGGGTCCAGTACCATAACGGCTCCGTGCACGCCACCATTCAGGAGGTTTTCAGCAAACTCCTGCAAGGGGAGAAGGGAAAGAAGGCTAAAGGGTGACATTTGGAACGCAGTCGTGCGGCCTGGGCTGACCTGTAATAGCATTCAAAGTGGTCTGACCCTAAACAAACAACCTATTGATGACTTTCCAGACGTCATCATACAGTAAATTGACGGTCCCTGAGGACATTACAGGATGTCAGCCTCAGTCACACCTCGTAATGGAGGCGATTGTTCCTATATAAAGACAATAGACAATGTTGACTGGCTATATTGATATCACAGAGCTGAGGCTGCAGTCTCCGACCAAACAGCAGCTGCTAAAAGCACAATTACTTTTAGGAAATATGAATCCAATAGTAAACATCAGCCCTAATCAGCCATGTTTAAAAAAATATTTGCTGTGTCCTGGAGGGATTGGTTCAAAGATTATCAGTGCTGAAGATACTCTGACTCTGTACCACCTGTCTCCAGGTTCCCACCTTCAGATCAATGTCTCTGATCCATTTGATGACGCGATGAGACGTCCAAACCAGTGGATCCACATTCTGGTGCTCACACTGTATCCGACGGGCCTGCAGGGCCTGGAGGTCAAACATGTTGACATCACACTGAAATACTTCCTTCCTCACATCCGGAGCTGGAAAATATTCTGGATTCATGTCTTGTTCTCACCTCCTTGTCGAACTGCAGCAGTTGGAGCAGTTCGATGCCAAGCAGCAGGCTGACCTGGTGGAACTTCTTAGTGATGTTGAGGTGGCGTTCAAGGTCATGGCGGGTCAGCGAGTTCAGCATGCGCCCATCCACTAGGTGATTGTGGAAGGCCTGGGAGTACTGGGGAAGGCCCACGTCGCTTAACCAGGCCTTGGCCACCCAGTGGTGATCCAGATCTGCAGCCTTGGACAACCTGTTTTAGAGCAAATATTGTATTCTTGGATTACACTGCAATCTCCGGTCAAACTTCCATATTTAAAATTCTGATATAAAGAAACACCTTTTGTCTGATTGTTTACTTGAGCAAGGACTGCTCTCACTTTATAACCATTCATAGGACATAAAATAAATGCATATTTCTTTACAATGCTAATACAGCATGATAGAACCAATCACTTAATGACTGATGGCAAATTTTAAAAGAAGACTTTGTTGTAAACAGTGGATGTTTTTAAAAAAAATGGACAGCTTATGTATGCAGACATATAGCCGAAGTGATGCATATTATATACAGTTTAACATATAATTAAATCCTTTTATTTTCTGCTATTTAAAAACTTTAAAGTAGATTTTCTACTTTTACTGAACTATTTAATAAAAGGTTACCTGCAGATAAAAATGATAATTATGACTATGTCAAGATAATATAAGCTCACTTTGGATCTGATTAGTTTATGACAACAAAAATTCTACTTATTTGACATATACCAGTTAATTTGTTTGTTAAAATATTGCAGTGTAATTTACAGGGAAATGTTAAAAAAAGATCTGAGCATTACGTTAGTTGTGTATTTTTCTGCCTAAATCATTACATTTTCTGACAGATCTTTTTAACTTTCACTTTTTTCTTGATAAAATAGAAAAATAAAAGCGCCTTTGCGTTGTTGTTGCTAGACTAATCCACTAGATGGCAGCGTTGCTCCGCTGATTAATGAGAAAGGGCAGTTTTTGTGTCTCACCCTCCACCGCTCTCAGCATCTCTGTAATCCTCGATGGCCAGCCGGAGTTTTCGGCGATGCATCAGGCTGCCGACACCTAAACCCAGCTCCAGGTCTTCATCAGTCAGCCCGAGCAAAACCTGCAAAACGCCAGAGTTTTAGCTGCTGCAGCAGATGAGGTGCTGCCTGCATCCGTCTGCGACTCTGCCCGACCTTTCCGCTCTTGACGTTCTCTGAGCAGCTGCGGATGTACATGGGCATCGCCATGACAACCTCCAGCCAAGCCTGCACGGTGCCCGCCCTCCACTGAGACATGGGCGTCGTCCTGGCCAGCTCCACCTGTTGGAGACGGTCCAGCTGGTCCTCCGAGCCGTCTGACAGGCTGAGACGGGTGGGGCTGCAGAGGCTGTCCGAGTCTGCGAGGGTGGCCCAGGGGAGGGTGATGATTGTGGGTGGAAAATGTGCAGTGGATGCGGGTGTGAGTGGAGGCAGAGGTGGCAGTGGCCGAGCAATAAAGAAGAAAGCAAAGTGAGAATTACAGTGTGAAACCAATGGAGAACTAAACATAAACGTAATCAGAGTCCTCATGGCGAGCGGGGTTGACATCCTAAACATCTGTCTCCATGACAGCAAAGCAACATTTTGGCAGTGATGCTGTAGCCATAGTTACCATTTTGGAAACAACTTGTTTTCACATCGGGCCTCCATTAACTGGGTGGATGTTACTGTTGGGGAATTTCCATGACTCATCTGTCCAAATGAGCCATCAGCATGTAAACAACAAACCCTCTGAATGATGTCGACCTCATGTTATTTTAATGCCCTGCAGGAAAATTCCCCACAGTGGTCAAATACTGTACTTTTTACTCCACTAGAACACAGTGGCAAGTCTGAAGTAAACCTGAAACTGTGCAATATAAAGAAGACAGAACATATATCCTAAAGAAGCATAGCAAACTATGAATACTGGCTTTAACATGACACTGCACACATCATACACATTTATATATTAAAACTGAAAATTTCATATACAAATACAAATCTACACTTATTACAGCAATCTTGCTTCATTCACCTCTATAGTAAGAATACTTACAGTAGAAAAGCACTTCTTTCCCATCTTCCTTTAAATTCCAATCATACCATTCAGCTTTATTAGGCAACTTAGGGAACATCTCAGTTTATTTTCATTGTTTGGAGCTGATGTGAGCACCTTTTTGGCCAATGAATGTAGTCATTTGTGTTCGGCCATCAAAGCTGGACCTGTCATCATTTAATTATGACCCACAGGGCCATAATATCAACACATCTGGGCTTGATCTTCTTTCATTTAAACCCCATTATCATGTAAAGGGTGCAAGAATCTTCAAGGAGAACTAAAGTAAACCTGCGACCGACCCCTGGGGAACTCCACATAAGCAGGTGTGAGAATGGAGGTGCAGGACTGGAACTGCTCCATGGAACTCCTGAAACTTCCCACCCCCAAATTCCAGGGTCAGCGGACAGTGATCTATGGAATCAGGCAGGATGCTGTAAACCAATGCGCTCTGAAAAGCATTTGGAGACTCAATAAGGGAGCGCAGGGTTCTCTTGTCGGGCCACTTTGTTGCCAAAATTCTTTTTTATTGAAATGTTAAGCTGATATTGATTAATGTCACCAATTGGAATCTCTTAATGTCTCCGTTCTGATGAGGAAACTCTGTTCTCCAGGAGGCTTTACTGCCCCACTGTGAGTTTACACAATAGAGATTCATGCCTGAATGCGTGCAGGGACCACAAAGATGGCTTCATAAAAACCTGAAATTCAGCAATTCATCTCAGGCTGCGAGCTTTTATGTCCCCCCATTGAGCGATGCATGAAATGAAGCTGGCCTCATGGGAGCGATTCATAAGGAACCACGTCCGTCAGCGCACGCCTGCCTGGATACCAGCTCTGTTTTTCATCCCAACAAAGGCGGCTCGCACTAACAACTGCAGAATGAACCGTCTGAGATGTGGGTGAGGGTCCACACTGTGCGAGTCTGCACTCTCGGTGACCCTGTCGGGCCTTTGGAAAAGCCCACTGAGAGCTACACCACTATCATTGTGAGGGCTTTGGTGGCCTTTATCTGAGTCGATACTGAAACTGTGACTGGCACGATGAAAAATACAGAAGTTCTACACGAGGCAGAATCGAGCCCTTGTGTCGGTGGTCCTCCATCACAGCCGCAGCTCCCTGCTTTTTGTCATTTTCTGCCCCGTTTTACCGTCATTGCCCAGAGAAACTAAAGGGTTGTTTATGTTCTGCCTCTTTGTCCCATATGCCTTTTCATTGGTTAGTTAATAACTTGGCTTATCTCCAGTCACATTGTGAGAGGCTCATCTTGATGATTACCGGGATTCTGCCTACGATTCTTGTCTTTATCCTGCACGGACCAGAACAACTCCAGGGTTTGCGACAGCTGGGGAGGTTTTTACTGCCCTCGGTGTGCAATATGGAGGATTTATGACAGTGATTGTGTAGCAGGGTCTATGTGGAACAATTTTAGACATTTATAAGTGTACAAAAAACACAATTTATCTCTTTTTTGTCTTATTAAACCCTAGATTGGATAATGTGGCAGCCTCCACTGGTTGATGCTGCAGGAAAATGCTTGTTTCTTGGTGTTGAGCAGGAATACAAACATTTCCAGCATCAACTCAACCATCCCCCAGTTAACAAAATTAGGATAGTAACTGGGTTTTCATTTATATTGCCCTTTAAAAAATGATTCCGTTCCACATTTTAATGACAGCACTCACTCGCCCGCCCAGCGGCAGATACAAAAGTAATGAAAAGGCGTTACCACCTGAACCTGACACATGCAAATTCTGAACCCCCCCCCACAATAAAAACACCCGAGTGTAATTAAAGTTTGTAGTAATGCGGTTTGGCGCTGCTTATTTGTTTTAAGAGTTCTACTGAGCGTGTAATCGTAGCAATTTGTCGCTATGTCAGAGAAAACAAGTGTGTTATGCACCACATTTCCTGACTAGGCTAAGAGAAGCTAACAGGCTAATAGGTACGGGTTAATAGCTCTGATGGGTATTTAGACTTTCAATAAACAAACAAAAAAAAAATCAAACATAACTTGAAGAAGTGCTTAAATCCAACATTCTCGTGTGATGTTAGCATCACAACTGCAAACACAGCCGGCGACCCGTTTTTAAAGCAAAGCCGATCGATAACTTTCCGGGTCACTTGACTGTGTGGAGAGTCGGGTGGAGGTGAGACAAATGGGAGGGGTCAGTGTTAGAGGTCAGGGCCCAAACTCACACAGAACACTGCTGACGGTGTTGGCTGACACATGTGAGCTCTGATCCAACAATCTGATGCTGCTTCTTTTCCCCTCTGATTGATGTCAGTGTCACAGGAAGAATTTGGGAAGAGAGGAAAGGAGGCCATTTGGAAGATTTGGGATAGAGTCTTCTCACAGATGGACTTGCAAGGCTGAGGGAGGCTGATGCATATGTTAGAAATGGACCCCCCCCCCCCCCCGCCAGGTCAGGATTAGAGCCATACAAGGAATGAACACACACACAAACATTAACACAGGGAAAGAGAGGACAGCCACATGGAAATTATTTATTTTATTTTAAAATAATCTTATTTTTAGCTCTCTTTGCGCGTATCTTTTTGTTGCCATGCCTTTAAAAGTTCTCTGCTTGGACCCTCACAGCAGATATCTACATCCCTCCCTTTAAATAAAACTCTTTAATAATATATTTTTTTACTCCTGTACTCTTTTCACACTTACAAAAAGTATAATATCTGCGGGGGCAAATAAAATAAAACAGACTCAAAACATTAAATCCATACATTTTTTCTCCAATAGATATGGTCTCTCAGCTGCGGGGCATCAAAATCTTTTGGTAAATGACCAAAAATCAGCCTACAAAGCCTATATATTCACACAGGTAATGAAATATTTAATGAAGTAAACCTTTGTGCTGTTGTTCTTATGCATACAGTTCAGTACATGATGTTTTATGGGGATAATTTTGATTCGCCCCTTAATTCAGAACCTGAGAGCCTAAAATATAGCTGTTGAAGCAGATTAGTCCTGTTCTTTTGACAAGCGTGGTGGTTAAATACAGCCCCCGGGGTCATCGGTGCCACCACAGTGGTTTCTGATGGGGTTAGTTCGACATCGGGCCGGGGAGAGGTTTCCTGGGGGCGGGGGTGCAGACTCCTGCTCCATCCAACCAAAGGATCACAATAATCCAACATCTTTTGCTTGAAGAAATGCTATTAACCTTTGGCACCAACTTAATTGCTTTTTTCCTCCCCCTTAAGTGATGGAATAAACTCTATATTGGAATATTTCCGCTGCTTTCACCAGGTCACGGGAGGAAAAAAATATGCATTTTCTATATATTTCAGCTTTTATGAGTTGGCACGAGTCGTTCTGACGGCCGCTCTCTGCTCAGGCTGCTAAAGCAAATGAAGGGGTAGAAAGGAGCCGTCTGATATCTGTTGTATTAGTGCTGGCAGCTAAACTGTCATAATGGCTTTCATGACGCTTATTTCAGAATGAGTTTCCTTTTTTCCCCCCTCTATTTTTTACATGACTCTACGCTGCTGCACGATCTCATTGGAGGAAAATTACGAAAAGCCTTTTTTTGGTGCAACGTTGGAGTTGGGGACTTTGCTGCCCTTAATTTGTATCGTTTGGATCACAACAGTGTTTAGTTGAGGCTACATTAAGCCAAATCTTGTATAAAGAAATGATCATAAATGGCACAGACGCAGCAACTGACCTCTCTTTTCATTTTGGTTTGTCCTCAGCAACCAGAAAAAAAAAAAAGACATTTCTGCAGGTTTTTTTTGTTGTTGTTCTGCATGCATGTGGGGAGCGGGGCCACGTGCATGCATGTCACACGTGCATCATACATGTCACTTCTATCTCAGCAGATAGAAAGCAAAGGTCGGGTATTTCCTGTTCGGCTTCATGTGCGCGTCCGGCGGGATTGAGGAGTCTGCATGTTGCCCACAGGAAACTGTTCTCACCATGGCAGCGTGGAGGGAGGGAGGTGGTGGTTAGGGGGGGTGGGGGGGGGGGACAACCAAGCAAGACAATTAACAGGAAGTTAAAAGGGTGTGAGGGTGGGGGAGGAGTCAAAAAGGCATTCAGGACAAGGGGACATTTACACAATGTGCACATCGACTGTTATTTACAGGTACAGCAGTCCTTCAAGTTTCCAGTTGAGCGAAAACAAAACAAACAATAAACGTCAGGAACAATTCAAAGCTCCAGCAACACAGCAGGTACGATGGAACGGGTCCGCCTGGCCGCCGCCGCCGCCGCCACGCTCTGTCCGCCGTGTTTAAAGCACTGTACATACATACATACAGGGGGCCATCCGCTCGCTAGGAGTCACCCTTCGGTGAAGTGAGGCGCGCCTCCAGCATTCAGACATGCGAACGCTCTCACGCGCCCACCG
This sequence comes from Takifugu rubripes, assembly GCF_901000725.2. NCBI lineage: Eukaryota > Metazoa > Chordata > Actinopteri > Tetraodontiformes > Tetraodontidae > Takifugu > Takifugu rubripes. The sequence goes on from NC_042287.1 coordinate 7,531,644, forward strand.
CCCCCCCCCCACCCCACCCCCACGCCGCCTCGGCCGGCGCACACGTGCCCGTTTCAACATGTACGCCGCCGGTGAGCGCAGCAGGTTCTCCCGCCAGTGGGGTTTGCTCTCACAGCGTGTTCCGTTACCAGTCTGCATCCTCCTCTATATAATACTCAGGTGTCGAAGTACCATCAAACAAACCGGGGTCGAGGGATTTGCGCTGCTTTCCGCGGGTGAAGACGCGCGACAGAGAGCCCAGCCCCATCTTCTCTTTCTTCTTCTTACGCTTCGCCTCCTCCAGATCTTCTAGGGACTGTGGGAAGAAGGAGAGAGAAGGAGGGATGAGTAAGACGGACCAGGTGGAGAGCGGGGGGTCGACGCAGGCAGGAAGTGACGCTGGGAGCGCTGCTGCTCATGCACGCGTTCGGCTACACAAAACCCACTGTTGCAGAGTGAGAGCATGGCAGGCTGAGGCAAACACGGGAAATAGCCACAACACTTGGGGGTTGGGGTGGGGGGGGGCATTGGCAGAGGACAGGGTGCGTTGGGCAGCTCTTACGTTGCAGAGTGAATGGGTCCGGTGGCGCGGCGAGTTGATGTCACTCGGCGTGGACGATCGGTCCCCCTCCAGCGCAGAGGCGTCGGAGATGATGGAGGGCTGACGCGAGTGGCACGGGCTCACCCGCACGGCTGCCACTAAAACGGGAAGGGGGGGGGAATAGACAGGCAAAAAAAGGCTTGGTTTTTTTTTTTTTTTAGGGCGTGTTTGGGTACCAAAAGTAGTGACCAGGGACAGCGATTTCAAACATAAAGAAGATTAAAACAAAAGAGCTGCAATCATTTCCAATCATCTGCAGTTGCTAGGCAACAAGGAACAGCTTTGCTGTACGTGACAGGGGGACAGAGACGTTCAGTACAATCAATTTCACAACCGTGGTTTCTGGGTTTTTTTTTTTGTTTTTTTTAAATGTTTTCTTTCTTCAGATGGTGCCAGTCAGACAACAGCAGCTCTCATTGACCTTTAAAGAGGACTGTCAAGAGTGAGAGAACAAAGGCTAATAAGTATTGGAATTTCTTGTCAGGTTGGGGGTTCCATTTGTCTGTGATTGCTCTGTTTACAGTTCAGCGTTTCTGGAAGAGGCTGAGAGCTTGTAAAGGATCTCACATCGACGTGGATAATAAGGCAAACTTAATAATTGCTCAGACGGGATTTAATAAAGGCTGATTCTTTGGGTTTCAGTAAGGGTCATTCATGCCTTTTTTAAACACACACACAAACATGGATGCAGTATTTAAGCCATGAACTATAGTTGTTCTTTTTTACATTTATTTTTCTGAAAGATTGCTGATTCGGACCAACCCATGCAGTACCACTGGTGACCATAGGGGCAGCATCGAGCCGTTTCCTGTAAGATCATTGTAAATCAAAATATAGAAATTTAAGAAGGAACTGGTAGCAGTTGGCACGTGTCAGGTACAAGCAAGATGAATGACTAGGTTGACTTTAAATAAATGTCTACTTGGTTACATAAAGGGACCATGAATAACCCTTTTGTGACACGTGTCAGCGGCAAATGTGTCTATAGAAGACAAAAGGTGAACCTGCAGAGCAAATGTCCACCGGTATAAGTCAACCAGACACATCTAGATATGTCATTATTTGTTGTGGACACAAACCGGAACAGAAATATCACTGTGACGGCTGCAGAAAGCACATGAAATGCAGGGGGAGCCGCCATTAACCACCAACACAGTCACACTGAGCGAATGGAGAGGGCGGCGTCGTGTGGCTCAGCTTCACATGAGCATGCAGGAGGTGGGGGTAAACATGGTGGAAAAATGGTGAAAGCACCCGCAGTGGGTCTGTGTGTGTGTGTGTGAGTGTGTGTGTGCTCCGTGAGGCCTACCTTGTCTGTCAGTGGGATGACCCGTGTGCACATAGAGGGTCTGCTGGCTCTGTCTGATAGCAGCAGTCAGCGGAAGGTCTGCCTGCATCACCCATTCCTGGTTGTTGCCGTTGACAACGGCGTCAGTTGGCATGGACAGAGAGTGACGCTTGGGCACATCCTTGGTCAGGGTGGCGAGGGACTGCTTGGCCTTAAGACAAGCAGAAACAATCAGACATGTGGTCATGCTTTAGACTTTTCAAGGCTGTTTTTAAGGAAAACCTCATTACTTGTGTATTCATCCACATGCTATAAAATCTCTGTGTGCGAATTTACGTCTTCACTGGAGCTACTACAGTTTCCTTTCTGGGTGGACGGTGAAGAGATTTGTGCGTAAAACTTGATAATCTCCATAATAGGATGTATTTCATGAATACATTTTAAATATTTTTTAACAACGATCGAAATGAAAGGTGCAATTTGTGCTGTTTTTTTTCCCCATTGTGTGCGTAAACACTCATGCCTTTCTCATGCTACGGTGATGACAGGCTGCGGATCAATCGACCTGCTCACAATTAGCTCCAGCTAGCAATGCCGAGCTATCATCCCGACTGACATGCAAAAGCAAACGGTCATCAGTTTTCAGAGTGTTGAAAAGAAAATGCATCCCCGATCATTACTCCAGGCCCGATTAGACCCATGACATGTTCCGATCAACCACAGCAGGAATCAGCAGGATCACGCGTGTTAGGACCACTGGGATAAGTCGGGGTTTTCCGAGGGTTAGTCAAAAACGTGCACCGGAGGAGGGGCTTTACCAAAGATCACAATTATGTCACAATTAGGGGGGATAATTGGGAGTGGGAGAGTTGACAAAGGACCAAATTGAATGCTGGTGACCCGTCTTACCGCCAAGACCCTAGGAGAGTAGTCCCTGTCAGCAACCCGCTCAAACACCCGGAACTCCATTCTCTGATTCACACAGTTACTCATCTGGGGGGGTTGGAGACATGAGGACAGCTCTACTACACATTCAAAGACTTTGTGCGTGATCAGTTTGTATTGGCAGTACAGACTCATTGTTCTGACCTCACAGTAAAGACGAGGCGCCCTCTAGTGGCGGGACATCGAATTGATTTGGTCATGTTAAAACCTGCACGCCAACCCAACTAATTAGGCATCAGTCCTTACAGCGAAAGATGTGAACACGTGTGACGGCAGCGAGGTTGGTAGAAATTGTCTTAGGAGTTTACTCAATCAGGGTGGCGTGCAGAGGCATTCAGGTACTGCTGGACTTATCATTACCATTACCTCATGAGGCAGAACGAAATGTAAATGATCCATTTAAGATCTGCTCTTTTTGTTCCTTCTTCAGTGTACATTTAAATCATTCAAACAATTCTAAAGAGTGATGAAAGGTTACTAAAACAATATCCATCTAAATGAAACATCAGCAGGCTTGGACTGTAGATCTGCCTCACCATGGCCAACTCTGCCTCCAGCTCCTTGATGCGGTTTTCCTTGAGGTCGAGCTGCGAGCGCAACATCCCCGTGTGCTCCGTGGCCTCCTTGGTCTGCCGACGCAGGTCCCACTTCTCCCTTTCCAGCAGATCTTTCTCTTTGGCCAGCACCTTCACCGCATCCTCACTCTCCTAGCACAGAGACGCTGATCACTCTCAAGCACAGAATTCAACTGGACTGGAAATCAGGATGAAATTGCTGTTTATTAATACCGAATATCTGTCACGAGATTTAAAAAAAAAAGCAGCATTTCAAAGAAGCAAAGTTTTGAAAAGTCAGTTAAAGTTTAAGGTCAATATTGGGCGGCTAGAACTGCAGAATAACCATTAACACACTCAGAAGAAAGTTTGTGCTCTTACTAATAACATGAGTCAGAAATTCGGGTTTGTTTTAAGAAAAACGGTCTCATTAAAGTGCTCACTTTTCTGTGCTGCTCATAGTTGCGTATGAAGTCGCGGAGCTGCTCCTCTCGGCTCTCCAGGGTGGCGTAAAGCTGCTGCATCTGGTTCACCAGGTCGGCCTTCTCTGCTTTCAGACGCTTACGGTCCGACTTCATGGCTGCGACGAAGCAGGAGGAGAAGAAGAGAGAGAAGAGAGCTCAACGTTTCCACCAGAGGACAGCGGGAGAGTTGAGATAGTTGATGAAGTCCGGAACCTCGGGTCACATAGGTGCAACTTCAGGCTGTAAAAATGTTTGGGATGGATGTTACGATTAATGCATTCAGTTATTTTAATGTGCCATCCCATCACATCTTGTGCTTTCTCGCGTTTGCAATTACCAGCATAAGAAAAAACAACAGGGAACCAATATTAAGTCAACGTGGGATGAAGCAATTATGCTAGCTGGGTTTAGGTTCTAGTGCAACGCCTGGCTTCATCTGCCTTGTACCATTTATTCGCCCGTACCTTCACAATAAAGACAGTTTTTCCTCAAAGAAAATGTATTGACAGCACCAAATGTTCGGAACCTCTATGGCAATTACTGCTGGTGGGGGAGGAGCAACTTTAATTACTTTGAAAGGGGTCAGCTAACCTCTAAACGCTTTCATACTTTTATTCGGACTAACTGCATTTTAATGACTTTCAGGAATGGAATGGGGCGAGACAAACGTGCCCGCTGTTTCTGCCGCGAACGCGCGCTGATAAAAGGGCGAATCAAAGGCGAGCCGTCCTGTCTATCTCTCCGCCGCACGCTCCTCTCTAATCCTCTGGCAACTCACCCACACGTCACGATGAAGAATGCAGCTGAGTGTAGTTATTCACAGAAGCTCTAATTTTTTCAGAAACAACATTTCTTCTTCTTCTTCTCCCCCCCCCCACTCCTCCTCACTTGCTTTCTCTTGAATTTCTGGCCTGGTGATTTTCCAGACGTTGGTTCGCCTAAAGCCGTTTCCCTCCAGCCATCTCTGCACGCGGTTAATATATGCTTTGTTTACATTTTATGTATTCTCGCTGCGTCTGGCAACCTTCTCTTGTTTCTCCACAGCACAGCCTCGACTGCTGGATGTCCCTCTTCTTCTTCTCTTTGTCATGACAGTGATGAATTTAGTCAACTGCCTGATGTTCACATCTCAGGGGAGAATCGTTTTAGAGAATAATTTTATAATTTTGCAATTTTACACCCGCACACGTTCAAAAAGGAAAAACCCTGACTGGCGGAGGAACAGGAACCTCCCAGCACCTGCCCCAGGAAGTGCGATGAAAGCTGTATTTGAGATGAGCCAAGGCGGCGTCACGCGCTGCACCTGCGGCCGCTTTTTGGCAGCATCCACCTTCCTGGTGGTGTCAGGCAGAAGAAAGTACGCACTGTGGCTCCACAAAAGGCTCCATTCATGCTTGTTAGCTCTGTATTTATATGTGGCGTGGAGGATCGGAGCACACAAACCAGATCCTGTGGCCAATGCTTAACCATCAGACGATGCAGGAGAGGTGGGGCCGTGGCGGCGTTCCCTCGTCGCGTCCACGCCCGACGTGTGCAAGAGGCAGACCTCATTATCAGACGGCACATGAGGGAAACACCTGGGAGCCACGCTGAGCTAAACTAATGTGTTTGGAGCTGCGGGAAAGGGAAGAAATGCGAGCAGAAACGACCCGTCGGTCTCAATCATTTCCAGAGACGAATGTCTCAGCAAGTAGTTATTTCCTTTGGTTACATCCTGGTTGCTCTCATGTCTCTGTAGATGAATTCAAGTAGGTTTGCTTTGTTGTTTTTTTAATCATGTTTGGGGGAAAAGCTCTGAGCAAGGCCAGAAGAAGATGAGCAGGAGTTGTTTTTTTGTTTTTTTTAAAAACCTTTAATAATAAAAAAAATGATAGTTCTCAAGGTGTAAAATCTCAGGAAGCTGACAGGAAATTATTAAATGATGTATTTTATGTATTAATGTGTGATGCATTATTAATATGATGCATTACAGCTAACACGATTGAATAGCGGTAATAAGCATGTTCATATATAAAAAGATTTTAGACACGAGAAACAAGTTGCTCTTGGAAGAAGAGAAACGGCCAAACAATTGCAGAGACAAGTCATGAATCATCAAAGCAAATCTATCATCCTGTGCGACATCATCAGTAGCACTGCGCGCTAGCAGTGTTCCACCTATAGCGGTCCTTTGATCATTATGGGGGAGAACAGAGAACAGTTTTAAAATAACGAGTTATGAAGGCGTTTTTTACAGGAATAACTGGTAAACTTAGCTAACGAGTTACTTTCCATACCTTGAATAGTCCTTCTGGTTGGTTCTTTGTTAACTGCTACCTCTCCTCATCAAGTCAGATAAAAACAGTGATTGTGCAGCAGCAGTCATCAACAACAACCAGTACGTCATTTCAGCGAAACGTGTCATTTATCGCAGATAATTAAATGGTTTGAGGACGTGGCAGCGTTGGAAATGAACTTTCAGTGGTTTTACTGACATGGGGAAGAGTCCTTCACATTAATGGATGAACGGCTCCGTGCTGAGCTGGAAGAGTGGCGGCGGCCTCTTAGTTGGCTTTTATCACTATTATTTGGGAAGAAAACCAAAGGGTGTTTGAGGGATTTTAAAGCAGAATAATGACACAGGACCCTACGTGCCATCATATAAAAATGTATCTGTGTTGCATTTTCCCGATATTCTGGAAATATTTGGACAAAAATGGAAAAGATTCAACATAGATCTACAAACATGAACAATATCTGACTCTGGGAGCTTATAAGCTAGTCCTTGAAAAAAGATCAAGCCCTCCCAAAGCTAATCTTCAGGGTTGCACGTGTGCACGTTTGTGTGTGGATGAGCGTGTACAAGCTATTTAAAAAGCAGAACTAACACATCAGGGGGGAGGATCACGCTTTGATCCCTTAACTGCACCTCATTACTCATCTCATGGTCTCACCTAGAATATAAATCAGTGCTCTAAAGATGGCCTCTCTGAGCAGAAACCCATTTTGGCCCAACAGTGGTAATTTATGTGTGTCTGATCACAGCTAAAAGCCAATGTATCCTCCTGAGCCCAACCTGGAGCATCACTGTGGACCTTACGCAGATCTGCAGCTGGAATCCTGACACAATTGCCCCCACAAACGCACCATCATGCAACATCATCCCAACAGGACAACAACAGTACAACAACCATTAAGTGTGGGTTCATGTTTATTAAGAGATGCACTTTTAAGACCAGTAAATGAGTACAACACTGGTTTCTACAAAACATGATAAAAGGCCTTAATTAGGTTCATGACAAAAGGTTTGACAAAAGTGCCCAAGTGTGACAGTGTGTATTTGTGTAGTTTAAGCACCTAAGGACAGACTGGCAGACATAAAAGAGCAGGCAGGCTGTTCTTTGATGACACGGAGCCGCTGAGCTGCTTCCTTTCAGATCTAGATTGACTGAGAGTCAGTGTAAGTCATGAAAATGGCTAATTAAAAGATCAAGCGCCGCGGAAAAACGTGCAGGACGCACGTCTCCATAGAGGTCTCTGGGTGTTTCTATGCCTTTTTTTGTTTGATGCTGCAGCTCCTGGGCTGCAGCGAGCGGCACAACAAAAACCGCAATCACAAGAAGTTAACAATTACCCGTGTTACAATGACAGTGTTCAGCAGCTAATAGTTGGCTAACACCCACCGTGGGCACAGGTCTTAATGCTCAAATGACCTGGGCATCGCACCAAACTGAAGAAGGCCAGACTGCGGGGACATAACAATGGGTGAGTGCGGAGAAAATGTGCGTTTTCTCTTCGAGAGCTCATCCTGAATTCATAGGCAGCGGAGGGTAATACATTTGGTTCCCACTACTTTATCATTCCAGAGTTTTTTTTTCATCTCAAGTTGAGCAGCGAGAGCACAGAGAGAGAGAGAGAGAGAGAGACACAGAGAGAGAGAGCGAGGGAGAGAGAGGGAGAGAGAGAGAGAGAGAGAGAGCGAGGGAGAGAGAGAGAGATAGGGCGCCTAAGTTCTGCAAACATTGCTCTCATTCTTGGAGGAAAAGAATTCAGCCTCTGGCGCACATCTGGCCTGACTTCCACAACAGGCCAGCCCATAATATCTGTGGGAATCGAAGACTGCCGACATCTTGTCTGCAATCAAAGAACTCACTGGCAGTCAAGGAAATGTCGGAAAAATAACTACTCAATCTTTTCTCTTTGGAGATGATAAATGTATATGTAATACAATGTATAAGGAAACAAATAATAACTGGTGGTAGGGAAAAGCACAAAGCGCCTTCTGACCATGTTATTTCACACTTTAGGGGAAAGTGGAGTGCTGCACTCTCAGGAAGTAGTTTGAGGCCCCTCCCACTGCAGCACCTATGATGCTCTTCACCTGTGCACACTGTTTGTCCATTTGTGGCGGAGGTATCGCCCTCTTTTGCCACAGACTCCCCACTGTGCAGAGGTCACATTCCTTGTACGACGCTATACGATTTACACGTGTTGTAGACAATCTTGTAACGTTTGTATAAGCTGTTTCTTAAAGCTGTTCCTAGCCACGGGCTTTTCTGCTTTTCACATTAGCCCCGCCCACTTCACCTGTCTGACTAATGATACTCAGACACTACATGAGATCAAAGTTCTGCTGGAGGACGTTATGAGAACAAGTCGCCAGAACTCCTGAAGCAGAGAGCCAGAACAAAGGTCTCTGTTCTCTCAGAGTCTCCAACAGCTTTCAGCTTTGCTTTTGTACAAAATGTTCCGGTGGACAAGCGGATGGCTAGCATGAATGCATTTGAAAGTACGGAACATCTGGTGAAATCTTTAAGAAAAAAGGCCTCAAATGTTCTGTCTTTTAATGCAGGAGGACAAATTACCACCCTCGCTGCCGTGGAGAACATTGAACATTGAACGCATTGGTAGCCGCTGGAACAGCAGCACCAGGAGAGAACACAGGCTGATAGATATGTTTTCATGTCCTGCTGCAAATACAGGCGGGTCAGAACCAGAACCAGAACCAGAACCACAACCCACTGACTGCTGCTGCTTACAATAGCTGCTGGAGTCCTGCAGCTGTCAGGAAGATGGAAGGAAAGTAAAAAGAAGAAGAAGTGGTGCTGAAGACGGTGAACAAGTCCATCCGATTCCTGACAGCACGCATGGTTCAGACCAACCGGTGGTCAGTCTTTTCACTCAAATCCACCTCCACTGAACATTTTGGGCCTCCAAACCAACCAGAATGTCTTTTGGGGGCTGATGTTCCTCAACTTCAGCCTTCATTAACAGATGTTGAGTGGTGCAAACACGATATGAAGCTTTTAGCAGTGAACACGGAGCTGAAGAACTAAAGAGAAGAGTTCATCTGCTCTTTCTGCGTTACCAGTTTATTACATTCCACTCAGTGCTTGAAAGGAGTCTGAACCAGCCTCCAAATGTCTATTTCATATTCCCGCGTGCATCAAACAGAAAGGAAATGTAGTGTTAAACAGACAAATCTGACTATATTAGCAAAGGTTAAAGGTCAATTTTAGGACCAGACGCAGTCAATTTGTCGAGTGAAACGTGTTTGTGCCTGTTTTGGTCCCAGCTATTATAACCGTCGTAACAACAGTTATAACATGTAACAACAAATGTTTGTATGTTCAAGAGTCCAAGACGGTGGACTGATGTCATTTCTGAGGGGCGGAGCTTAGCTTATGGAGCGTGGAGATGAGGCAATGAGGGATCTGAATGTGAATCTTATTGACATTATTGGCCAATTTACCACTAATGTCTTCACCTCTGAACATTTTTAGTTGGACCTTCTGAACGTGACTGTTGGTGGACACTCGTGGGAAAGTGAGACCCATTTTCTGTCTTATTGCTTTACTGTGGACCAAGACGAGAGGGCATCAATGTGGAACCTGAGGCACAACTGTAGAGTTGTAAATGATCAGCTAATCAGATTGGACCCTAACCTGATTAATGCAGTTTAAAGCTGCTATCAGCCCGGACAAAGGTCTTATTTCCGATTGTTGACTGGGAATTGGAATAAACTGTGGCTTTTCTGTCAGGTGACATAGTTTCACCTGAATTAACGATATCTAACCATCCGCCACTGTTGTCGTCAGCATTGTTGACCAAGACTCCTGGTCGATATCCCTGCTGTTGCCGGGCTAAAGCTGCAGGCATCACGGGCAGCTTCTTTTCCTTGATCCTGTAGGCATATATCTGCATTACTCCAGTCAGGCTGAGGGGATACGGACGTTTACGGTTACTACACAGCTCCGAATATAAAAAAAATAGGTCTAATGGAGCATAACGCATGGTGTTAATGGGCTTCAGTCACCACGGTGTGACAGATTCTCAATTAAACACAATATGGTTGAAAGAAATAGTTTTACACCACATATATTAGAATGTTTTCACTTGGTAAAGTGACTATTTTTAAAGCCGACCATGAGAACTACGACTGTGCTGTCCAGGATCTCCACGCGAGTTAATCTGATGAAAGCATGTTTTCTTGCCTCATTATTTGCAGATTTCTGTGTTGATTAAGGACAATTGTCCTTGACAAAGTAAATATATAGTGCTCCTCTGGCTAATTCAATAAGAATTGATTTCATGTCTGCACAAAAGCAAATGAAAACAAATGATGTCCAGATGCAGGAAAAAAGTGAAAGGAAAACTTAATGTGAACTCAAACAAACTTCAGTTCACTGTTATTCTTTCTGTTTCAAATAGAGATATTTACGGAAATTCTATTTTTGTTCTAACTTTTAAAGTGACATTAAAGTGACGAAAAGTTCATATGCCGGCTAAAAGAATAAGGAGAAGTTATGGCTGTTATACATTGTAACAAAACTATATTTCGTAATTGGACTTGATTGAAGTGGAACTAATCCACCGATTGAGGTGATTTTACACATTTTAAATGCGTTTAACATTCAGAAAACAGCTCGACTCAACAACTCTTGTTACCAGTGTTGTGTTGTGATGAATATTGCCTAAAGCACAATCCAAATGCTCAGTAAAAGTCAAAAAAAGAATTGCAAAAATGCACCCCAACACAACAAACGCACGAGGCGAGGTTTAGGATGCTTAGCTGCAGACTGAGACCAAACAGACTGAGGCTGTTCCAGATAGGAAAAGGGATCAACAGTCTGGACATTTCCATAAACCTCCCCTTTAATTCTTTGCTGGGCGGTTACCTTGCAGGGCCTCTTTGGCTCGGTCCAGCTCCTGCTCCTTCTGGGCCAGCTGCACGCGGAGCTCGGTGGCAGAGAGCACGTCGGCCGAGCAGCCTCCCTGGGTCTCCTCCAGGTCTTTACTCAACATGTCCTTCATCTGCCGCAGCAGGCTCACCTCCTCCTGGAGCTGGGCCACCTCCTCACGCAGCAGGACTGCAAACGAGAAAACGGGACGCTTAGCAAACGCGCTTCACCACAGACATGGAGCTGATCGTCAGGCCACAAGGCAGAATGCAAAAGCATTTTTATTATTTGCTCGCAGGTCATGACTGGCTGTAGTTCCCAACCTTTCTCCTCAGATATTGAACTGAATATCTGTTTCCCACAAGGCTTTTTGGCCACCTAATTTTGGCTCAGGGCGACGCGCGAGTGGCCGAGAAGATGAGCCGCCCGCTAAATGATGAAAATGAAATGTAAAAGATGTTATTAGGAGAAAGGCCAAGAGAAAAAAAATCTGGCAAATGGAGAGTCATTACCCCGAGTTGCTCTTAATGGACCTGATAATACAGCCGCCTTTTAAGGAGCAGCTGGAGCAGCGCCGACCTGACCGAGGCACTCAGGAGCGTGGCAAGAAACACACATTTGAAATAATGGCTCCCTACTTGTGAGAGCGAACCCGCCTCTGTGGAACCTTCGGAGCCACTTTGGTACAGTCTGCAGATCATGCCTCCATTGTTTACAAGCTAAAAGAGACGGATTTATCTCCCCAGGCCATGAATGAAAATGGATTTCGTCACTACAGCAAAGAGGAGGAAACTTGTCGCTGCACTTCCTGCTGCTTATCAAAGTGGGAAAGGAGCCTGTTTACTGGTTTCCCTTATGTCCTTCGATTTAGCTTTATGAATACATGCATTACATTCCCTCCATTAAAACTATGTATCTACTATGTAGATAAAATTAAAGGAACACAAAAGAGATGCCCAAAAAACAGTCAAGCAGTCTCAGCCTGTGGGAGTTTAGAGATAACTGCAGCAGAATGTATTAAATAGCAGATTTAGCCACGGCTAATAAGAATGCTCAAGCATGCCTCAAAGACAGCTGTGATGCCTTCACTGACTTCATCCAAATAATTCGAATATCCTGACGGTCCACCCGGAGACTGACTGACCCTGCGACTTCAACACATATTTCACATTTCTGATCCAATAACAAAATGCGAGGTTAGCGCTCCGTGTATGTTCCAGTGGTTCGAGGCTGAAGGTAAAAAGAGATAAATTATTGGTTGGTCCTGCCTGGTGCAGACCAGGAGAGGGCTGGAGCGCTTTAGATAAGACAATCAGAGGTGGCAGAAGGGGAGGCACCATTATTCACAGCCACCTATTCTTCCATGTCTGCGCGGCCGCCACACTGTAGCTCTGCATTACAAATATCAGGCAGAGTAGGAGCGTCCAGATAAGCCTAATCTCTCCCGCTCTTCCCTCTGGGATGAGCAGCTCATTCCCGCAGAATGTCCCCTCTGAGGCGTCTGTCAGCGCACCTCAGCAGCTGCACTCTGTCAATGCTGAGCAAACAAGGCCGCCCTGAGGGGAAAGTCTCATAAGAAATGTTCGACTTGTCGTCTCGTCGCAGCGCACGTTACATCCACCGCCCACATCCAGCCCCTCCAGCTCGGATAACAGCAGTCACGCAACGTCAACATTAAATCAAAACTTTGAGGGTGACCGATAGAAGTGATTATTTTTCACATCGGTTCAGACAGCACGCGCTTGGGCGTTAGAACGGTGAGGCCAGTGTGTTTCCATCACAACTGGTATCAGATGTTCTATTCACTCCAAAAACAAATACTTATCCCCCTCCTGAGGCACAGGTTTGAATAACTGTGGTATAAATAGGGGGGTAAAAATGTGCTTCAAATATGTGGGAGACCTCTGAAAAGGCCGAGGCTAAAACTATAGCTGCAACATTAGCTGTGACACTGGTCCAATTAGTTATTAACACAGACTTACGCATCGATTTTTCGTTAATTTTGCTGGTTTAAGACGGCTCTGTGGCTTCTGCCACATCTGTGAGCAGGACGGGGGTCATGAAAACATCCTTAACTGTCAACATAATATCTACCCTCATCCAACCCTCGTCCTCTCTCTGCTTCTGATTCATTCGGATTCTGAAAGCGGTCATCGAGATCATAATTACTCTGCCTGCGCTTATTATGATTCATGGCAACGGTAAATAAAGTCTCCTTCTCAGGCCACGGGTGCAAACAGGCTGCTCGAATGTGGGCATTTGCATAATAGCAGCCATGCATCAGCCGACATGCAGCTGGTGGCAGCAAATCATGAATCTCATTAGCATCCTTCTGTATTTGTATGAATATTTAAGCAAATGGTTAAAGCTGTCCTAGTAAATACTCCTGTCGCCGTTCTAACACACCCGCCGAGTGGCGGGAACTGCTCATTAAATTTGCTCTTCAGCGAGGACAGAAGGTCCGTCATCCTGGATTTAATAGAGCGAAAAACAACCATTTGAAAAAGGAAAGAAAATAACCCATCGCGTTTAAAGTTTCTCCGGGTCATCTCTCACTCCTCTGTGACGGACCTGGCCTGGAAACTGGTTGTTTCCAGGCCAGGTCTGGAAACAACACACACACACACACACACCCCACACCCCAATAAAACTGGGAAACCAAAGTTACCAAAGAACCAACAGCCTGTCAGACAGTTCAGTGACCACAAGGCAGCTGAAAATGAACTGGGGATGGGAAGAGAGCTGATAGGGAACATCACGCGTGTCTAGAGGGGGGAAATAGTCCCTCGGATGGGAGGGAAGCACGTAGTGGGGGTTCAGCTTTTTTTCCCTGTTGCTGGAGGGTAAAAAAATCAATTAAGTGGCCCATTGTTCCCACAGCGTTTCTGTTCAGGCAGCTGGCAGGGAGAGCAGGGACAGCACGGAGCGGTATAGAGCTGATAACAGCCGCTCCAAAGTAGGCGTGAAAAAACAGCTTCGCAGTCACAATTCAAATACTGTTTACAGCGTCATAAAGCTGTAGCGGACAGACCTAGACACGGAGCTTTTACAAAGCAGATCAGCGGAAATATCTGGAATTAGGCCGCCCGATCTTCCCTTCCCAGTGTTGTTTTGAAAAATTGCAGGAAACCCTAATTAGGCACTTTTCTAACGGACGCTCTGAGTGGATAAACACTGCTGGTTTTGTCTGAGCTGGCAACCAGGAGGACACATGAGACCTGGAAACAGGGGAAACAAGATAAAAAAGTATTTTTGTTATCAGGCACTGAGTTTGTGGATTTTATATTTCAGATTTTAAAAATTTACACAATTTCTTCTGATGTGATCGTCCACAAGTGTATGGATACGTTAGGAGGAAGCCGACTGAAGGTGACGTTTCCTGCTGCAGCGGAGGAGACAATGCCCGAGTCAGCACTTTCAGGCCTCATTTATCTTATAAAATCCACCGGAATCAGCAGCGGTCTTCCGATTTTCCGACGTTACGTGCACGAGATGGCCCTCGGCAACAGCGTGGTTCAGCTTTTTCCTAACGATTTCCTCGGGAGGGACCGCGTGTTGGAAAATTGACAGGGAGAGAAGAGAGGAGTGACGAGCGCGTTGAAATGTGAGAACAGGCTTTTGTTTTTAACACAGACGCACTTCCAGTCACCTGTACACACCTGTCTGAACATCCATCCATCCATCCACCCATCCATCCATCCATCCATCCATGCACCCATCCATCCATCCATCCATCCATCCATGCACCCATCCATCCATCCATCCATCCATCCATCCATCCATCCATCCATCTATGCACCCACCCATCCATCCATCCATGCACCCATCCATCCATCCATCCATCCATCCATCATCCATCCACCCATCCATCCATCCATCCATGCACCCACCCATCCATCCATCCATCCATCCATCCATCCATCCATCCATCCACCCATGCACCCATCCATCCATCCATCCATCCATGCACCCACCCATCCATCCATCCATCCATCCATCCATGCACCCATCCATCTATCATCCACCCATCCATCCATCCATCAATCCATCCATCCATCCATCCATCCATCCATCCATCCACCCACCCATCCATGCACCCATCCATCCACCCACCCATCCATCCATCCATGCACCCATCCATCCATCCATCCATCCATCCATCCATCCATCCATCCATCCATCCATCCATGCACCCATCCATCCATCCATCCATCCACCCACCCATCCATGCACCCATCCATCCACCCACCCATCCATCCATCCATCCATCCATCCATCCGTCCACCCATCCATCCACCCATCCATCCATCCATCCATCCATGCACCCATCATCCATCCATCCACCCATCCATCCATCCATCCACCCATCCATCCATCCATCCATCCATCCACCCATCCATCCATCCATCCATGCACCCATCCATCCATCCATCCACCCATCCATCCATCCATCCATGCACCCATCCATCCATCCATCCACCCATCCATCCATCCACCCACCCATCCATGCACCCATCCATCCACCCACCCATCCATCCATCCATCCATCCACCCATCCATCCACCCATCCATCCATCCATCCATGCACCCATCATCCATCCATCCACCCATCCATCCATCCATCCACCCATCCACCCATCCATCCATCCATCCATGCACCCATCCATCCATCCATCCATGAAGGAGCACAATCACAGGTGCATGTCATCAGTGCGACCTTTGCCCTCATCAGTTGTTTACCAAAGGCAGCTGTGCGGCGATGTCGAGTGCCTGGAGCAGAAGTTAACGGGGGCTGAACAGGCTTCTAAACGGGCATGTGATGGGCAGCACACGGACAATAGAAAAATCAATAAAATTAAATCATTTTCCATTTGTGCTGTTGGCAGATTGTGGCGTTGTCTGCAGTTTCTAAATTGGTCTGTCTAAGCTGTCTTTAATGCTCCAGTTAGCAGCTAACTGCAGCTAGCTGCTGTTTATGTGGCTAAACTCCACTTCATCATGGTGCCAGACGTCATGCCTCCACACTGCTCCCACACCACCAGTTGTCTTCAAATGAATGTCTTAAGCTACAAAAGTGCACATGGAACCATGTTAGATTTAGATTTCACCCCTTCAGATTGAATTATGGATGAAGCTGCCTACAATAGGTTCCATTCAGATGTTTGCAGGTAGATTTTTGAACACAGCAACCCTGCCAGAGGCGTTGCCACACGTCATTTTCACTGGTAGAGAACGAGACGACGGAGTCAGAAGATTTTGCTGCCGAAGCTAAAGCGCCCACTCGCTCATCTTCGTGGCCTAAACTTTGAGTGACGAAGGCAGCCTGCAACGTCTGCCCTGTCAGGGATCTGCTTCGCTCTGGATTAGCTAGTCAATTCACGCGAAGAGAGCAGCCCCCCCGCATCACCCGAGGAGATGACAGGGGGAGCTGCGATGCTCTGCATCCATGGAGACGGTGACGGTGATCGATTGGCATCCTGGGTAATGTTCACCAGGATAGATTGCTCTGTATTGATTAACCCAACAGTGAATGAAGATGGAGGATCATTAAAATAAAACCACAAATGTGTCAATGGAGGTTATCAACGTAGCCGCTTCTGGTGATAAATCCAGAATATTATTTAATAGCGGTTAGCACTGGCACCTCGCAGCCAGGATTGATGGGTTTAATTATGAGCTCCAGGCCTTTTTATGTGGAGTGAATATGCCAATATGGACAGATTAGCTGTTCCGGATATGTTATTACAGATAGAGTCACGTGATTGTGAATCAGGAAACCTGAGTTTGACGTTGATGCTGATTTGAATCAAAATCATATAAATTGCTCTGTCACTCCTTGCACAAGTCTTAGCCTGCCGGCGTCAATCAAGCAGTCCACACACTCCGGCGTGACAGAATCTGGCGTCCACATGCGGGCGAGCCTATTTCATGCGTTGCGTCCTTGGTCACTGAACTTGTGCGAGAGCGAGGAGAGATCAGACCTCGAACCCAAGCTACAAGAATAAATTAAAAAAATCTGCGACATGAGAGACAGATAAGAAGTAATCTTGACTGCATTCAGCCCCCGTCCTCATCCGCACTCTCTGAGCCCCGTCGCCCCTCTGCAGATAATATCAGTCACACCAGCCAGAACACGCAGGGCGTCTCTGACAGTGTAACACCGCTATTTAAATCAGACATCGCAAAATAACAAAGGACAATCAGACTTGTCCTCTCAGCTCTGGACTGCCCTGATCCAAAGTTGGCACGCTAAAGACGCAAACAGTGAGATTAGCGCCGCTCTTAGGCTGCAGATGGACAGATAGGTGGGGAACGCTTGGAGATTAGTGGCAGATTCTCCATGACACTGGAAGAGGCGCCGCTCTGGTCACGATGGGAAGATGGTTAGATGGTAGATAAGACAGTTATGTCATTGGCATGAAGGAAGCCACTCAGAAACAAGGGGGAACAGGTACAGACTCCAGTGCACGGTCCAACCATTCAATGGAGGTGACACGTCGCGCTATTTACCATGTTTCTGCATTTTCTGGGCAACCATGTGTTGAATAATGCAGGGAGAGTGTACACAGACAAATCCAGGAGGGTGTAAAAGTAAAGCTATAGATGTAGAGAGATGCTCTGAATGTTGATTTGTTTTGGGCCGATTGTGTCAAACCTGACAGTGTTGAAATTAGGCTACAGCTATCTTTACAGTAGCTGCTGTCCTAAAGAGAGGTGGACACACTAGCTAACAATACAAAGCTTTATACATTTAGTTTTTCTACCGTTGTCTTGATGTTAGCATGTGGTAAAGAGCTATTTTTGCTGTGCACGAGTGGAAGTCAAACAACACAGCCATTTCAGAGGCAACAAAACAATAAAGTAGCTGTGATCGAGGAAGCAGAGCTTGAAAAGTGTATTTAAACTTTCCAGATACATTTTATTCAG
The DNA here is from genome assembly GCF_901000725.2 of Takifugu rubripes. Lineage (NCBI taxonomy): Eukaryota > Metazoa > Chordata > Actinopteri > Tetraodontiformes > Tetraodontidae > Takifugu > Takifugu rubripes. The sequence goes on from NC_042287.1 coordinate 7,549,562, forward strand.
GAGAAGGAACGACTTGACTGAGAGGAGTAGGGCTGAAAGACACACCTGTGCTGTGTGTGTGTGTGTGTGTGTGTGTGAGAGTGTGTGTGTGTTCTTATTACATATTGAGTGCCAAAATCCCTATTCTACTCACAAAGTAAGGCCATTTCTTGGTAAGTGAGGACATTTTGGCTGGTCCTCATAATCTTCATGGCCTGTTTGATGGTTAAGACACAATTTTAAGGTTGAAGTTAGTCTTAGAGTTAAGGGTTTAATTGCAATGGTTAGGCCTTACTAATATAGAATTAAAAGTCTGTGTGTGTGTGTGTGTGCGTTCGTGTGTGCGTGCATGCGTGTGTGTGTGTGTGTTTGTAGACACAGTTGAGAAATGACCTTTAGTGTTGAAGTTTGAACGGTGTAGTTATTTATAGCGTGAGCCAAATGGAAGGGCAGACACTGTGTCACCATGGATATTTCATCAAATTGTAGATGAGTTCAAACACACACACACACACACACACACACACACACCTGATGATGTGTTCTCTCAAGGCAACAGACACGTTTGTTGCCAAGAACTAATGAAGATGTTCAGAAAGGCCAGGCAGAGCGACACTGATGGCTCTGCAGACGCGTCAAGGTGTGGAGGCGCTCCATCATCCCAGTTACTCCCTGAGATACTCCCAAAGTGCACAGGCCTGAGAAATGTAGCGAAGGGATGCATTTGTTCTCCGACTTTTAAAATTGAGTGGGCCATCTGCTGGCAGCCTCAGTTCATAAAGCTGCAACCCTGACAAGCCAGCAAATGAGTTGCCTTTATGGCAACCTGCAGAAAGTTCTGTCATCCTTCCATCCATCTGTGCGAGTGTCTTCCTGTACTATCTACATACTGAGCACCATAACGCTCATCCACTAGCAGAGTGAGGAGATTTTCAGGAAGTGAGGACAGTTCCTCGCTTGGCTGGTCCCCACAAAGAACGGGTTAAAGGTTAGGACTTGGTTTTAAGGTTGAGGTTAGGGGGTTAATTGCGATGGTTCAGATGGTGTAGGGAGATGGAGAGTGGATGCTGTCTATGGAGTACACAAGTATGCATGTATGTACTTAATTTGCACGGTTGTGATGACAGAAATATGAGACAGACGCGAGTAGCTGAGCACAACTGTAAATACGCACCTCCACCCATGAGGACGGTAGGTAAGTAGGGGCGGGCATCTGTAGCCTTGAGGATTGTTTTGCTCCTAAAGCATTAACCGTGTGACGGCCACGCCTTGTGGTTAAGATAAACAGACGTGTGTAGGAACATCCAACTCACGTACGGTGCTGCCGGGCCTCTGGGAGATTGAATTCCTGCAGAAACCACTGGGTTTATCTCCCTCATGACCTGAACTTTGGCTCCTGTTTCGAGGCTACTGAAATCCAGGCCAAGGTCGGAGAGCAGGTGAACGGCCAAAGTGTGCAGGAAAAATACGGGTGTTTGAAGGCAAAACAACAGAGGAAAAACCCAACACGCGCATCCGCGCGCCACCACTACAATAACGCAGTGAACAAGTTAGACACGCAAAAAAGAACAATATCCAGTACCTTAGCAACACCCACTGTAGTAGCAGCAGGTTAGCTGTCGTGCTAATGTTTATGACTTGACTTTAAATATAGCAAGGCCAGCAGTTTAAGGTGTGAGAGCCGACAGGCTGGTGACGTATGGAGACTACACTAGCGTCAAGAGTCCTCGGATGACGCCTCAGGACAGGCCAATACCTGACTGAAGTGAACTAAAAGACGTATGAGATGTACCTGCAGTAATAAACGGTTACTATGTGACTGAAACCAGGACGTTTTACAAACATGACAAACCGTGGCGGGTGGCGGTACCTGCATTATAGCGTAGGGACTTGAAATTCAAGAAAATCGAGGATAAGCATATTTAAACTTGCTATTTTCTCATTTTGATATACTCTGTCATGCATCTGACACTTGTAAACACAGAACAGACCTTGATGTCAACTGACACCTTCACCCCCCCCCCTCTGAGATCAGTTCAGGTTGAAGTCTACCAACGGCTCAGAGCCTGAACAGGTGACTGACCGGGCGTGCGCTTATCAGAAGCGACAGCACGCACACGCGCCGGTCCTCAAACATGAAAACAACAATATTGAGTGAAGAAGAGACTCAACAAATGATCCAGAAGAATGAAAGGTGTATTTGTTCCTTTCTCCTCACTCACCAGCCTGTCCTCGCTACCTGTCAGACCTCATCCCCTCCTCCGAGGGGGACGTTTCCAGGTGATTCCAGGATCGCTCCAGGCTTTTGCAACAGGACAAAATCCAAAACTGGTCCGTCAAGCTGGTGGGGTCCTTAGAGAGGGGACATGCTCGGGTGCTGCGACAACGTCTTTCTCTCCGGTGTAGCTTGTACCTGCTTGGACTGACTGCCCTGGGTCCGCTCGGCTCCTCCCCCCCACTCTCAATGGTCTACGAGGTAAGGTGGGGGAGGGGTAGCTAGATTTTTCTTCCCCCCACATGACTCAAACGCACACAGAAGATGAGGGGAGGAGCCCAGAGCAGGTGTGGTTTACCAGCAGGTGAGCGTAAAAGTGTTTGTAGTCCAGCGCTGACAGGCAGCGTAAAAGCCGCTCTGCCAGCCGCTCACCTGCCAGAGGGATTAAGTAACCCGAGTGCTTTCAAAGTACGGTCCCATGATCACCTGGGAAACACTTATCCAAACAGAAAACCACCTCTTTGGTCACATTGTAGATGATTTTGCTTTTAAGTGTAACCGTGCAGTATAGAACAGACCAAACCAATGCTGGACAGAAGCTAGTTTACTGGATATTCAATAAATTTTAATCAATTCATTTTCTTGTTGCATATGTGATTAATGTGGAAAGAACCCCCCCCCCCCCCCACACACACACACACCAAATCCTGCTCTCAAATCAGAAAGCAACAATAATTTGATAACATTATTGACTATTAACTAAACCAATCAGCAGTCGTTTGTCCATTAACCATCCTTAATTACGAGGATCAGCAGAGCTTCTTTAACTCTGACTGTCAACACGGGGTGGATAATGTATGGCTAATCGCCCCCACTTCAGTGACGTAGATGCTGCTAATGCACCTGTGGCGTCCGTCTGTGTCCCAGGGACGAACGCCGGCTGAGCCGCGCAACTTCGATTTGTTCCCTCTGCAGAGTGTGACATCTCATAATCACCCCGTGCTTCCGCGCCCGAGCCGACCAGCCGGGAAAAGCAATCTCTGCCCGTCTATTGTGTCCGTGCATAACAGACAAAGTGAGGAAATTGAATACGGCCGACAGAATCGAGGCTGTTTGCTTCCCCTGGAGATCCTCCGATTTCACGCGTCAGGTTAAAGCTTGGCGCGGAGGCCCGAGTCTGTGGCACAGGCTGCACTTTTGTGGCGAACATGTGCGTGCACGTAGAATGCATATTGATTTCACCTCATGATAGGCCCCCGAGGTAAAGCTGCTGAACTACTGAACCGGAATTCAGTCATTGATTTGGCTGGTTCGTCTTCAACGTCCTCAAGGCTACTTAGAAGTGCCCTTTAGGCTTCGCTGAACAGAGTCAGAAGTGCATCACTTGGGCGAGGCTGACAAAAATGCGTGATAAAATGATGTCAGGGCTAATCCTGTTTAGTAATTGGAGTCGTATCATAGCTCCCCGGCTTGTTTGGGCCTGACCGTTTAAAGTTTTAATGAGCTGAAATGAAATGTAACCATAATGTCACGTGTAAGATGCAGTGTGAGGTACTTAAGAGGGTTTTTAGTTATGACCATAAAGCCAGGATCAGTTTTCCTCAACAAAAGAATGTACTTAAAGCATTCAGACTGCATGAAGAAGGCATTGGATGACAGAGTGGGGAGCGATTCGGGAAATTAGCTTACGCTGCAGCCGAATGATGCGGCATCAATCAAGGGTGTGTGCTTTTGGGCCGGGGTGACAGTGCAGAGTCTAAATGAAAATCCATACAGGCAGCCGGTTGCTTTCTCTTCGCACAATAGCTCAGAGGACGGCAGCAACACCTCACCCTGGCGAGGAGGTGCCAGATCTTGGGCGATCTCATGAGCCGGGGAGATAAGCAATGGATTCAAAGCCGAGACACGCAGATGGTCATTGTTCCTGCACCATCACGGTGAGATTCTCCTCCTTTCAAAACCGCGTCGCGGCACATAACGGTGCTGACTGTAGACGCTCGGAGGCGTTCCTCTGCTCCCGCAACATTTCACAGCTCTGCAGCTTTTACAGCAAAGGCGAACAAGGCCGGTCGCAAACATGCATGCAAAATAAAGAAATGGGAAAAGTGCCCCTGAACAATGGTGACAGACAAACACGTAGGAGGAGAAATGGTCGAAAATGACGCCAAAAGCAACGTTTTCAGCATGTGTCGCTACACTGCAGGTCGAGACTGGGATTCCTCTGTCAGTCAAAAGCATTTTATAGGACAGGACGTATTAATGTCAACATGGAAGTTCGTATCTTTTCTAATGTAGATTTATTTTTAGAGGCTGCAGGACAATAAAGTTTCTCCTGAACTTCTAGACTTCAGGTTCTATTTATTTTGATAAAATGTGAATATAAAATTTGCCGAGTGCATCTGGCTGATTCCTGCAGGGTGGTCAGCGTATACATCTGAATATCTGGGAAGGAATTTGGAGCGAGTCGATGTCATTTCCGTCCCCCCCCCCAACCCTTCCACCCACCATCTCACTTTTGCCTTTAGGCAAATCTGGTCTGCGTGGAGGGTGGTTCAGCGCGAAAATGTCAACTGAAGGTCTTTTGTGTGAATTGACACCTGAGGGTTTCCAGCCTTCTATTGTTGAGCTCATGCGTGCATAAAGTGCTGCTCCGCTCCGGTCTCACACCTGCCAGGATCTCAGAATGCGGCCCAGACGTGTGTGTAGATGTGTCTGTGTCTAGCTTATTTCGCTTCATGTCTCGAACACAATGGCTCTTTAATTGCTGTTTGATAATCAGAAGGAGGAACCTGCTGCGTGCAGCTCAGCTCGTGTTCTGATGTGTCAGCTCTGACAAACGCTGTCCTGCTCCGCTCTGCCAGTCCCCTGCTGCCGACCGCCAGCAGATATTAGCTGCCCGTGGGTGGGTTTACCAGCCAAATGAGAGGTGAGCAGAGGGTATTAGGATCGACGACTGGCTGTACAAGGCAGCCGTTGGACTCATGTCCAGACAGAGGGAGGACTGAGACCAGCAGCGCCTCGACGCTGAGCTCTGCAGAGGGCTTCAATGCATCGTTTCTGAGTCATGTGTGCCATTATCACAGCTACGGTATCCTGATGCGCACGTGTGCACGTTGTCTCCTGGGGTTTCTGAGCCCTTTGTGTTCCCTCCTAAAGTCACCGGAAGTTCAGACCACACTTAGACCGGTCGTCTATTTTAAGCACAGAGCTTCCAGTTTGCTCCTGTAGATGATTCCACCTAAATATCCACCCTGGAAAAGCTGAGATTCCAACCATCCAGGGGGATCCGTGCCTTAACGAATCAAGCCCACCCCGAATTCTCATAGTATTTCTGTTGTTTGGAAAAATATTTGGTGTGCAACGCCTGCTGCCAGCAGACTGAAGTCACCAAATTGCACAGTCGCTGTTTCTGCCCCATTTACTCTGGAGAAAATGGCTGCTCACAACAGAGGACGGAGACAGTCTGAGACCCGGCAATTTTGGATGCATTGATAGTATACTTCAGCTGCTGCGGGAATGACAGCTGTGGTTGCACAGAACGTCACACAGAAAAACACTGCTGCAAATTCCCGGCCATTTATGGGTTTACATTTAGTTTAGCAGCATTAGAGTGATTAATAAAATCACTTGTTTATGGTAAGTAAATAATGGATTTTAGGCCTATTTGGGTATAATTTAGATGATTTTGCTCTAAACTTCAGTTCATCAGTTGCTAGTTTAGCACAGTTACTATGAGGGGGTTGAGAAAATAAAGTAAAAAATGTATTTTTTCCATTGTTTGTTCAGTGTGGGTGAAATTTTCCCATGAAGACCCACACCAAACAGCTGCATCAGCCTCAGCTATGGAACGTGAAAGCAGCAATCTGAAACAGCATCTTTGGCTGGCAGCTCATTTAGAAAGTGTTTTGATGACCTTTTTCAGCTCGTCACAATGTGACAGAAGTCTGCAGATGTTCCGATTCCCGGGCGGCTTCCAATTCTGACCTTTCGGTGACTTTTAATGGAAACGCCGGAGCCAGAACGCAAGCCGAATGTGCCGCGGCGCAATTTGTGAGATTTCGTGAAAACTGTCTGCGTAGGACAATCATCCCTCCCCCCACCGCTCGCCTCCAGTCTCTCCGTTGATGCTAACAGTCTGCCAGGATTATGTCGATGCTCTGCAGGGTATTGATCTCACTGTGGGTGTAATCGCTTCCAATTCGGATTTGGATGATGACAACACAAACAATAGCTGCTCGTTGGATCCTGACGCTGAGAGGAGCCGCGTAGCATCCAGAGCGAGGAGCTCTTTCTAATGTGCGTAAATGATAGAGCAGAGGCCTTCAGAAGGCTGCCGTGGATGATTTAAGTGCCACTCTTCCGCTGCCACAAAAGAGCAGGTGTTGGGGAAAGTGTCGGAGCGGGAGAAAGAAAATGCGACTGTTCAGCGGTGATGGTCCCACGCAGGCACCCACACGCACGTTTCACCTCCTTTTAATGGGCTTTCACAGAACACATGGCAGGAAGGGGGAACGTCCCGCTCACCTTGTTCCTTTCCTCCTCTTAAGCCCACTTCATTCATAGGATGTCCTGTTTGACCGATGTGCACCAACATCCCGATTTAAATAAACCCACCAGTCAGGCTTCAGCAGGCTGGTGACATCATCAGGGGTGCAGCAGGGGCGGCGCTCCTCTCCTGACGCCGCAGCTATGCTACACGTGTCCTTTCCTGTCTTCCTTTAGAGATATTCTCATTATAATGAAGCATTTCTCTTTCCTAAAATGTCGAGGCACGCTGGGCTGAGCTGATCATAAAGCAAGAAGGGACAAACCTCAATAAAAAAAGAACGTTTATATGAGGAGGAACTGAGCAAACTCTGAGAGACACCTACTCCAGGATTACATCCCACAATAAAGAAGTGGATCACACACCCTAAACACACATTACACACTTTGAGCTGCACGCCTGACTGTCGCCGGTCCACCGACATCCCCACCCACCAGACCGGAGCCGGGGATTCTTCCTGTTTCGTACTGTTTTTATTGTTGCACTGTCCTTTAGCGCAGTCGGTAAAAGAATCTGTGAATGCCTGCTCACAGAGTATCAGGTTCGTAAACAGCCGATCAGTCTGATTACCAATCACAGTTCCTGTCTTTGACTGCAGAGCTGAGCTGGCCTTGCTGACTGCTGCTCCGTGCGCCCCTTTTCCCTGAGTCTGCACGTTCGGGGAGGACAGGTGGGCTGCGCAGGAGCGTCTGCATCGGTGTCAACTTATAAATATGCCTGGATTTGTCCAGAAAAGTGACCCCTCCACACACAGCATCTGTTCCCCTGACTTTGAAGTGACTTCTAAAGTCCTAGATGTGCAGAACCGGAACTTTTTGTCAGTTCTTTTAAAACGTCTGCAGGAATTGTTAAATGCAGGAAAATTGTTAAATTAAATTAAAATTGTTAAATGCAGGAAAAGTTAAATGGTGGGAAAAATCAACACAAAAGTCAGTGTTGTAGTAACCACCATTCAAATCAGAACGAACTCAGATTTGGCAGCCATTTGCACCAAAGAAAAGAGAAATGGACCCCCTGGGCTCTCCAGATGACAGTGGAGAACCACTATTGAGCTGGCAGCTTTATAAAACCCATGGGCCATGTTTGTTGTGGAGCCATGTGCCTGCTCTGACCCTCTGTACCAGACTGCAACTCTCTGGGAAGCGTCTGTCCTGATGAGTCCAGAGTGTGGAAACAGATGAAAAATAAATGACTCTGTGTTTGTCTGGACATCTAAATGGTCATGCCAATGTTTAACAGCTAAACTCCACCTAGTGGTCGTTTGAGTAACAACAACCTGGGCCTCAATAGCTGCGAGCTACTCAGGATGCAAAAATAGCAGCTGGTGTATTTCAATACAGATGAAGAAAATTACTGTCTGTAAAATAATGAAAAGATCCAGAAATTGATTGAAGGACGTTGTCTGCTAAAATTTTGCAGACCACAGAAATTTATTTTGCTTTTCTGTTTACTGCAGGCAAATGTGGTGCTTTCAGAACAACTGGCTGTGCAGCAGCAGAGCTGACCTCACCTTTGTCCAGGGCCATGTCGGGAGAGTTGAAGTCCATCAGGCTGCTGATGTCAGTCTTGTAGCACATATCGGCCGCTGGCTGGTTCTGCCTCGGCTGAGATGGAGAATCTGCAATAGAAGTGCATCCAAACATTTAGGAGAGAGAATATGGAGTTTATTATCCCCTCAGTTCACTCACGCCCTCGTAATGTGAGAGCAACACAGAGTCAGCAGAAGCAACTGCATGAATAACCGATAAGCGAAAGTTCATCGGCGAAAGTTTTTCTCAGACCGCATGAAAACATTGGGGAGAGGAGTTGATTAATGCTGCGCCCTGCACCATCTTTCCCAATGCGTAATGAACTTTTACTCCGCGCTCCCTGCGCTGCGCTAACTGCACAAAAGCCCGCCATTCATCACCGCAGCAGTTGTCTCTGGGGGAGCCACAGCGCAGGTGTGCAAGTTCAAACGCATGCAAGCGCATAAACAAAAGTTGCCGCTGTGACAGACGGCTGCATGTAAATATTAGCATTTTTATGAACAGAGTTTGATTCGATTTCGGGCGAGGTTCAGTGGTTTTTAATATAGCTTGTTTCATTTTTTCTCTAACCCCCCTCCCCGGCCTCAATGGTGAAGGCGTTTTGGAAGGATTGCTCCAGGTTGGCCCTGAAAAAGTGCAGAAATTACAGTTTGCTTCAGCCGTTTTCCCCCGTCTGCATGAAGTCCAGACGTTGCTTTTTAAGTTTAAAAAAAATGAATAATTAACTTCATATTCCAGGAAGCTGCATATCATCACCTCTTTGACCTCCGCTCCCCACTGGACTCCCCGTCCAACTCATTAATAAGCCATTACTGGCTGGAATATTAATGCTGATTAATGGTGGAGGGCAGGGCTCAAGGTCAAGTTGTGTGCGCTTTCTCATCACATTAAATGACTCATCACTGAAGGTTTCTGCTGGCGTACAAAATCATTCATTTCTCTTGTATTTGTGAAGAAGCACATTTTCTTGGATACAATCCATTTCATTTTTTTAAAGATAAAGCACAATTTTAAACAAACACAAAAGGTTTCTTAAGTGATGTACGGTGAAAGAGAGAAATAAAAACTGAATTAAAAGATACGTTTCTAAAAAACACTAAAGATAAAACAAATCAAACATAATAAATAGGTAGACTGTCCACCCCAGATAAAGCAAAACCATATGAATGTTTCCTTGTTGTATTTGAACACCTTTTTATCCCATCTACCATCCTAAGATCCTTAACTATGGCCTGGCCCAGCTCGCACTCTCTCACCCAGTGGTATCACAAAACTCCTGACAGAGGTGTTTATCCCGTGGTTTCATCTATAATATTCCTAAAAGCACTGATTCTGAAGGCATGAGCAGATTAGCTTGGCATGGAAACACATAAAGGCTCAAATCCGATTGGACAATAAAGTCTAACATCCACCCAAACGTACTGGAACTAATGCAGCCAAGAGAAACACTAAGAAATGAAGAGAATAGACAGTTGGGGAAAAAATGTAAACAATTTCATGGATCGCGGCTACATCTGCTGACATACAGGAGAGGACCGGGGTTAAACTACAGAGAGATGAAGAAAAGAAAAGAAACTGCAATTGAGTCTTAGGGAATCAGTTATTGTTTTGTAGCAGACGTCTTGGACACGTACAAGAGAAAGAAGACAGACTATAATATGAAATAAAAGGAAATAGTTCATGTCTTCATTGCTGTTGACTGTTTCCAGGCATCAAGCACAGAAAACTATCCAAATTTAAGACTTCTTCACCGAGTCCCTGTAAATAATTTGTCTTCTCTCACTGAAAATACTGAGTTTGCTTCTGTACGTACAGACCTAGAGTATAACAGCTGCCCCTCGCGTTACCATGGACGTCTGTCCAGTTACCAAGCAGCCAACAGCTGAAGTCTTATGCGTCACTGTTCTTTTTTACCATATTATGCATTCTGTGCGGTCCAGCATCAGCGTATTGACTTGTCAAAGCCTCAGACCTCCGGCAGCCGAGACAGTGGAACCACACATTAATATTCATATTCACCAGTTGGACACACCTTGATCTTTCCTCTCTTCTGTCCTCACATGAGAGCAGGAATCATATCAAACCCAAATGTCTGGGTAGAATTCCTTTTTTTTTTTCCCCTCTTGTTGCCAAAAAGACTGTAGAAACTGTGGAATTTGATAACAAATCAGAACAGAAATGCAATCATTTTCAATTTGTTTTGCAAAATTTCAGTCCCAGAAAATTAAAGCTGCAAATAAAAGGCGTCGCTGTCTTCGGTAACCAAAGTTCCCTTTATGGGTTGTAAGTCAGGGGGCTGTAAATCCCCCCCATCCCATTTTTATCAGTTTTTCTAAGAAGAGCAGTGAAACGGCACAATAGCAGAATCACTGGTGATGAGAACTGATGTTGTTTTGCCCAAAGTTAAACTGTCCTCAGTTACCAATAACAGGAGATTTAACCAGCTGCCCTGGAAGTGCTGCTGTGATGAAGGACACAATGATTTAGTGCAGAGGAGAAAAAAGACAACGCTTTCTAGTCTATATCTTCACAAGAGATACATTACAGAGTTTCAGTGTGGAACGTCAAACCCCCACGTGGAGGTCAGAGGTCAAACGTGTCCCAATGACTGATGCTAACATTTACCACCCGTGCAGTAGGACTTGACTGTTGGACTCTGCTGCTGTGGACAAAAGCCTCACATTGTTTATGAGGTGAAGCAGACAATCCTGAGGGAGGGGGGGGGCGTCTCTAAAGCTGAAGTTTTCTGTCAAACCGAGGCAGCGGAGACCCCGTCTGACTGAGTCTGGAGGAGATTTTTGTTGATTCTGCAAACTTCGATGCGCATTTCTCTCCCCCCCCCCCTCCTCAAAAAAACAAACAAACATGGACTTTTGCTTCAGGGAACACCAAATATTTAGCACCCAATCAAAAGATAATCTTTTAAGCTGAGGGAAATGTTTCTAGTGCTGCTTTGATGTTGCCTCAGAAAATAGGTCTGGGTTATTATTGCCGTTCCCTCGTGGCGATTAGCTTTGCTTTGCAGTCTGGCGATAGGACCACGCTCACAGAACCACCCTGCTCTTTGGACAGCTCCAGCCACTCATTGTGGATTACTCCCAGTGAACTCCATTAACCAGGCAGAAGAATACGTTATTTTATAGAAGTAATGGTGCATTCACATTAGAGGAAACAGACTCCTCACTCTATTAAGAAGTGGAGTAATTCCATTAAAGCTCCTCAACAGTCCAGAGTTCAAGTTCAGAGACAGAACGCCGTAGATTAAAGTAAACCGCGTCCATTGGTGCGACGGCCGTGTGTCCAGCAGGGACGCCTGCCGGTCTTCATGGCTGCGCGGCTTTTCCTCAGCCTCTCCCTCTCCTGTCCTCACCTTTCCCGCGCGAGCTCTCATCTCCTCCTTGCCGACTGACCCCGGCCCCCTCGACATCATCTTTCATTTCCCTTTTTCATTCCCGGCTCTTTCTCCATCGTTTTTTAATGGGCCTCCCAGCGCTCCGCTCTCGTTTAAGCCTGCCATATTTTATCTGCAGGCGCAGCTCGGGGAAAGACGTCGGCTGGAACAAAAGACGGCCTTAATGAGCAGCGAAGGTGATTAAGGAATGAATCGGCGCCGTTGCTGGAACCTTCAGTGCGCCGCCCTCGCTCCCCGGCTCGGCCTGCAAACAGCAGATACGCTCCGTCTCCCCCCCGTTCCTGCCGCCCGCCTCTAATTGCGCTGACGTTCTTCAGTTTGGAGGCTGGAGATAAAGACCGCTCCTACCTTCCATCACCTGCTCCAAGACCCCGATTCAAGGTTCTCAGGAAATAATCCAAAGACAAATGGAACTAATGGAGCAGAGGTGCGGGTCTTTGCTGCCGCTGATGAATGTTCAGCCGCCCGCGGATTCCTCCAGCGGACCTGAAGACGACTTCAGTCAGTTCATACCGTAATGAAAACCTGATGAATACTGTCGGCAGATCATTCAGAGGCAGCGCGAAGGCTAGGGGGACGTTATTAGTTGATGTAAGGAGGACGTGGGAGGAAATGAGCTGCTGTCTGGCAGACCACACCGGGGAAGAGAAGCGGGCTATTGTTAGCCAGGGATTGTCATTTTGGCTGTGGCCATCGGAGGGGCGAACTCATCATCTCTGCACGCACGAGTGAAAAATGGAGCATTTGCCCAGAGCGGTGACAGACAGCAGACGCCTGGCGAGCGCTCCTGCTTCAGAACAGCCCCAGAACGGTCACTTAAATGGCACATTTGTCCCTGAACTGAGAGCACTTTAATAGATGGACAGCTGAGACTGCTTAGGTCAGTACACCTGTTACATCTGCATCTGCTGACGCCTGCAGTTTTCTACCTCCATCATCAATATATTATAACGCTCGCTAACAGCTAACTGCCATTCAGTGGAGGTTATTTCTATTTATTTATGCACAACATGAGACCCCCTGTGAGTGCAAAGCAGAGGAGGTACAGGCTTCCAACATCTTTATCACGGAATATGCATTAGAGTCATTTCTATCAGGTACGCTAAAGTAGAAAACGCATCTATAGGTTCCGGGGAGCACAGCACGTACGGCTCCAGGCCTTCCAGTGTGACATGTGTTTCCAGTTCCAGTTTGTACGCTTCCTCCCAGTGTGACCACTGCATAAATCCATAACCAACCCTCTGAATTCTCCTCACGCTAACCGCTGCAGCTTTGACTTTGACTGACGGCTTCAGTGATGACAAATGCATTTCCTCTGCACGGCTGCTTCCCTCGACTCCAGATTTGTCTCCTCCTACGTCTGGAAACTGCAAAGTAGATTGAGTAATAAAGTCATTTTGATCCACTGCATTAAAATTAGTGAGCTCGTTTGCATTTCAGTCTCATAAATAATTCAACAACAAGAGAAAAAAAGGTTTTATTATACTGTCAGAATCTATGTAAAATACTTCTCTTTAGTGATGGTGGTTGAATTAGAGAACGGAATCTTAATGTTCTGTTGTGAAAGCCAATATTAACCAGCGACCTCGAAATTGTTCTTGCTCCTTTTAAATCACGAGATTTAAAAATCTGCACATGAGAAAAATGCAGCAGGTCAGAAGAATTACTCAAAGACAACGTGGGGAGCAATAACACCGTGAGGAGATTAGAACAACCAGGTGGAATGATGGAAAGGGAAGAGAAATAGGAATGAATCCTCTTCATTATCCCCCCGCTAGTGCAGAAGAAAATGATCGTCTTTTAAATCCTTTTATTTTCACAAACACATCAAATGGACTTTGTTTGGGGCTCATGTGTGTGTTGAACTAGTGGATCCTGTGGGACTTCCCCAGGCCAAACGCATGCACATCAGCCCCATTGGAGTGAGTGACTGGTCCAGGGTGACCCATGACCCTGATGTTTAGGAAGGATGGATGGATGGATGGATGGATGGATGGATGGATGGATGGATGGATGGATGGGTGGATGGATGGATGATGGATGGATGGATGGATGGATGGATGGATGGATGGATGGATGGATGGATGGATGGATGGATGGGTGGATGGATGGATGGATGGATGGATGGATGGATGGATGGATGGATGGATGGATGGGTGGATGGATGGGTGGATGGATGGATGGATTTACAGGAATATAAATGTAGAGCAATATATTTTTCCCCTCAGAGGACGAAGCTCCAACACATTTTATGAAAATCATAACAAACGGCTCCGCCTGTCAATCAAAACTGGTAAATCTTCTACTTAAAAGAATTCACTGAGGAAAGCTTCGAAGCTTTGGGGGATCAGAAATAATTAGAGGGAAAAAGGAAACAGCCAAAAGTACGGTAAGATGATTTCTAAATAAAGTCGGAGCTACGTTTGTCTGGGGGAAAATAAAACGTTTTTTGCCACATCATCTCACAGAGATTCGATCTTCTGAGCGCGTCTGTCCTTGAAGCCCCCCCAACCGCCATCATTCACGCCCCAACGCCACAGACCGCGGCCCCACGTCAGCCGCCGCTTTAACGTGATGGAACGGCTGACACGCACGGAAGGCCGGCGGAGGGTTCGCCGTCGAGCGGGCTGGGCGGAAGGATGGAAGCGAGGAGGAGACAGATCAGAAGTGAGCAGATGTGAGACGGAATAAGGAGTAAATATAAAGCACAGATGATTGAGTTGCCAGCTCAATAATCAAGACGAATCAGTGCAGAGCGGAAGAAAAGGGCCCGTGGGAGTCACAGAAGTCATGTCTGCAGAAGGAAGAGAGGCCATATTTATGTTAAATGGATCATAAACATCCCGGCAGAGGGTGATGCTCCTTTATCGGAGGATGGATGTGATGTGTTGAGGAAATAGATTAGCTCCGGCTGCGAGAGCTCCTCTGCTGCTGCGGCTCAATATTTCCCCCCTCAGCTGCTGCTACCTTCTGAGGAGAGGCTCTCTTCTTCACCTCCACCATCCACTCTCACACTCATCTCCTCGCTCTCTTCCATCATTCCGCCGCTCAACCTTCCCGACCTTCTACTGTGTCTCTGCCTCTCTCGCCGTCTGCTCATCTCTTGTCCTCCCTCGCTCCCTCTATCTGCCTGTACAGTTCCAAGGTTTCCAGGCCGCCGTGACTTCTCCCTCGCACACACACACACACACACACACACACACACACACCCACACACACACAGCCACACACACACAGCCACACTTCAGCCTTTTTATCAACCTGCAACACTCGGCTGTATCGTTCATAATGAGGAGTCAATAGCTGCTGTTGACAGTTAACAGCCATCCAAGCAGAACAACATCGGACCATATGAAGGAGACCCGAACAAAGGCTGGCTAATTACACGTTCTGTAACGATTTTTTTTTGGGGGGGGCGGGTAATATGGTGGGAAGGGACTATTTGCAGTCAGCTGACAGTCATAAAAACATTTTCTTTTCATTTGTGATGGTGATTCTGGACTGGGACAGAAAGTCGGTTGAGGCTCCTCCCACTTTTAGCTACAGTCAGATGTGAATTCTTCGACCTCAAATGTTTGAGCGAAAATAACATAAATGGATTAAATCAAGGACTTTTCAGTGGAAATTCAAACATTCTTCTGTCTCCCTGGTCTCTGTTTTTTATTGGACCAGAGACCAGTGTGAACTGGGCGTCCAATCAAGCACCGTTTCTGCCTCTCCACCAGATAATGTGACGCCATATCAATGACTTTGCTGCATTTGCTCTCACACTGGGGGGTTCTGGAACAGACCAGAAGCAGCCTGACCGCTGGCCTCGCCCCCCCAGGAAGGCGTGAACTGGCCTCAGAGCCATGTTGGTTTTGGAGGCACCATCGGAAATCTTTACGTTAGATCACGTTACATCTGGACCAGAGTTTGATCTTTCAGTGCGGGTTTTTGTCACCCTGGCTCACTGTTTAACATTTTATTTGCTGGCTTTATTCTCTGTTAGCCTTTAACAATAACAGGGCAACTCCATCAACTTTATGATGCCAACACATCACGGCAGCATAATTAAATTTGTCTCCTTTTGCTCCCTCCAGGCTTGATTTCAACATCCAGCCGTCCCTGCACAGATGGAGGTGAGCGAGGCATGTCAGTCACAGCAGGAGTGTGTTTTGGTGTGTGTAGTGCAACCATGGAGATGCTTCTTCTCCTGATTGCATCAGACGCATATATTTATGATGAATGTATAATTACCTGCTGATGAGTGAAGGCGGCCCGATCAGCTCTGATGTGGCTGCCTTCACTTCAACAACCTGAAAATGGGCCAAAGTTTACATTGCTTCATGTTGGACTAAATAACTTAATGTTCCATTAGTATTCTGAGTGAGTCCAGGGACTTTTTGCCAGTTTTAGCAGATCAGAGATGTGTTCTGACATGAAAAAGGCTGCACGACTCTCTCAAATGTCACTAAAATATTGTTCCGCCCATCTGAGGGACCTGCTCCATAATTCAGTCCTTCAGTCCCTGACCAGGTAAAATCCTGCATCCTGATTGTTAAAACTGTGATCACAGCAGTCACTCGCACATCTGGAAGGTGAGAGCCACCGATGGCGTCTCTGGACAGACCCGATGAGCCTTTTCAACAGTGTAGTGCTGACATAAAAATGACTGATGATTAGCAAAAATTCCTACTTCAGTTTTTGTTGACTGTGACTGTGAGAAATGGCGGCCGTATTAAACTGATGCGTTAATAATTCTGCCCCCGATGAGCCAAACTCGACCCGTAATACGACAGTACAGCGACCCGTACGCTTCTGTTGCAACGTGCAATATTGGTGTTAGAGAGCGAAGAAGCCATTAGGTCAGAAAAGTGAAATAAAGCAAAAGTTCCTCACACGTCAGTCAGACCCCATCAATGGCCAGAATGTGGCAGTCTTACACGGATATTAGCAACACTTGATGTAAACACATTCAACCCTCCCCCCAACACACAAAACTAATCTCTGCAATAACTTTATGAATTTGTCCCTGGATCCCCAGGTGCTCCTGCGATGGTCCATAAAGCCCAGCAAACCCTCTCAATCACCTGCCGGAGCATCCGGCTGCGGCGGTGACACCGAGGTGGCAGCCATTCAGGTGTGCTCTAGCACTTTATCAAATGGCTAACGGGAAAAGGGAGAGACGGGATCTGGGGGAGGTGGGTGTTGAGCCGGCGGAGGACTCAGCAGGGGGCGGCAGGCTGCAGTCGGTGCCACTCAACATCAGAGAGTCGGCAGCATTTATGTGCATGACGGATCAATCCACACACACACACACGCTGTGCTCGCCGCTGTGGCAGATGCACTCTTTCAGGCATGTTTATACAGAACCTGCGCCACCATGGGGTGGGGGGGGTGTCGGCGTGCGTGCTGACAAGAACAAGCTTCAGAATGGCTCATTGCTGCATGAGGAAGACTGTTACTTATAATTGCTTTTGTCTACGCGGGTTGTTCCGCTCAACCATTCCAGGAAAAATTTGGTACAAGTTCAGTTTCCACATTTCCAGCGTTCGGGTCACAGAAGAGGGCGTCTGGGTCACTGCAGGTCGGCGGCTAACAAGTTCCTGAGAGACAGGTCGGGTGGGAGTTCGCGCCGGATCAAGGCCTTGATATACATTCAGTGAATGCACGCCATTTCACAGCAAGATTCAGAGGAAGGATAGGATGAGGGAAACATTAGCGTCTTTCTCCTTTAATTGTTAAACATTAAAGACACCAGTGTGGTAGACAGCCTGGGGCCTTCCTCAATTAGCTGGACTGCAGAAAAAGTCTCACTTTCTGTGTTGGGTACCAACAAGACAGCGACCAAAGTTGGCTGACGCCGCTGGTGGGTCCTCAGGCCCTCCTCGAGGTACAGACGAGTCTTCCCTCAAATCCTCTGAATAACTCAACTTCTCCTGCAGTTCAGGTACGCCAAGAACAGAGGCGTGGAGAGGCGTTCAAAATGAAACATGACAGCTATTGTGTGCACAGGAGTCAAAAATACCCCACATCTTTCTAGAGCTGGCAACATTTGCTGTTAGCTTCATTAGCACCTCCGCTGCAGAGCTGCAGTATCAGACTCCTGGTGTGGAGTCAAAGAGGAAAATCCACACGTCCCCCTGGTGGGCACATCTGAGTCAGTCAGCACGCAGCCATCAGAGACTCCAAAGATCACAACACCATCGCTCCTCTGCAAGAGTTCATGTCTGATTTAAGACAACTGGAGGGAACAGTTGTCAGCTCGGGACCTCCGGAGCATTTCCTGAACCCTTGTCCTGTCACAGTCTTCCTTGTGCTGTTTGCAGAGAGGACTGCAGCGAAAGCGCCCTGCCAGCACACTGTCACCGTGGTTACAACAGAGAGCCTCTGCATGTTGGCTTTCCTGTCTGCCTGCCGCCAACAGCCAGTTGTGTTTTGGGTAAACACAGGCACTAAAGCTGGGGGCCACTGCAGCTTGTTTTACTACACAGACGAGCTTTTGACCCTGACCGCGGTTTCCTACATGACACAATTGCAGCCACGCACAGAGGTCAGAGACTGATCTGACCTCTACGATTTCTTGTTTATACAAGCAGTGAAGCTACATTCACTACATGCATCCTGTGTGGGACCCAACACAGACGTGGTGGCATTCAGGGAAATTCTTTTTATTCGGTTTTGCGCTCGTTATGGGCGATGTAATTACTCGCTCATCCTACTGACATGTTACATTCTGTTGCTTGTTTACTACAGGTTGTGTTAACATTAACGGCTTCCTCCCCCTGCACATATTATAAATTCTTTTCTGGTGTGTGCTCGCCATCACCAGTTACCGTGGCGTTCAAATAATATTTTAAAAAAAAATGCTCACAACTGTTAACTTATGGGATCATTTTGTTCACGTCTTTAAAACAAGAAAGGAAACCATGAGAGGGTCTCAACTGTCCGTCCTGACGTGTCCATCAAGGGGGAAAAAAGCCTTAAAAAAACAAACTTTTTAAACTACTTTTCCTTTAATTGGATAAAAAAAAAATCTGCCACAAAGTCAGAGAATCTTTGGCCCAAACAAGTCCCAAATAAGCAAAACTGTTTCTCATTAGCATGAAGATCCCAGTTAAATCTCAGAACATCTCTGACACTGTGGTGGGGCATTAAAACAAATAAACAATATTACTGCACAAGCTCCAGCATCATGTTATAGTTCTCCCCCAAGATGCACGTACAGACCTAGCGGGTCCAAAACAACCTTTCAGCACCACCCACTTTTACTTCTAGGCTTCCATTGTTTTTCTTGCCCCCCCACAGCCCTCCTGGAGTCCATCTATCTTCCACATCCACGCGTCCATGTCCAGCATCTCACCTCTCTCCTTTGTGATGCTACAGGGGCAGAGATGAGTCTTTTTGCCCTGCAGCACGATGACGGCAACAGTGAAACCACCAGAGTGTCTTTGTCTGACCTGTCCTCATTAATCGCTCTGCAGCAGACCTTCAGCCCCCCCCCATCCTCCCTCTAGCCTGTCATGCTCAGTGCTACCTCGTCACCTTTGCTTCAGCCACTCTTTATATCTTCCCTTTGAGCGCGTCTCTGTCTGTCTCCACACAATCTCTGGCTTCAGATCTCATATCTGAGTCAATCCTGGCTGTTTTAATTAAAGGTGCGCCTTTTTTTTCTGTCACTACATTTATTGCACATTTTTACTTTTGAAATTACCCCAGCGTGCTGAGGATGACTGACACAGCTCCTATTTTTGACTCAAAACATGCCAGCGATGACGATTAGGGGACATCGATAAACAAAATGAAAATGCAAATAAAGGAGGCTCAGTCTTCAGGGTCAGGGCAGCAGCTCCATCAGAGAGATTCAAATGGACCTTTTATCAACAAAGTTTCATTTTACTGGCTCAGAACTAATTAAATGCAATACTTTTTGGAATCCATCTCAAAAGAAATTAAGAATGAGTGTGTTTATTCTCCAAACTTATTGGTTTGTTTTTGCTGCAGCAAAGTTGTTAATTCAGACTCTGAGAGTTTGGTTTATTAAATGCTGTAACTCTGCAGGACTTTGCCCCATTTAAATGTCACTTCTGACGTCTGTCCAAACGTCTCCAGCTCACAGCGGTTTTATCGATTCGGCCGATTCGCGCTGTTTGTTTCACTAACCGTGCAAATTTGAGATTAATGGCTTCCCCTCTTTCAAATTAGCTCCAAAAAGCCAACTGAAAAGTCTCAGCAGAATCCCCCCGCCGTTGCCATGCCAACCATGAATGGAGCAGACGGTGACAGATCCGTCCTGGATGTCGGACGTCAAGCTGACCTGCTCGGTGTGCAGTTCCTCCTTTTGCTGCGGTCAGCTGACACGTTCACACAGGGAGAACAAATCGGGGACAAAATGATTTGACAAGTTCTATAATTATTCTGACTTTAGCTGCTAAAAGGGCAATTAAAGCGGAAAAAAAAGGAGTGAAGAAACTGGTTCCTATTAACAAAATGGACCTCCTTCCAAAAGTGTTGTGAAGCAGATGCAAGAAATGCTCCTTTAAAGGGTCTGATAATCCTGTTTGGTGAGCTCTCTGGTGATCTGCCCGTGTCCTGACACACGTCTGCTGTCCTCACCTCCACAAGCCTCGCTGCCTTCACCCTCCAGGTGTGGATGATAAGATGTCACACCTGGGTCTGTTTCTGATTTGGGGCTTTCACAGAAAGAAATCGCCTAGAAATTGAACTCCGTCCCTTCATCTGTGCGTCTGACACAAGCCTGTGGAACCTTTTAGCTTTGAGGGGTTGGAATTTGGGACGGACCATTCCGGCACCGCCACATTTGACCTCCATATAGCGTCACTCGAGGGATGTTCTGACAAATGCATGCCACGATGCATGTTCCGTAGCTTAGGAAATGCTGCAAAGAATCAGAAAATGTCTTCCAGCAGCTCCAAACTGACATTAAAAAGGAGCAAAACTGCAGGTAATACTCACACCTCCATCCTAGCTGTGATCAGGCATGCAAACATGAACATTTCTGACAACATTGTTCTGCAAAATGCTGCAATTGAGTGTAAGGTTAGAGAACAGGTCGATTATTTCCCACATCACAGAAAACCCCTTTTCCATCAGCCAGGCTTACTCTGCCTAGTTCCACTGATCCAGAGTAGAAGAACTGATTTGCTTCCACTCAGAGCGCTATAAAAAAAAACACATATTTGATGTGCTGCGATGTGAACAATTTGTTCTTCTCGGAGACATCACATCCTGCTAATCAAATAGTCATTTGTAGCATTATTCCACCCGCTTGTTTTTCATTTTCGAAGGCAGCAAATTGATTCAGGCAAATGATTTGTGCACCAAATTTACCTCCGATGAATAAACAAACTTTTAATCCGGATGGAAATTGTTTGTTTACTTTACATTGACGTGCGTTTCATTGTGTAGAGGTTGTCGGCGCAGGCAGGTTAGCTGCAGTAGCAACATGCTAGTGGGAGGCTGTTGCCAAGGAAGGCCTCCCACTTAGCAGTGTTTTAGCAATAATTTATCAAATAAACATTATCACAAGTCCTGTTTCAGCGCTGACAACAAACAGCTTCATTCATAAGCAGATTAAATGGCCGCCTTCACCTCCACGGACCAAGTCCAAATAGTCCCGTTCCCCTCGCAGATGGGAGCATAAAAGACAGATTTGCTATTTTTAATGAGCCAAGGAAATTCACCTTCAGGTATGAGCTAGTGGGTATTTATTCCACCCCTCATTTAGCTATTTAATTAGCTTTGCTGGCAGGGAAAAAGTCATCTTTGCTCCACTTTGCACTACTGCTGCATCCTTTGATCATAAACCGGTCCAGTTAAATGCACTGCTCGGTTATGTATTTACAAATAACACTTAATGTGTCGTTGTCAGGCTGCACTGACTCCATCCTCAGTCTCATGCGGAATGTAAAGCTAATCTAGCTTAAATGATACACTCCCTCTATCTTGGCGGATATCAGAAAGGACACCGCTGATGTGTTGAGGGGCCACAGCTGGGGCTCCAGTCGGGCGCCATTGATTCAGCCCTCTCCACCACAGGGCAGTTTGGCTCCCAGAGGAGAGGGCATGAGGTTAATCGCAGGACTCAGCTGGCCCTTTAGCCCCCTGCATTAATAATTATTCCAGTTAGAAAGGAAATAAAGCCCCCTGACTCATCTGTTTACATAATGGACCCTCCTTCCTGTGTGTGCAGCAGACTCTGACTTGAGTGATGGACAGACGTTTGACGAACTGCATTTCAGACGTCATTTGTGTATGCGTGTGTGCGTGTGTGTGTGTTGGGGGGGGGGGGGGGGGGGGGGGGTTTACTCAGGCAACAGCTTAAGGTCCACAACTTAAGGTCCACTTAAGGATGAAGGATAAGATGATCCCCGCAACGCCATCAAAAAACAACCTGAGATCCTTGAGCAGATAAATCCCCTCCTCAGAGGTCAAAAGCCTAATGCATTCCATAACACACCGTCTCCCCAACGAGGCACATCTTCGATTCCGGAAGCGAGCAGCTTCTCCTCCCAATTTCAGATGCTTTCTTTCTCCAACCCTGGCAGATCTGTGTGTTACCGCGCAGAGGCGGCGGCAGGGTATTTTTCATTTCGCTGTTCAACTTTTTTTTTGAAACTCCTCACATCACACCACATCAAAAGAACTTTAGAGTTTAAAGTGTGTTTTTCATGCTTCTGCAGACCAGAAAAGGAGAAGGAAAAAAAACCCAGAGCCCGTCTATTTTTAAGCTCTTCCAAATGTCGCAGCAGCAGCAGAATTCAGGAACACACGAGCGGCCGCATTAAATGACTGAACTGTCTCCAGGCTGCTTATATCATGCACGCGTGACTCGATACTGAGGGAAGTTTAGGGATCATTCTGCATCGCTCCCAACTCATCGGAATGATTCGCAATGCTGTACGTGTCAGTGGCATATGGTTGCTATAGGTTACTGTTCAGGGAATAAAACAACTGCAACAGTCAGTATGTTGACTTGGAGTAACACGACTTGGAGTACACGGCGTGTGACCCCGGAACACAAACGGTCAAGAAGCCGGTGGCACCGTGACCACGGGGGAGAGTGAAGCGTACGTTACGCACGAGGTGGAAGACAAAGCTGTAGGATGTTCCATCTTTCTGTTGTTCAAAATGTAGCTCCGGTTTTTTATGATATGACCTATTAGATCGAACGGAAAGGGCGTCGCGTTAACCTGCTGGAAAGATACATATCGCCACCTAGTGGTGAGGAGGAGGACATGCTCGGTCGGTTAGTCAAATTTCTTTGTTGTTTGTACAACGGGACAAGGAGACGCCACCAAGACGCCAAAGTCCAATTCTGAGCATAGCTCGATTACGCTGTGCATTTAAACGCAGGCACCTGATGAAGAACAAATCATCATCGTCATGAGCTCCCCTTTCAGCAACATTTGCAGAATGGGTTGATACATTAAATTGCATTTCAACTGCACTAAACCCCCGGTTGAGGTCATTGTCTGCCCACTTCTTCTAGCTGCCTTCCTTTTCCTCCATTAATAAAGTGAATCTTGTTTAGATGGAATGAAGAAGGTTGCCGCTTCGCCCTCGCCACGTGGTGCGTGAAGGGAAGAGCGAGCAACACACCGGCCCATCCAGAATTCCAGGGAGTCCGAACACACGACTAACTTTTGTCCTGGTTAAAACACAGGTGAAACCACACCCACTTTTTACCCTGGGTGGATGTCAAAAGCATTGGTTTCCTCCCTTATTTGGGCAGAGGTTGGCATGGGGACGCAGAAGAGTCGTGAACGGTGCCTCTCCAGTGAATGGCATCATTAATGCTTGGCTGCTCATCGGCAGCTGGGTATTGAGGGTTCCTTTCAGCGGGGCGGGGGCGGCCAGTGCTGCGCTAATGGGATTCAGACATACCCTTTTTATAACAGGGCCTGTCCGTGTGCCAGGGGAAGCGGCTGGTATAAACTAGTGGATGATTATGTTAAACAAATGAGTGCCTCATTAGTTAGACCCCAAGAGTGATGCATGTATACAAACACACACAAACACACGTACGAACACACAAGCGCACAGTCAGACATCCACACTGACAGAAGCATTACAGCGGCTCTGCGCACAGCAAAGGGCAGCACACAAAAGCAGCACTCCAGAGGATACAAGCTCCATCTATTTGACTAATTAACAATCTCCATTTGCGCCAGAGAGCCCTCGACGGCGCTCCGGTTTGCTTCAGACATTCGCTCCACAATACATCAGAATCTGTCACCGTGAACATCCGTGTCCAAACGCCATCTGAGCCAGCGAGCTAATGACGGCCATTAGCCTCGTTACATTCGGCGTTGGGCCGTCAGCTGGTGTGTGGCTGGACCAATATTTGCTGTGTTTTGCCACAAATGAATCTATGAAAATGAGAGAGAAATGTTTTTATGCGCCAGTATAATTGGATAAGCTGCCCTGGAAGCAAAGGAACTTTAATTAGATGACCTGAATAAGCCCCAATCAGCGTGTACAGTAGAAGAATGTCGGCCAATTCACGATTTAATGAAAGTGGCTGCATTTCAAAATAAAGTGCGATGATACATTACATGCAGGGCTTTTACTGTAAGTATCTCATGCTTGGTGAGCTGTTGAAGCCCTAGCCCTGACCCTGACCCTGACCCTGACCCTGGCCTCATAACTACCACCTACAACTGTGTAGAGTCCCTCTCTGTTATGGATGAGAGCAATATATATATATTTTTTTTAAAACCCACAATATTGAAAGGTTTGTGTTTGGGTGAAGCCAGAAGCAGCGCATGGATGGATGGATGGATGGATGGATGGATGGATGGATGGATGGATGGATGGATGGATGGATGGATGGATGGATGGATGGATGGATGGATGGATGGATGGATGGATGGATGGATGGATGGATGGATGGATGGATGGATGGATGGATGGATGGATGGATGGTGCCTAAAACTGGCTCCATCACTGGCCACAGAAGACCAGTTCTCACCAGAGATGTGAAGGTAACCTTTGTCCAGCAGGACACCTTCTGTCCCCGCCATTAACTAAATAATGCATGAAGCATGTGTGAGGCCCGTCAAGACAAGCTGCATCCTCGAGGCTGCCAAATGCTGGGGGATCAAATACACACAGATCCGCGTGCTTCGCTTACAACCAAACCTCTCAGACGTCCACGGATTAAAACAGGTCCTTGAGATTATGCGTAAAAGCCACCAAAGATGTATGAGAGAAGAGTCATTCTGCATCTGAGAGGTTTAAGATGTCCCAGCATCAAAATAAGTGTGTGTGCGCTTGTGTTGTGTGTTTGTCCATGCAGATTTGTTTCTCTTCCAGCAGTCTCAGAGCTAAAGCAGAGCTCGGAACACTCAGCAGTGGGATTAATGCACAGTGGAGCTGCAACTCTCCACACACAGGAGTCCCGCTGACCCGATGCCTTCAGGAACACCTCCCCTCAGAAGGCTGCGAATGCCACAAGGGCTCTTTTACCCCCCCTGAAGAGAGAAACTGGGGAGGTGTGATCTTCGTAGCCTCGCCTCAAACGGGAAGACAGGAGGACACGTCCAACACTGGACCTAAATTTAGAAAGTAAATAACTAAAGTGTGTTTGTGAGTCCGACTTTAGCATAAATCTGCCATGAAAGCTGCGGAACGCAGAATCAGCCAAAAGTCCATCTGACCCCAGAAACCGTCGTGCACAGACCCCAGCAAACAGTGTTGAAGGTTCATCATGGGTGACATTATTTTAAGGAACGAGCCATCATAGAGATCACCTTAAATACTGTGGGCAAGGGGAGCTTCTTCTTTTTCCACCTGTCTCACCCACATGTGGCATCTGAGAGACTTTCAGGGGGGGCACCACTTCTACAACAGGGTTGTAGAAGTGGTGCAATTACATGAAAAATAGAATATGTAAAGAAAACCTTGTGGTCCTTTGCAAAAGGTGGCAAAGGAATGAAAGAAGCTGCTCACTGTCAAGGTATAGCAGGTAAAAGTTAGCACTTGCATTGCAGGGTGAAATGAAAACCTTACTCACTGAAATAAAGAGGTTTAGGATGCCGCAAGGCCGGTTTTGAAATGAAATTAAACAACACGGCAATAAATCCTCAAAAGTACCGATGACCTCCTGAAACTGGAGTTCATCTTTGCAGCAGGAACAAACCCGCACAAACAAAAAAACGAGATTAAAAGAGAAAATAAAGTTAGAAACAATATGCGGGGTGAAAACACCTCCCTCAGTCAGGTTTAAAAGTTTAAAAGTCGACCTCTGGATCCACGTAATAGCAAGCAAAGGCTTTGTCACGTGCTAATGAGCAGAAAGCAAAGATCAGGTTTGTTTGCATCCATTTTGGGGCGAACGCTCATCTCCCCCCGCGCTCAGATATTCTGTCGCCTCTTTTCTGCCGCAGTTTTTCTGAGGCATGTTCGGTGACAAAGAATCTGTCCCAGAAATGTCAGTGTGCGTCGCAACGTATTACCAGCCAAAGCCTGTTAGAAGATGCTTTCAGAGAAGGCACGTACAACAAAATGGATCCGGGAGGTGTTTACAGAGGTTTTCCTTTTTTGATTTAAGAGTATTTTTGAATCTAAGCTGCACTCAGTCTGAACTCTTAACTTTCTGTTTGAGCAGATTATGGAGACGCTAACGCCGCTATCATTCTTCCTCATTTCTGATCGGTCATTCAGGACCCAGCAAACCCGCTCGAGGACTGACTGACCCCTCACCTGAAGACCACCCGGCCACGGCCGCGCCAGTCCCACATTCCTCTCCCCTGACAGTGCGGGATTATCGGACGCATCTGTTGCGACATCAGTTTCCCGCCAACCTCACATGGGTTGTGCAGCATCAGCGTCACACCATCTGGCCTCCGAGATCACAGAGGTCCCAGGGTAATACCTCTTGTCCCAGTGCGACTCACTTAACCGGCACATCTGGGAGGCTGCAGATCCTGACTTTTTTTTTTTAACACTTCTAACATGAACAAAATTACTATCTGCAATAAAGGGGGGTAATCTTACCTGTGTTTCTGCCCATTTTGCCAGGTTCGGGGGTCAAGCATACCCACCGAGGCAGCCGGTCCCCGACGCTGTGCCGGGATGAGTAGTTTGTCATCCCTGCTTCCCTCTCTCCCCCTCCGCTCTCCTCTCTGTCTCTTGCCGGGGCTGTTTGCTCAGCTGTTCCCCTCTCTGACCGCATTTATCCCAGATGAACAGTGCGGCTTACTCTGTTAATCTCTGTGCGAGCGTGTGTTTCTTTGTGTGCGTGTCTAAAGACACGCCCACCACTCATGCATGTGCACATGCAGAGCACATAAATGTCTTATGAGGCTGAGTCAATACTGTTGACCCCGCCCCATTTCCCATTGAAAGGTGTCAATACCGATAAAAGGAAATGTGTGTACGTGGTTTAATGCCTGCTGACACTGCTGATACCAACAGAGGTCGGAGCACCATTAGCGCTTTAATGTATTTTCCAATATTGTATTGAGCCGTGTAATGAAATACAGAAGAAAAACCACAATTTAATATCCCATCATTGTTTGCCCGGTTATATTGGCCAAGTGGGTGAAAGTGGTTTCTTTTAGGTGACTGCAACCATCCGATCATAATCACCAATTTTATCACCTAATGGCAGTTCTGTTATGAGAAACACGCACCGAGAGTTCTCGGCAATGCTCCCTTATCTTCATGCTTCCATACCTGTTAATCTGATCTATTTCACAAGTTACATCTGCACAGGTGCAACAAATGGAAAACAGAAATGTGAGGGAAGGACAAAAGACAACAGACGTGGCGTATATAAGGAGAGCAGCCTATTCTGCAGCTCTGTCAGCTCCAGCATCAGCGTACGCTATATCAGTAGTCGCCCTGTCCAGACCAGACGGGATAACAGGAATCGAGAGCACTTACTCGGTCACATTTCTGGAATAAACTCCTCAGACTTGATTAATACAGCAGTCAGTGTTGACCAAAAGAATGAGTTTTCCTAGTTTGAACCCGTCATCGCAACAGAAGCAGGTCGTTAATTAGCAGCAACCCGAAGCTCCCGCTTGCTTTAATTCGTCTTTCCATCTCAACATTGCTAGCACATTCCCACCCACTCAGTCCTTCTCTTCAGACCACAGACGCAATGTCTAAGAAAAAAAAATCATTCTCTGAATATTGTTTGCTGACAATCGACAGAACTGAAACGTTTCAGTTCTCTCAGGAAACAGGCGGATAATAGGATATGTTGTTTCACAGGATGAATCTTATCCCTGTCGCTGGGTCAGGAATTTTAGCGGGGAAGGACAGGCGCCCCCTCTCCCCCGCTGCCTCTTCCAGGGGTTATGATTTATCACAGTTTGGAGCTGCCTGACAGACAAATCTGCACCAAAATTGTTTAAATTCTGTGGTATAAACTGGGGAGAGTGTGGGAATTTTCCATCCTGGCATAGGGGACGCCAACAGGACCATCCCATCCATCCGCAGAACAAGCGGCTGCCTGCTACTGGGTTGACTGTGTCCCAGCACGAGCAGATGCTGTGATTGAAGCCATCGCCAGCTACCGCTCTCCCTGCCAACGTGGGAGAGAGACACCAAGCGTGTTCCTTAAAAGACTGCTGAAGACAACTTGGACGGCATGAAAAAGACAGGATTACTGGTATCCCACCAGCCAAAACTGGAAAATTCAGAGGTGGTGTTGTGATACCTCAGTAGTTTCTTCTCCTCCGTGGAGCTCTGAAACCACGAGGAAAGGATGAGCTCACCGGCCGCCTCCAAAGGTCGCCTTCACAAACCGAAACAAATAATCCCTCTTTCCTTTGGGGGGGGCTCAGTGCACCCTGACTGAGATTTATGCCCCTGCCAACAGAACACGGTGGGCAGCCGTGGGCGCTGGAATGCAGACTCTGTTTGTGGGGATATCGGTTATTTTCCCGATGCTTGAGAGGTCACGTTTGATCCCAGTGGTTTGTCCGCTCAATTGAAGATGGTCGCCTGCTTTTATATCGAACTGCTTCCTTTTGATACCTCATGTTTAACTTCACTGGCCCTTTCTGGATTCACTTGTGTTTTTGTCACTATTCTTTCTTTTGTTAGTGATGACTGACTATCTCATTTATTTTGGATCATAAGTCGGCAAACTAATTTGAATGTGAATATCCTTTCTGTTGGTTACTAGTGAAACACAACTTGATTTACAAACTCATAAAGCCCCCCCCCCCCTCCCCACACACACACCCAAAAAAATTAAATAAAATACAAAAAAACAGTGTACTGTTGACATATTCTGGGGTTTTAACGACAGATCATTTCATTTGTTTCTAATCCACCTAATATCAAAGCAGATTGAGATGTTGCGTAATCAAAACTCTGTTAGAATTAAAAAGGTTGAGAAATCCTGCTTCCACTGACCCCCCCTCCCCCCCAAGTATCCCATCATTCCTCTGGGCCATTGCACGTTTAATAGCTTTTTTTTTCTTTCTTCCTGATACAATCCTTCACAGCTGGATGTGCTTCGAGACGTATAGCATAGCGGCGTAAACGGCCATTTTGTTGTTGCTCCGTGCACTTTAGCGTTATGGACCTCCAGGTTTTGGATCGTTGCCGGTAAAAAAACACACATTTACGCAAAGAAAAACCAGAAACATGCATGAATCACCATAGAAAACAAAGGGCCGGTGCCCACAATGATGCATCTGTGGGCTGCTGCTGTGCGTCAGGGGGACAGTACTGTTTGTTTGATCTGTAAATCTTTTCCAATGTTTGGTATGTGGGGGGAGGAGGGGTTCTGTAAAACCTGCAGGCTGTAGACTTTTACCCCGGGAGCCCCATTTTAATTCAACGGGCTAATTTGATTAAATGTAATGATTTTCTAGGAGATTCTATCGATGGTCATTTTAAAGTTGACTCTGCAGGGAATCTGTTTCATAGGTGAGCCGCTGACCTCAGGATGTGATTAATGGCATCCACTAGTCTTCAAACGGTGTGTGACCCAAGAAGAAGAGACGTACGTTTTCAGTTTTTATGGATTCATGACATCATGTATGCTTGTTCCACTTCCTTCCTTCTCTCCGTGCACCCCTGCCTCCTGTCTCCCTGCCCCGGCTTCTATCTCCACATTCCTTTGTTCCAATTTCCGCTCTCCTCATCTCTCCTCCTCTCCCTCTGCTGCAGACTGCGGTAAAGCCAGAAAATCCTCTTCATCACACAGTGCAAACACCCTCTGTATACCAAGTTAGCCCGCGGTCCCGATTAGTAGCGATGTGTGTCCTGTAGCATCTGGAACGGCATTGGCCACTTGATTCACATATAAATATACACACAAAAAAGGCAGCTTATTAAGATGTACATTTTCGTATAAACATTAAACACTTTCTCACGGTCCGTGAGAAGACAGCATGTGCATTAGCTGCCAGCCCGCTAGCATGGCAGAGTAGCACAATGTATACTGCAGATAACATGTTTTTTTATGCACCTAAAGTATCTTTGTGTGGCACGTTTGGTGGGTAAAATGAATCATGCAACTGCCTTTGAGCATTTTCGGACATGCTCTGAATGCACCTTCACACAGGAGCAATGGATATGACCTGAAGTTACCAGTCACACTGTGGGGAAGATGGAATGTGATAAAACCCCCCATCTGTGTGTGGGCAGGTGTCTCTGTATGTAATTAGCCAACTGGTAATGGCTTGTGACTTTAGCAGCCGCTGTGAGAGCAAGAGAGGGACTCGGCGCTGCAGTGCATAAATAAATGGGCTTTTTCTCTGGTCGAGAATTAAGAACATCAATAATTAAAAGGCCCAACAAATGAAGATTTCTCAGGGGATGGCGGGTGTGGGGGCGCCGACATCAGAGGAGAGGACAAACAACTTTCTGAGGCACAGCACCACCTCAGCGTTCACCGATATGACTGAGCAAAACGGGTACGCTACAGAAGAGCGGGAATTCAAACAAGCGTGCGTTGGATCTGTGAGCGGGGGTGTGGGGCGGCTGCTGGAGACACACGGAACTATTCAGTGGAAATGAAAGGACACCGGACAAAAAAATCCAAACAAAAGCACGCCGGGTTGGAGAGAAGTTTAAACAACACGGTTAGTGGCGTGTCACCACGAGGGTGGTCTGGTGGGTTTAGTAGGACGGTCCACATGTCTTCCAGCAGCCTGTCCATGTTCGATGCAATCCAAGCCCCCCCCACGCTCTATATACTTAACATTGTGTTTAAACCCATAAAATCTGTGTGACTGGTGGTGGTCAGTGTAATTCATATTTTAGAGGAACCAGAATGATCTTATTTTGGTCACTTGGAGTAAATTCCTTTTTAAAACTTGTCTATTTGAAGAAGTGCACTTGCTCCAAATTAAATGGCCTTTTGTAGTGGACTCCGCCTGAGCACTCTGTCTTCCCACCCTTCGCCACCCTCGATATTGAAATACACAAAAAAATAACCCGCAGTCCTGAGATCTATGGCTCCTCACATGAGAGGCTGTGGAGTGCAAGGCCTTGAGAAACAGAGGAGCGGCGATGGAGGCGAGCCCGGTGACAGACCAACCGCACGAAATGAGTCAAACTAATGGAGTGGAAAATAGAAGAATCATGAGCCTCTTATCTCCCCCCTAATCATGGTCAGAGGAGCTAAGCAAAAACTAGATAACGGGGAGAGGAATGTGATGGAGGGAATGAAAGGAGAGCAGAGACAAGCTCGGGGCTTTCTCTAATCTTCTTCCTTTTCCAATCACAGCCAAGAGTTCTTACTGCTATCAGCATTCCTAAATACTTCCCATCATTAGCCGGCTAGCACATTTTGATGGACCCGTATCTGCGATCCACTTCAGATGGTTCCGTTTAGCGCGCCCATCCTTCCAGGTCTAAAGTCCCCTCCTTTCTGACACCCAATGGTGCCTCCAGTGGTGTTTTGATCTATTTCTGGGCCCCTCCGCTTTGCCTCTCATCAGCGCCTCTCATCTCAGCATCTCCCTCCTGAATGCTAATGAGCAGAGAAAATTCACCGTTTTCCCGCTCCCTGCTCTCGGCGAGCTGCTCTTATCACGCATCTATGTGGACCGAGCCGCCTCAGAGGCGGAGCCATCAGAAGCACCTATAGCGAGGAAACAGGGCCGGGCGCTATTGCATGCACGTGAAGGCTCGTCATCTCATTGAGCTGTTAAGATCTTCAAAAGGGCCCGAGTATTCTTACGGCGAGGAGCTTTGATAGCGCGATCATGCGGCTGTGATCCCCGGCGCGCTGGATCGGAGGCAAGCGCCTCGAAAGTGACTTTAATCCTCAACTAAAGCTGTGATCTGGGCCAGCCAGCCAAAGCCTTGACCAGCCTGACAGACAGTAAAGATTAGCACCGCAGTGCCAGCGTTAGTTTATGTCTGCATTATTTAAAAAGACACAAATCATTCCGCTGTTTTCTTTTGTCAGTTTCATCCATATTTTTTGTGTGACAGAGATGATCCTTTTTTTGATTTATTTATTATTATAAAGCCAATAGAGGAAAGTAAATTTTAGCAAGTGTAACATCATTTTCAGATACAATAGCACTCCAGCAAGCAGCTGGAAAAGCCCAAAAAGACCAATCCACAAAGTTTTATGGGTCATCAAAGCTGGAATATTGCTTCTATTATTCTTGAGATGCATAAACCTCACTTAACTGCCCGAGCAGCAAGAGTTTGGCCCAAAACAATCCAACAATGACCACATACTGTGTGTCAGGGGTGCCCCATGGTTTAAAATAAGGAGCTACTTCTAATAGGCTCATTCCAAAAATGCTCACTTTTCATAGGGACGTCAGTCAACAGCCCAAAAGCGCCGCTTTGCATTTGCCTTTTTTTAGAATAGTGACGATGTGTCGGCAGATCAGACAAATGCACTTAGAACCGAGTGTGGAAAAATAAATCCTCACATTCCCGATGGAAGCGGAACAGTTTTGGTTTTTTTTACTTGGGCTAGTACCCCCTCCCCCCATTGAGAAGCAAAACATTGACAGGCTAGTTGGGTTAGCTGCATGCTAACGGATGATTGCCTCACATAGAGTTCATCGATGCACCTTTGATATCACATTTTTTTCAGGCTTTTGGTTGAAACATGAAACGATTGACCTGTTTGGTCCGAGTTGTGCGGTCAACGACAATGGAAGACAGTCCAGAGAGAGACACAAACACACCCCTAGACAGTTTGTTCTTTAAAAAACTACATTCAGCCCATTAGCAGGGCGGCAGCCCAAAGAGAGCCAACGATGCGACGTGGCGATGTGGCGTCTGGGCGCAGCAGCCTTGGAGGATGAAAGTCGATTCGGCGGATGGAGACGGACAATGTGCAGGCTGGCCCGATATTCTTGACCGGTATCAAATGTCCACGAGGCGACAGAGCCTGTGTCTCCTCAGGTTCTGTTTCCGCTGATCCATCTCCATCTGGAACGCAGTGATCATGTTCCAGGCTGCCGATTTATAAGACATAATAAGGTGGATGTTTTTGGCGATCCATCAGTGAATTTTGTTGGAGCTTCCAGATAAAGTCAGCATGAAGGGTGGATTACGGAACAAATGCTGAGTTGTTGTTGAACGATCTAAAGGATTTGCGATGTAATATAAGCTGCTTATAGCCGCAGATGCCAAAAACAGAGAATCAATCTCAAGATTCTTCTGACATATCAAGTTTAAATACCGCTTCTTCACGTCTCCTTACACGGATCTTCACCACAAGTCATGTTTATTGGTTGCTTGGTTCTCTAAAGGGTCTTGTTTGGTATTTATGAGGCAGGATTATGCAAAAGCAACATGGAACATCAAAGGTGAATGGATTGAAGAACAAACTGCAGTGGTCCAGCGTGGATCCAGATGAAAAGGTGGATGTAGGTGTTTTCATTTAATGGGATTGTTGCCTGTTTTCTCCTTAGTGCCCCTCGCAAAGCAGAAAAGTGGCACGCCGCCGCGGTCACATCCGACTGTTAGCGGCCTCGTTCTGTGGCGGTAACCACCCCCCACCTCCGAAACCCAGCAGGAAATATGCATATTCAGCATCATATTGAGCTACATCTCTGATACTTAAAGGCTGCATGTAGTTTGCCCACAGCTGGGTAAGGTTTAGGCGTTGCTCTCCAAAAGTCTGTGCCTGAAACATTTTGATTTTTAAAAGTAATAGATGCTAAACCTTTGCTTCTAGCACTGTGAATGTGGGTGTTAGCAGAGGAAGGCCCGTCAGGGACCTTCAGTGATCCATCTATCCATCATCCTTCGATCTCTATTCATCCCTCCACCCCAGGGTTTGAATAGTAATTAAAAAGTAAGGGTCATCATTTTGTGACTTCAGTGACAGAGAAACATCATAAATATATACAAGTCATCTTAATTACCACTAACACAGAGCAAGAAAACACAAGTGGAGGACGTGTCTCAGATTGACCACAAACACCAAAAGCAACTATTTTGCTCAAAAGTATCTAAAACGGCCCTGGGGGGGGTCAGGGTCGGGGTTTCTGGACGGTCACCACATCTCTAATGACGACGTGACTCCTGCGAGTCACAGACAGGGTCACCATCGTTACTACTAACAAGCTCGCCCCTACACCGTCCCCAGGTTGTTGTTAGGTAAAAGAAAACAAGGTGAGGCTTAAATGGAGGTACAAAGGACGAGTACTACATGACAAGCTGCTGTACAAAAGACCTGTGGGAGGGCGCACGGTCGGAGGACAAACTCCCAATTGCAGCTCACTTGTCACAAAGAAGTGGCTGATGGAGAGAAATCTTCCACTTACAGTATCTGTGACCTGATGGCATCCAATCAGTTGCTCGTCTTTCAGGTGGAGAGAGACAGAAGCTTTCGCGCTCTCGCTCTCAGCCTCCTCTGAACCTCGTCTGGAGGAGGAAGAAGAGGAGACGGAGCCCGTGGCGACTGGAGAGCTGAAGTGCCGCACAGTGTGCTGCACCATGTCCGTCTGTTGTAGCTCAGACGGCAAACGACTTCTAAAAGCAGCGGCTGTAAAACCTCGGCACAGGTTTGTCTTCAAGGGGACTTCCAGTTTGAAAACTTCTTCAAGTGTCATTTCCATAGTGCGCAGCTACGAGCAGACTAAAGGCTCTTTCCTTCCAAAAATAAACCACACTGTACAAATTAAGACTGCTGAGTGGGTTAAGGGCCTGCAAAATTATAAATTACAAGGGTATGAAGAGCGTCTCAAAGTGGAACGTTTATCGATCCAGGACGAGCGAACGACTCGACGCATCAATAACGAGTGCGAGCAGCTTGAATACACAGACGAGCTGCAGAGATTTTTAAAGGGTGGTTAATTAAAAAGAAGCTTTGCTTTTCCTTCCTTTTAAAAAAATGTGGATGTTTGCTTTAATCCCAGTGGGAATTCTCCCAACAGGTTTGTCAAGGAGAGAAAAGCTACAAGTTCTGATCACACAGACAATCAGAGTGATTTCCTGTCCATGACTCGTGTGTCCGAGTGAGATCCCGGAGTATTGATCAAACATCCACCCCGCTTCCTTCCTTCCCTCCAAGCATTGATGAAAGGTCACACGAGGACCCAGGTGGACACTTCCCACCCTGACTGAGCCCGTCCTCATCAGTTTTAAAATCCTTCCAGTGCTAAACCTGGTTTTGTTGTCGCTGCGGAGAACGTTCCAGTTTTCAAAAGCAACCGAAGAGCACGTTAATGGCCTTAATGTAGCCGAAATGAGCAATTTGGCTGCAGGTTGTTAATGTACGGCAAATGAAACAAAACACTCAGCGCACATCTGGGGTGCTTTCGTCAGCCGCCTGTTTCCCTTTCCCTTTTTATTCCATTATTGTTTTTGCCCGACTTGGCACCACGGGTGAATTTCTCGGTTGGCCTGGCAACGGATGGAGCAGGGAAATTGGACATGTTGTAACCTGCGTGTTGTGGACGGGACATTGGTGACTTATGAAACCACTTACTTCAAATATGTCTGAGAGCATCCTGCCGGTGAATTCAAAGGCTAACTAATAAAAAGACAATGAGACACATTTTGCAGCTAAATTGGGCCCACAGACAGATTTTTCTGCCCTTTTACAAGGCAGATCTTCTCGTATCAGGTAAACCCATCAACCATCCATCCATCTGGTTCCATCCACTGCTAACTCATAATTGGGGTCACTGGTGGTGCTGCTCTATCCCAGCTGGGCATCTTAATGAAATGTTTAATAGAAATGTGATGGCAGCCCATCAGCTGTTCATTTTTTCTCCTGCCGCCAGTCTCCTGTTATTATATTTGCCTTTAAAAATCCATTTTGAGGACAGCCTGCTTGAACTTGTAATTACACTCGGCCCACCTCCCCATCAGTTACAAGCGCGATCCCACAGAGAGCGTTTATCTTCATTTGCATCCTTTCTTTCCTCCAGCACGAGACGTAATGACAAACATCTGCTCTCTGGCGCCCCCCCCCCCCCTCCCCCCCCACCTCCCTCGCTGTGCCCACCCCGCCTGCTGTGCCAATCCTCTACATATGTCAGTGCTGCCCACCCTTTCAAACTGGAGCCTGTATGCAGTTTGTCATTGTTGGCATGCACGTGCCTCTCCTGGGACACGCCGTTTTCCCTCATTGCTCCGAGAGCCTGCCCGAGCGCAGCGGGGGGCATTATTGTACCTGACAAGCGGGCCCACCTGCTGCCAGGGAGGTGTTGAACCAATCTGCTGCTGCAGACCAGCAGGCACCAGCTGGACAGGCGGCCGGCGTGATGAGAGACGGACAGTTGTGGAGCAGATGATCGCTCAACCTGGCAGGAGGGGCTGAGTGGGACCTCACGGAAACAACAGCTTCTTTGCGTCGCTGCTGTTGCTGTTAGAGTGGCGAATAAAAACCTGTTTGGTGTTATTTCTCCCTGTGCACCTCAGGTTTCTATTTGGGCTGATAAACTATTTAATTCCCCTTTGTCAGTTTATTTGAAGAGCAAGGCTAACAGCAACAGTGCTAACACGCACATGAACTGGGAAAGAGATGATCGGTCTTTCATTGGTAGGGATAGACTGCTATGAACCCAGGCAGCAGATGTTCCAAAGCATACTAAAGAGTGCGGAGTCCAATAGATGTAGTTACTTTTTGACATTTAACACCTCGCTAAGCCAAGAAAACAACTTTTAAAGAGCGATGAGGTCATCTGAAGCCAGAGTCGCAGGCAAGCGTTGAATCCCTCAGTGGACGAGCTGGAGGGAGAAGACGGCGGATCCACTGATCTGACCTCCCTCTTTATTTGCCAGCTCCTAAACAGCTCAAGCAGGAAGTGAGTGAAGGGGCCACAGTGTGCGCCAAGACGAAGTGAACTGCTTCTGCAGGCTTGTGCAGTCACTCTACGCAGCCTAAAATACCGTTATCGTCTTGGGTTGCACCCACCACGTGCCCCCCCCGCAGCAAGGATCTAAAATTAACCCCCTGTCTTAGAGGAAGACCAACTGCCCCCTGTTAAATGTCCCCGCACCGTAAGAGTGTTATCATGGAAGCAACTGTCACACACCTTCTGTCTGACTGCATGTGAGCACATAAACAATCTCCATCAATCACCCAAGTAAAAGAAAAGAAGGCATGACAGCATATTTCATCATGGCTTCCCATCCCGTCTGAGAAGAACTGCTGACGAAATCTCCGGGAGCCCCCTGACGCCCACCCCCCCACCAACCAAAGCCTTCACCGTATCACAACGTTTGAAAATCACCTGGGGTGGGGCACGGCTGCCAACGAGCACAGGCTTCCCTCATGTTCTACCTGAGCCTATTAGGAGCCTGTCCTCTGGGGTGGGGGGGGGGGGGGGGAGGGGCAGAGAGGATCTGTCTGCTCTTGCTGCTCATTTCCACAGCGTGTGATGTAACGGCGATATTCCGTATTCTCGCACCGACACTGCTGCTCTCATTCATCATTACCACGGTGACCACTGGCACAAATACAGTTATAAATCATGCTCGCCTACATTATCCGGAGGAGGAAATTTGTCCTAATGTGTTTGCGTGCGTTCCCCTGAGCAGAACATGCAAAAGAAGGTCCATTTGCTGTCGGCTGCGTTCACAATATGGAACATATGGTAGAAAGGACGGATGGTGATGGCGATGCTGCTCCGAGAGACGTCCCATACAACAGCATGACGGGAAAAGCAGCGCTTAAGAAAGGACAATGTGAGGGATGCTCTCGTGTGTGCTGCCATTATTTATTCAAGACATACGGTGCTAACATGTGCTTGCCCTTGATGCTAACAGCTAAGGCCCAGATTGGCTGGTGACCATTTATTAGATTTAGTCCACTCCTGTTGGGGGAACAAAAAACAACAGTATGTACGCTCTGTCTGTTTCCTTTTACCCACTTAAAACCTTTTAGTAGAAAGAAAGCTTCAGCAGGACCTGACCCATTCCTAAAAGGAAAATGAGGATCGTGCAGGTAATAAAGAAATCATGGGAGGACCATCAAATTAGCTAGTTGTCACACTAATGTTTCCACAAGGGCTCAATCATGTCACTGCAACCACCTATGATCTGTTCTCTCTTAAACTGCACAAAAGCCTATTTTCTCCTCAACCACAGCTACCACAGTTCATCACAGCGGTCCACGTGCACTTCATCCTGGATGGATGACCAAACGTGTGGATTGTCCCAGATTACGGGGACTCTTCTTTGTCCCATCCGCCCCTGCCGTTGCCAACGATGCGAAACAAAGGACCCACAGTCATGAACGCATGATGGAACTGATGCAAACAGAAAGAAAACAAGAGTTTGAGTTCATTTGAAAGATAAATGTGTGTTGTGTAGAGACAAATGAAAGTTTTAAGTGTTGTATGAAATGAGGACGGCTTAAATCACTTTCCTGCTCTGTGTGGGGACGTCACTGCATCCGTGCTGTAATCAATCTAATTCACCTGGTCTGACACACGCAGGTGTAAATGAACAACCTTAGAGCACGTGGCTGCAGGCGTCACTCATCATTAACACGCGTTACACGTCCATAATTACCGCACGATCAGGTTGCAGCCTTAATAATTAAATTGACAAGGCGGCTCCAATCTGAAATACTGTACAACCTGCGGTGGACGCTGGTCCCTTCCAAATTTTCAGATTTATTCCAAAAGTCAGGGAGGGAGCTCAGTTGATGAAGTTTAGCCGGAGGCGACTGCGGGATTTGCATTTTCACTGGCGCTTTTGAGGGCCGTGCTGATGAGAAGCCATCTGTTGGGTAACCGTCAAATAAATGTCTATGAAACACGCCATTAACGTAAAAGATGCCGTTCTATTCCCCGGCTCGCACAATCCATTAGGTTTCAGGGAATCAAACGTCAGCTCCATCAGGACGTGCAAT
Organism: Takifugu rubripes; assembly: GCF_901000725.2. Taxonomy (NCBI): domain Eukaryota; kingdom Metazoa; phylum Chordata; class Actinopteri; order Tetraodontiformes; family Tetraodontidae; genus Takifugu; species Takifugu rubripes. The sequence continues at coordinate 7,588,511 of NC_042287.1, forward strand.
TGAATTTGGTGGTAATTTCAGCAGCAGGAGAAGAACAAATCGCGGACTTTTATTACCACTCTGTGAAACTTTATTTTGTGTGTGGGGGGGGGGTAATTTCTTTGTTTTGAATGCATCCAGCTGGAAAGGCGTCAAACGCCGATCCCTCTTCATCGAATCAATGACAGTGAGAGGCCAACGGTGATGGCCTGTGCGCTTATCCAGATGCTGTGCAGCCAAAAAGGCAGCAGGAAATGCAATTTACTGTAAATCCTGTAATTTACACTCAACTCTTGGTGCCTCTCTGGGAAACTGAAAAATAAAAATCATCAGTTTGCGCTTTGTTTTGTGGAAAGGGGTTTGACCCTGGAAATGCAGTACTTTATTGATTCCTGAATACACCATCTAACTCAAAGCCAAAAATCCACATTCATGATAAATCTGACAACTCTAGAAAACCCAGAAACTCGCGCGCTGGCCTGTAATAAAAACACTCGCCACTAGGGGCGCTATTGGAGAAATGTCCTGATTACAGAGGGCACGAGCTAATTTGGTACAACTTGTGCAGTGAAGCTGTGAGCCGACACAATATTGGTGAACTGGACTGCCTGTGCATCTTAACACCATACTTGTTTGTTTTTTCTGCATGTAAAATTAATTTTTCTTAATCTTCTCAACAGTGCTGCGTCATCCTCCACATAACACATATTTGTTCTAAACTAAAGGCATCAGGTATTAATCTATTAAATGCACTTTTTCTACTGATAAACAAGGTCACGAGAGGTCAAAAATCTATAAAAAATGCCCCTCAATTGTTGTTTCTGTGCAGGTGTGTATGTTGACGACCTCTATTAACTGTTCTTGTACTCACAGTATGCTGCCACCTATAGGTCAGGCATGTGTACAACAACTTCTCAGCACAATTTTGAGCAAGGACATTTTGAACAGAGCAAACCACGCCGGTGTCCAATCCAGCATTCTCTTTTAGACCTGTCGGAGGGTTTGATGTGCCAGTCAGCCTTTGAGGAGCGGACAGAGAGCGAGCGCTGGCTGTCAGAATGAAAATGGAACCGGGTTTGAAATGGGAAATTGTTAGCAAGCAATTTGTTGCAGGTTAAAAGTCATGTAGTGTGAACACTTTTCCCTCCTCTTTGACTGACCACCTTTACCTTCACCTGTTCTGTTACACTCCGTTTGTTCCTATTTGCCACCTCAGGGAATTTTTAGCTGCTGTTTCACCACAGAGAGAAAACAAAAACTCCACCATCTCATTGCTTGGAGGTGCAACAACTAAAGTAATAATACTTTTTATATTATACTAATTAAAGGCTGCATTTTTCTTTCCACCCCTTGTGTGTTATATAAATCAACTTTTAACACCCATGACTGTTTCACGTGACCACCATTGTATGTCAATTCCCAGCTCTGGTTGCTAATGAAGCATTTCTGGAGGAATGTCCCTCTAATAAAGTGACAGCAGGATGTTTGTGGAGTACAGAGGCTGACAGGAGCCCCGCTGAGCAGAGCGCCGCTCCACTCGTGCATGAAAATTAAAACCATCAAGCATTTCACCCAGTAGCAAAACAATGTGTGTAATCTGTCTATTGATAAAATCAAAAAGATGCACTTAGAACTATAATCCTGCATCTTCTTCCACCTTTCTTAATCTTAGTTTCATTTTGAATGTTAATCATGCGGCAAGTTTTTTTTTTTGAGGGAGCAGAGTTGTGAAAAACACACAGAGGTCATCGGCTCATTAACAGACTTCTCTGCTTAATGACATAATTGCGGTAAATCAGTCTGGATGTTTCACGTTGCCCTTCATGGAAGATCCGTCTTCTTTTTTTTTAAAATCCCCACTGGAATGACACAATTAAAAATGTTTTAGCCAGAAGAGGGTCGTTTATGTGCAGTTGTTTTGTGAATGAAAAAGACGTCCCTTTTAACTGATAGAGAAATTTTATCTATGAGTAACATCCAAAAGATGCATTTTCAACTGGAGATTATTCAACAAAAATCCAACTATTTGCTTGCCCCTTTCATTGTTTCCCTAATTAATGACAAATAAATAGCTGAAGAGAAAGGTTTAATTCTTCTAAAACAGTAAATAGGAATTAATATTATTAATAATTCCAACCCAGATTCTTTATCCAGGTTTCTATTTTCGTGTCTTCTCTTTTAAACAGCTGATCTTTCATATTTGGCTGCAATTAATAAGCAACTTAAAGGATCTGGCAAGAGTCCGGATTCAGGTTAATAAAGTGAATAAAAGGGCTTTCCTGCAAAACATAGCGAGGATAATGAAGATAATTTGAGATGATGAATGGGGGACAAGCCTGATAAATTCCCAGTCTCATTATACTGGAAATGAGCCAGTATCAAGGAGACACACTGATGTTATTACACAATAAATGTGAGCTACGGCCACGGCTCGTATTTAGCAACAGGGGTGTCCTAATCCTTGGGTTAAGAATCAGGATTCATGGATCGTGTCAGTTTTACCATCACGAATGTTCATGTAGCTGGTCAGAAATGTGAATCTGATAGTGGCGTGTTCCTGCCGGGTGTGTATGTGTGTGTTTGATGTAATGAATCCATCCTGGGATCACTGCTTTCTCCACCACTGCTGTCAGGGGAGGATGTGAAATAAAAGCATGTGACAGTGGGGTTTTTTTTTTAAACTATCCTGGAACAGACGGAGGCAGATGGACTCACAGTAGCTACAGTAGACCTCATGTGCTGTGCATCCGCATCCATCATGTTTCTGCTAATTAGGGTCGTCAGGGTGCTGGAATCTATCCCAGCAGGAATACACTCTGAACGGGTCCCCAGTCCATCAGAGGGCACACACACATACGCTCACGGACTCACAGTGAGGAGGTAACAGAGTCCACACAAAGAGACCTGAAAAATGGCTGCAAATGCACCAAAGCACCAATCTCTGCACCACCCATTTATAATCTGTTCACCACCCGGTGAACCTGAGGGCACCACAATAACAACCTGAAAGCCAAGGCAATGATGAGAATATAAACTGTACAACAGGCACTATATCAATCTCGTGCACATGGACCAACAATAGAAGCTCAAGTCGTGATTACATCTTGCCTTTTGAGTTCACCTTTCATGCTGCTCAGCAGCTCTCTCTGAGCAAGGCTATGCTATCATAAATGTAGCCTACTCATCTACAGACAGAATTTAATGAACCGCATGTTTGCAGGCCCAGGATAGGCAGAGAGTGCTAATTGGACCCCGTGTGTGTGCATGTGTGTGTAGGTCAGGCTTTTTAAACATTCCGTTTCATTTGCATGTTCATTAGCCGCATTAGCCTGTTTAGCACAGCCGGATACGAAGTGCCAGGCAGCATCTCCTGAACAGCCACCCACAGGACGCCAGTGAACCATGGTGATGAATGAGCTGATCCCAGCCAGTTGGATTCTTCACACTGGGCTTGTAAAGAGCAGCTGTGAGAGGAAGAGAGTGTGTGTCTGTGGAGGGGGGCTTGGTTTGTAAAGATCTAAAAAAAGAAAAAGAAAAAGAAAAAAAAGGGAAACAAATGTGTTGGTCAAATGGAGGTAGGAGTGAGCCCACTGGAGTTTGGCGTCAACAGTACTTCAATAAACTCCCCCGAAACAGCTGCTGTCATTTCAGCCAGACCACCACATTTGGATTAAACACTCAGAAACCTCATATCCCTCCGCCTCTCATGTAAGAGCCGTTCCCTGCTGATGAACACGATTTCACCACCGAGGGTGCACGTCTCAGGCATCAGCCCGGCTCATGGGGAGCAGCGAGGGACAATGACATCAGTGCTTAAACCCTCCCGGAGGAATGCGTGTCGTCACTCACACCGGTACGCACACTGCTATGGAAACAGTCGGAGCGCGAGCGCGCCTCAGAGTTAAAGAGACACCGCAGTCACGCAAAGCAGAGGGCAGCAAAATGAATGAGCCTCGTCTCGGAGGACGAAGACGGATCGGTGGGTTCACGCTGCATCAGCTGACTGTCGTGGGAAAAAGGTGGGAGGCGTGCGCGAAGGTGCGTTTGCCGCCGGCCTCGATGCCAAACGGAGTTGCAGAAAAGTTGGGGAAGAGCACGCGGAGCAGCTGCAGGATGAGCACACGGAGGACAGCATTCTGCAGGCTGGGCAGCCATTCAAGCATCCCTCGGTAACAGTAACCTACAGCAACCCCCTGAACCAGCCCCCCTTTTTCTTCCTCCTCCAGAGACACCGATCCTTGCCTACTCAAAAGAGAACTGAATGAACCTGCAGTCTTGGGTTGTAACTTAACCAGTCCGCCCCTGCTGAAGTGCAGCACCGCTCCCTCTTAAAGGTTCACGAGGTTAATTATTCACCATGAGAGGCTTCCAACTGCTCGGGGACAGAAGCCAGAAGAGACCCCCTGACCTCCTACATTTACATCTAGATATGCAAAGAATGTCCAGACTCCAGCTCACACATGCACACAGATTCACACGTGGACGCACACATGCAGGAGTGTGTGGCCTCTCCTACCGTTGTGGTTGTGCTGCAGGCTCTCGTGCATGCTGGGGGAGTCGCTCGCCCCGAGCTCGGCCAGTCTGCGGCTGGTGGCGCTCAGCTCCGACCGCAGGTTGGTCACCTCCTGGCTGGCCGACTGGATGGCCCCATCGATGCGCTGGGCCAGCTGCTTGTTGTCATCCATCATCTTCACGATCTTCGCCTGAGAAAGACACGGCAATCCAGACAAGGTGTCATGCTGACAAGTTGACCATTTCCTGACGGGGGAAGGTGTTCCCACATTCAAGGGGGGGGAAAAAGAAAGAAAAAAGAAAAACCCTCCTTCTTCCCCTCCTTCCCTGCTCAGTCTCACTCCCTTTCTGAGGGAAAGTTAAATCCTCACAACACTCTGTCCTCTTCCTTAAGTGGAGACATCCGGTGAGGAAAACGTGTATCAGCTAGGAGCGCAGAGCGCGTGTGGGGTGCGCGTTTGTGTGTCTGAGAGTTCTGTAACGGAGCATGACAGTGTGTGTGTGTGCATGTGTGCGTGTGAGTGTGGGTGTGTGTGGATGTGTGTGCGTGTGTTGAAGAGCCAGCACTGCCCCTGTGAAATGTGCTCCCTGCAGCTGACTGTTGAAAGGACACAGAGCACTGAGAGATGACAAGCACCTTTTTTAAATGGACTGTACCATTCACCAGAGCGGGAGGGGGGGTGGCACCGGGCTAGACCATCCGAGTACAGAGCCCCAGAGAGCCAACGCGCAGCCCCCGTTGTGGAGGTTCGATCGAACCCGCACGAAACGCGTCAGTTGTCCTGCGAAAGCAGAGGTCAGTGAAACACTGCGGCTTTTCCTCTCGCGGTGTTTACGCGGCGCGCACCTCCCTGTGCACACTTGTGCACAAAAGGGAAGGAAATCATTAGTTTGACAAAGAAGCGGGTGTGGAGGGAAAGCAATAATAGCAATGCAAACAAACCTTTCATCACAGCGAGGTATGGCCAGGCCGCACAACACACACTGCAGCAATGGATGCGCCCGCGCACTGTTTTTATGGGGTTTCCACTTGTTATCAAGAATGTACCAAAATAAATAAAATAGGACTTGTGTTCACTTCACTGTGTTTTATGTGTTTATTTTTGTTTTCCTGTTCCTGTTCTATTTGAAGGAGCGATGCAACCGCCAGAATAAAAGATTTTACATTCACTTATTGTTGTTTTGGTTTGCGTGGGAAAAGTGAATGCTGAAATTGATGGAACCATTTGTTCTTATGAGTTCTGAAGTAGCGACCTTTTACTTTTCTTCTGATGGTGTCTTCTCACCACTTCAGTCATTATCTCGGTGTTGCATCTTCATCTCCTGATGGCTTCTCCGCACGTTAAGTGCTTGAGAGAAAAGTAGCTCTACTCTTCTTCTCTGTGCTTTTTTCAACACTATTTCTTCGCTTTATGAACCGTTGTTAGCCAAATTAGCCTGGTTTAAACCTGTTCTGTCCGGGAGCCACAGTAGTGCTGCTAATATTTGGTGTGGAGAAATAGGTCTGCATTAAAAAACAAAAAAACAACAACAGAAACTGAGCTGAAAATCACTGTGAGGAAATGAAACAAGCAAGTAAAGTGGGGGGGGGGGCGGGGGGGCTGAGTAAAAAAAAAAAATTATACATTTTTCACACTTCATCAATTACCATCTTTGCAAAGTTTATGTGACTTTTTTCTCGTCTGTATCTTGTTTTTACTATCAACATTTCCACCTTTTTGTCACTGTTTTGGTGAGATAGAGCTGAGGGCATATATTACATATATTTTGCATACAGTGTACAGAAAACACATGTGCTAACACCAGACTTCCACTCATGGATCTCACGTTTCACCGTTGTACATACATTACTAGTGTTGTGTTCTTCACACTGAAGCAGGCTCCAAAGAACAACCGCCCTCAATATTTATTTGGAAAATGGTGAAATCTTAAATCCATGGGCAGAAGCGTCACCGTCAGCTGAATGGGAGTGGCTCTGCTACCAGCACATGTGGTCTCCCATTGAGATTGTATGCAAAATGCATCTAAATCTCATCAGCCTCACTCCTTTTAATGTCCACGCCCTCATCACCAAGCTTGTCCCCCCCAAGTGCGCAATAGAAAACAGATAAAACAATGCCCCCTCTGCTCAGTGATGGACACAACTTGCACCACTTCTGGTGATGAAGAGTCACACATACCAGCATTAGCTCAAAAGTCCTACTGTATTTCTGTCGCCTTGTTTAGATATGTAACAGCTACAGACTGGTGTGCAGCTGAGAGTGAAGGTCAGTGGTAAACAGATCAGACTGATCACTCACAGCACATAAAAAAAAGAATGCTTTTTTTCTGCTCTTTACAGCTCCACAGAGACGTCTGGTGTTAAGTAGCTGCAGTCGGCTGTGAAGGCTGTTGTTTTATTGAAGCTAAAGCACCACAAGCAAGCGATGTTGTCATGTGGGCACAGATACAACAGACAGATGGTTGGATGCTAATATACAGTAGCAGTGTATATACGTATATACTGCAGCAGTCAGTATTAACAAAAGGTTAAAATCTCCCCTCCATCCATCCATCTAGTTACATCTAACAAAAATTGCTCGAGAAAATCAGGTATTGTGTTGTAGACGATCAAGAGCCGAGCCTTAACTGTTAGCATAAAGGACGGATGTCACGTGTACGGTAAATCTGTAAAGGTTTGGCTTCTGAAACGGCTTCCTAGCTCTGATGTTACTACAGCAGCCAAACGTGCAGCACTTGCAAACTATCAATTTTTAAAAAAACGCATTGATCATAAAGTTAATGCTAATCAATGTTAGCTGCATAGAAAGATGCCCGTTTTATGGACTTACATAATGGGAGCTTTGCCAAAACCAGAGAAATGATATACCACCCCCACAACTATGCATGCGCACAAATGTCTCTAAACCTTTGAGTCAAGAGCTTTGGAAAACAAAATTATCATATTGGACGACTTATCTATCCAACCAGTTCTCCGCTACGTCGCAGAACGTTTAAAGGAGGAACCATTGTCTAAGATCGCTTCCACGCTAACTTCCCCCACGTATTACGGCAACTCAGCTATAATCTGACGTTCGGCTGTCAAAAGTCCGCCCCCTCATTTCACAGCTCAGATGTGTTGTTGATTCTAAGGTTATGTGAACTTAGCAAGTAAGTACCACCACACTGAGGAAGTGGCTACAAACCATAAGCCTCTATCACATGAGTTAATACCTGACCGCCTACTGCAGGCAGCAGGGAAGGGGAGGACCAGCCGCTCATCCATCTGTCCAGACACAAGTCACCCCCCGCTCAGCAAATGAACATCACTTTGTTATTTATAGACGACCCCACTGGTGTAAATGATACATTAGCCACAGGGGAGGACGGGCAGGGACATGCATGCGGTATTTACACATACATAAGAGCACTAATTGTGTCGATCTCATGGATGAGCTGCGTCTCTATTCATTTAGACGCCATGTCTGAGTCTTAGCAGATGATGTTTGTGTTTACATCTGTATGGTCATCTCCCTTCAGGAGTGTGTGCATGTTGGAATATGTTTGCGTACATATTTGCCTAAGGTGAGAAGGGTGGGGGGCCGAGAGGGAAAATGCTGCATATACAATGGGGCTCTTTATGTTTGTGTAATACGTTTTTGCACTCAAAAGATTCCCTTTGGCGGAATTTTCCTCTTTTCCGCAGTCCTTTTGTGATGCCCACTGGTTTATTAGAGGTTATGAACACTGTTGATATCGGTGTCGCATAATTGGCCCATAACTCAAGCTGTGAGGGTGTGCTGGTCACTGGAGTGAATCGGGGCATACTGGTCGCTGGATTGGTAATTATTCAGGGGTGTTGGCTGAATGAGCCCTATTTCTGAGTCAGTCTTTCACATCGTGACTGACTGACAAAGGAACGTATTGCTTGATGTGTTGTTTTACTTCCTGCGTTCACATACGTGTACGTCAGCATCGCTGCTGCAGAGTCACTCCAGATCAAAAAGTAAAGGCGCCTTCAGCCTGAGCTCTGTGATACAGTTGCTGCCTCTGCAATGCAGAACTTAGGCTGCACCACAATCGCCTGCTCATCAATAGAATCCAGAAAGGGCAGCCAATAAAGTGCTGTGGTGCTGGGCCCCACTGATGACAACTCCAGGATTGTTGTTTTTTGTATTTTTTACCATCCTTCAATATAATTTCACAAAAAAATTGAGTTTTTGAAGAAAAAAAAGACAGGATCTTGTTTTGCTGTCAGCACCAGAACTTTCCCCGATGAAAGGGAGCCTAGAAAAGAGCTGCACAACACTGCCTGAGAAAACTGTCACAATAACCGGTGTCGTTTTCCCATGATGCAGAAAACTCCAAAATGCTTTTCCAATCTATCGTGCTCTGACTGCAAATACAGAGCTGTTCACAAAAGATCCTTCGTGACACTGTCTGAATGCTTGGAAACTATTGTGTATCTCCCTATATGACTCACGATGTCGACAAAATAGCCCTCCCGTTCCCGGAAAACATTTGCTCTGCAGGATTACTCCCAATCACACAGCTACCGGGGACACGTTCCGATGGTTCGACCCATTTATAGTAATATTCACACTTTATATATTGGTTCATGTGTGAAAATTCACTCCAACACGTGTCCTCGTGTGATTGGCTAAGCCGGGTCACATGGTGACGTGAACACAAGTATGCAGGTATTCTCTACCACATGCAATCTAAGATGATGGCGGTTGATGTGCTGCAGCCAAAGTGAGTGAATCAAGAGAATGGTCAGAAACAGGCTGTCACTCGCAGGCTGGCAGCAGTTTTGTTCTAATGGAACGGACCGAGCTGAGCGTCACTGCATTCTACGGTTCCTCAAAACCAATCTGGAGTCTGCTGCATCTTCTTTCACTGCTGCTGATTACATCTAAATCCCCCAAGTACATCTCCCCTCGTCCCCGTCTGCACCCTAGACACAGTCGATCATTCCAGGCCGGTCGACACTGTTGACAGACCAGATGAGGGTGGGCGGGCGTGGGGGTAAATCATGCATTTTGAAAGGCTGCTAGCCCACCAGCAGGGCAGCTCGATCTGGTCTCATCAGTTTCCAACAGGGGCGGGGAGAAGTTAGAGGACAAGTTCTGCAGAGGTGGCGGGCAGCGAGCTCCCCCGGGATTTATGGGGTGGAAGCGGAAAGGAGAGTGGAACTACGACATTGGAAAATGACGCTGACGCGACGAAAGACATCACAAAACACTGTCCGGGAATGAGAGGAGGCAGAATGAAAATATTTGTCTTTATGGGGGGACTCAAGTCTGAATGAGTGATTATTTAAGTCCAGACAATTGGCCACAACTCCCCTTTCCTCACCAAAACCTCCCAGATTAGTTCCCTGCTCTTTGTTGGCGCTGACAGAAAATGACATTAATTCACAGCTCTCTCTAAATTCCCTCTCCAAGAACGGCTAAAAACAGTGTGAGCTTTTGTGTGCCTATTAAACTGTCAATATGCGCTGATACAAAATATCTGTATCCTCCAGTCTCTCCACCTCACACGTTACCTCCTACATGTGGCCACGGCAACGGATCACTGGACTGGAAATCTAGTGAACCCTGGGAGCTTCTGCAGGCATTCTGACACAAAGGGAAGGGGCTAGTGATGGTTTTTGAGTTCTAATCTTTCTGCTTTCACCACCAGGCTAAAGGTTTTGGACCGTTCCCCATAAGAAGAATTGCGGCGATATCTTTGGCCCTGGCTCAAAAACAGGGGCTTTGCTGTCAGACCGAGAAGGTGAGAAGTTCAGGAAGTTCAGGCTGCGGCCCTAAAAGAAACGCAGCGTGCTGCACCGATCGATGCGACGCTGGTATTAGACATAAACAAGCCTTTAGCATCAAGGCAGCGAGCCAGAAGGCGAGCAAATACACGAGACCGAGGCGAACGCTTCAGCGAGTCTGGGACGCTGGAACACCACCTAGAAAAGAAGACCCGTAAAAGGCAGAACCACGGCACAAAAGGCAACTGTTGAGTCCTCAGCGAGGTCATTGGCTGGTGGCCTCAGGACTCACAGATGGTCCGTCTTTCTATGGGAGCGTATTTGATGCTTTCAGTGCTGCGTTAATACGGTGTCTTTACACTCCATTAGGCTATTTGTGCATATCCACACGTGTGTATAATTATCCCTGAGAGAGGGAGAGAGCCATAAGGAGACAGAGAGCGAGTGTTTCGGTGGGAAACAGCTCCTGTCCCCTCTGCTCAGTATTCTGTGGCCGTCCCCCTGTTGGACGAGAACCGAGAGGAGCTGCTTTTAGATGCTGTGTGGGGGGGTGATGTTGGCTGGCCTGATGCATCTGTTCAAAACCATTTTCTTTCAAAGGCACAGCGCACGGACCACAAGCTCTCTGCTCTTCAACAACAAAGGGAGGGAAAATAACAGTTCCCATATCAGTGGGAATATGGGAAAACGATGAAAGTCTTTCTGATGATGCTGATAGTAGCATTCTTGTTTCCTCTTTCTTTAATCGTGAGTTTAATTGTTAAGATTTTTGAGGCATAAATTCAACATAAAACCGTTTTCGCTTGAAGAATTCCAACAGGATTTAATCGGTTTGTGGGTTGAAGGCGTGAAGCGATGCTCGCTCTGTCTGAATAAAGCGCCGCACGCTTCTCATCATGATGTCCAACCTATGCCGTCTGTTTGCTCATTTGCTCGACCCCCCTCCTTCCTGCAATTCAGGATGAAACGCCCGTGGTTTACAAGAGCCGTGGACGTCAAAGTGGGTTGAGATTGAAGCCAATTCAACCACCTTCAATCACTCTTTTTTCCATATCCATTGCCTTTGGGTAGACACTGGACAAGTGGCCAGCTCGTATCACGGTGCTAACATAAAAACCACGCTCACATGCACATCTGAGGTCCTTTCAGAGTCACCAACTCACCTGTCCCCTGAATGCATGTCCACGGTGCTACCCGCTAAAAGTGTCAACACTATGGTGACATTGCTGTACCAGATACACAGATCTCTGTAGATTTAGATAGAATTGAGGGTATAAGCGTTTGTTTGCATCGCTTCAAATGAGCTAAACCTGACCCACCAGTCACCAGGAGGGCCGGTTCTTCCTGAAATCAGAGCACCACGGCAGACACACAGACTCACCACATGGGCTACTGCCAGGAGTCTTAAATTAGGAACACACACATTTAAAGGACAATAAACTTTATATCACCTTCCTGAGCAGAACATTTGATAGCATTCTATTGGAAACAGAGTGGATAATATGGAGCCATAACATGCTTTAACAACCAAAGCATTAACTACAGACCGTGTGAAACCATCTGTTAACAGTCCTGCTCATAATGTATTAAAGAACGAAGACTGCATTCTCCAATTGGCATGTTTTAGCACAGCAAACTTAATTAGAACAAAGGAACACTCGCTGTGTACTCCACTCCAACACGCTGCCTGGGAGGGTCAGTTGGATCTGGGTTGTAAGCAGCGATAACCCCGTGCTAACATCACTTCTAAGAAGCTGAAACACGAGTCCTTGCACAGGCGCTGCTCAAGGGCCTTACAATACACTGGAAATATTATTGTTTGCAGTGCAAATATATTGAAATTACTGTGGTTGTTGGACAAGATCTCTGCTGCTAGGTGGAACCCAGAGCCATTTGTTCAACATCTAGAATGTAAATCCTGTATTATGTATCAGCGATACATAATAAATCATAATGGCATACAGCTACAGAGATGCCAGGCTGCGTATGCTGTTGCAGCCTTGTTTAAATGCTTTGCATTTGTAAAATTGTTAATAGTTAATCTACAGAACGATGCAAAATAAGAACCATATATTATTCATTGGGTTTGGGAAGTTATTGTTCAATATTTACGACTCTAGATTGCCGAACATGCCCGATTTTCCTGACACAAATTAACCTTGTAACATGTAGGATGCTAGTACAGATGTGATGAGGCCACTCTGGTCAGTGAATAGCTAACGAGGGGAGGCCAGCGTTAATAGAGCGGTGGAAGATAGGCTTAAATATGCTACGAAATCTATAATAGATTAAGGAGACTAATCCAAAGTGTTGTCAATATGGTGATGAGGCAGCAGCATTTGAGCGCGCCTCCCAGCTGTTACCACCAAGATTTCCACATGGTCGGACTTCGTCCGCTCGCTTTGCATCTGAATCTGATTTTCTAACTCAGTGAGCACGGTAAAAAAAGCACCAATGATCAGAGAAAAGTGCAGGTTTTACTTGAGTGGAATAAGCGCAGGTACAAGGTTAGTAAAAACCAAAGTGTCAATCACGCAGCTGCTCCGTTTATGGAGACGGGAATCTGCTTCCAGGAGTCAGAAGTGAGGAAAGATTAAATATTCATCACTGAAGTAATAAGTTCCCCCTCGTGCTGTACTTTGATTACGCTTTGGCTGAAGCCTGAACACAATACACAAGATTCAGGTGCTTCACATTTCCTGCTGGAGACGTCCTTCATCCGTCTGCACTGACGCCGGACTTAAATTTTTTGTTCCAAGCTTTTCTCAGGTTCTTTTATTCACCATGCGCGTTATTAGAAGTCCTGGAAGTTCTGTAAATCCAGAACTGAAATGTGGACGGCTGCTCCGAGCAGTTCCTCGCTCATCTCATGTTGCCTCAGACCTTCAGCACCGACGTTCCTTCATGTCTTCTGCAGCTCGAGCCAAAGGTTTTCCATAAACTAGACAACAGATCTGTTTCATTTCCAACTTGCCCCAGAATTGCTGGACGAGGTGGAGATCTGGACTGTGAAGGGTCGGATCCTCATCTTCGCTTCTTTCATAAACCAGAATCTGCCTTTTTATTTTAATGGGCAATTAAAGTAAAAACAGCTGAAACCTCTCAAATATAGCCAGTGTCCCAATATATTGAATAGTGCCCTTTATTTGCATAATAAGAATATTGATGCAGGTCCCCCTCTGTGGGTGCTAAAATGTTATTTCCTCATGTTGCTATGGTAGCTCAGAATGGACAAATTAGACTTGTACACAGCATGAACTTTGAGTATGAATTTCTAATTTTGCAGAATCAAAACTCAATTCTGACTCCCAGCATATATTATTGATATAGATAGCTAAAATAACTACAAACATTTGACCTGCACAAACACGTGGTGGAGGGGGGGAGAAAAAAGTCAATTTTGTTCCCCAGCAGCCACCGTAGGAGGTATAGTGTCGATTATTTGTGTGTTTTCGGCACTAGAGTCTACCAGACTGTCCAAACTGGACTTTTAAGGGAACTTTAAGGGAAGTGCTTTAGTTTGGGTGTCTTGTCTTTTTTCCCCACAATAAAAGCACCCAAAGAACGCAGAATTATAACGCAGTGGTACTGCCGGCACGTTTCGGTGCAACAGCAGTTAATAATTCCATTTTTATCCACCGTCAAATCGATTTCACCTCAAAGCAAACTTGATCACAAGCCTCAGCACACCTCAAAGGGATCAAACGACTCTACCTTTATCAGAGGGAGCGCACGTCGCTGAACCGCACGGGCGATCGATCAAGACAAGAATGACCGTGATTCATGGCCGTAATCGCCGTAATTTACTGCCCACGTCAGAAACGGCAGCACGAAGAATCATTCATGAGAGGAAAGTCCCAGATAAGTGCAGCGTAATTACCAGAGGAACAGAGATGAAGAGGACCAGAGGAGGAAAAGAAAGAGTCCAGAAATCCTGTTCTTGCATCCACAGAGATCCAAAATGGGCCCTGAAGTTTCCCCTTTTAAGGTCAAGTTCAGGGAGGTTAACATGCAGCGACAAGAGGCTTCATAATTCAAAGGCTGATGAGTGAGAAAGACGCAGAGCAGCAGGGATCAATGCAGGAAAACTCCTGTTCTTGTTCTTTAAGGTTACACCCTCAGCAAACACCATGAATAATCCATGATGGGGACGCGGCAGGACATTAGAGCAGCGTTCCGTTCCGGTCAACATTGGGGAATTTGGCAGCTCATCCATCATGTTCAGGCGAGATCTTATCAAAGAGAAGAACGGAGTCATAAATAACGTCCGCGCCGACGACGCGTCGGGAAACGCACTTCAATACGTCAAATTCATTTTAGTATTCCGCTTGTACGGGATGCGTGGAGCGGGATAGAAAAATGCAATAACTTTTCTCTCTTTCCACGTAATTTGACGATGTGGAAATGTTTCTGCCTCATTTGTTCCGCCGCCTCATCGTGTCACAACATTGATATTACCGCCGCCGCGGAGGTCGCGGTTCAGATCCTGGTCACGCCAGTGTGACGGAGCGGGTTTTGTTTGGTTGGTTTTGATCAGTTCAGCTCACAGTTAAAGATCTTGCTCATTATTATCAGACCTTTTCAACGTGGGGTCGTTCCTTTGGCCTGAATTCACCAGAGCGGTCCACTGAAATCTGACCAGAAAAGAGACATGTGGAATTCCTCCTACGGTTTACTGCCATATAAAAGTGGAAATAAATGAGCAAATGGATCATTTGAATGAGAGATCCCGACCAGAACGGGGTGTGCTGCTTCTACCTCCAGGACTCTCGGCGGCTCCTGCAACGATGATGCCTTCCCAGAGAAATCTATTGCTCGTGAATTTGGAATTCAAGCTCTCACAACGTGCTGAATACGTAACAGAGACAGACTTTTTTCTGTAACTCTGCTGTTTACATACTGCGACACTCTGACCTTTGCAGACAGAACGGCAGCGCGGCGCTGGGAGAGAGTCGAACGCCCAAACTGACCTTTTCTGATGAATGCGGACGAAGCGCGGGCTGATCCTGAAGTCATCAGCCCTCTCTCATCAGAATTAATATGAATCAAAATCAATCAGGAATTAAACGGCTTTTGTTCGCTCTCTATTCCGGCTGGGTAATCGACCTGGGCGCAGCCTCAAATAGATCCTGTGAACCTGGATGTTAGCTGGTGTCACTTCCATTTCCTCCAGTTAATTAATACATAACATTTATTATTGGATTCTTTTCGGTAAACGTCAATCATTTTACACCACAAAGGGGCTCCGAATTTGCATACGACCATAGTGTCTGTGTTACATCAAGCAATTAATATCTGGACCGGGTCCACAGCTCACCGTTCTGATAATAAATGGTATTAAAAAAGAGTTTTTAAGCTCCAATTCATCTGTTGTGGTTTGGGAGTTCTTGTCGCTTCTGGACACATCATCCGAGCAGATGTTTTCTGATGCGGCATCGGACACCTATTGTCTGATTGGTCAAAGTTGCGAAGTGGGCGTGGTCAACGCCGAAAAGGCGAAATGCGGGCTTTTCCACCGAGATTGTGCATCGACAGATCGTGTTGAGGAACAGCCGGCTTACACATCGTGTAAAACACAGTCAGAAATGCAGAGAGAGGTAGCCCGAGGAGAGGCGATCGTCTGGGATGGCGACACCATGGCGACAAATTCTCGAATTTCTCGCCACCTCGAGAAAACCCACAGGTTTCTCCGTTCTATGTAACAGCTGCTCTTCTCAGTCATGCCAGGAATGTCTTCACTGCTGACACTAAAGGGAAAGATCAGCTCTTCTGGTCATATCAGTGAGCACCATGTGTTCTTCCACGCCGGCCCCCGCACATCAGAAACGGCATCACACGATCATGCGTGTCACCCATTGGATGCGACACGCAGCCGTGACATCCTGGGGATCCACCCACCACCGCAGAGCTGAGGGCACCGACCTGGCTACCAAACTCCCCAGCTCCCCATCCAATCAAGCATTCATGGGATGTCACGGATCAAATACAGTCCTCCCCCAATCTCCCCTCGAACACTGAACCGGATAACCGGAGAAAATCCTCGGAGGTCCAAGCAGCAAGAGGTCGCCGAGGCCGTTAACTGGAGCAAATACACCGCCAGGCGGGTCAATCAAAAGATCAGCGCGATATAAAGGGATGTTGGATTTTTCCGTCTGTGTAATTTGGGACTAATGAAACAGGAGTGGAGATGCACATCGCCCCCATGTTCTGAGTTCTTCTTATTTTTTATTTTCAGTTGGAGGAAAACCAGGATTGCCTTGCGTGTTCCATCAATTTTCTGCCTCACACCTGATGTACGGCACCTCTTGATAGCGGCACACACACATAGCTCGTGCGGTGTCTCTCACTGATATCACACAAAGAGAAGTGAAACAAACAAACAAGGCAGCAGACAGACAGATGCGTCCGTTATTAAAAAAAGATCGATTTCCAAACCGCTCAAACATATAGGAAATTGCAGCCTTGCCTCAGGATATTGCTCTAAGCTGACGTCTCTTTGCCGCGGCCACGCTGAGATATGAGCCATCTGCGGCCGATTTCAAAATCCCACCACGTGCTTATCAGCAACCATCTCACAACTTGTGCCAGATAGTCAGATGCTACATTATAGGACCGACATCCAAACGCATCCCCGGGAAGCCACAACCAATCAAACCCCGTCCTGTCAACGTTAGACTCATAATATACATGGAAACAGGCTTGTAGCATAACTGTGTGAATCTGTGCTAAAAATAAAAACAAGAGGTTCATTTTTGTAAAACGATTACACTGTTAAAAACTGAAATCTATCTGTCTGCACACATACATGTACACACTGATCCAAGGACAGGTAATAAGACAAACAGACCTCTCCTTTACTCTATTAGTAACAACAGAGTTGCTGATTTGGCACGTGCTAAAAGACTCCGGGGATCAGAGCACGTCTGCCAGCAGAGAGAATAAGAGTTGTTCCAGTTTAATATTTATCTATCGCACGAGGCGGAGTTATCAGGAGACGCTAAATTTAAAGACGCTCAAGCATGCCCAGAGTCAGCGAAATACAGCTCTGGTGACAGAAAGCCAGGAAATGGTATAAGAGGACCCATCAGCAGGCGTGAGAGAAGCAGAGGAGGAGACATGAATGAAGATAAGGCAAGGAGCGGGTGGGACACCTTCACCTTAAACTCAGTCAAAGAGGCGCAGCGATTACGAAAGCAGTCAGCTTAAACCCTGACAACTCTAAAAAAAAAAAAAAAAAAAGATATAAATGCTTTTTTGTATTACATAACGGGCAAATAATAATTAAAAACCTCTTTAATAAAAACCTTTGAGTGGAAAAAGGATGCAAATATGAGGACGAGGATGTCCTATTTTTAATCCTTTAAAGGCGTAATTGAATTGGATGTTTGCCTAATTAAGACAACAGCTGCCAAGAAGAAAATACAGAAGAGCTGGAAACAAGCGCTTGCTGGCTGAAATGGGCACAATCTTCCTGGAGCAATGTAACAAAACGTCGTAAATGTAACTGAAAATACATTTAAATGCACATTTAGATGTGCAGGAGCATTCCACAACAGAACCAGTACTTCAGCATCAACAATTAACAGCCTTCTAAAATGTAGTGACAATAAGGTGCAAGTCTGCGATTTGAAGCTACATAAAAGAGCCAAAACGCTAAAGTCAGAGCTCAACTTGGGCTTCGCACCAGCAAGGATGCGATTTGTGGTCAAAACTGTCTTCATTGGTTATACAACACAGACTACAGGTCTCTGTTAAACCCAATAGTCTTCAAGGATTTTTCATTGACATGCGAGCAGATGCAGCATTGTGGCGGTGAGGATAAAAATGTGGCACGTTGCAGCTCATCTAATCCGTAACTTGGAAGCCTATAGTTGTCTGACATTTTAAAATGAAATAAAGGCAGTTAAACCGCGCAGCTACGGCGACATTCTAAACTTCCTGTTTTAATTTTTAACTTTTCTGGATAGCACGTGGCATATTGCTGCCACCCACGGGACATACCTGGTATTACACTCAAGCTCAGCTCCCCAATGGAAGGGGAAAAAAAGCTTGTTTTTGTCTTAATTGCTTAATTATTATTTTCAAAGCAAGGTGAACTAAAATTCTCTTCTGGTGGTCTTTGTAGCGACACCATAGCAACAACCTCCCCCCTCCGAAATCTTTTAAAATAGAATCCGTGATTCATCGTCCTGCTGAGGCTCTCAGAAACAGGTGAAGCCACAACAGCTTCCTTTTTGGTGTGGATGCATTCCAATGTCTGGTCAAGTCCTTAAAATCCCCCCTCACACATTTAGAAAAAAAAAAAAAGGAACTATGCCATCACTGTAGGTGATGTCGTGCCCAGAATAACTCCTGGAAAACTGTCCTTTCCCATTTCCTCTGGTGATTCAATCATGAGATGATCCCAAGATCACCAGCACGTTATGCTATGATACTAAAGTCCAACAGATAAGCAAATTTGAACTGTTTAGAGAAGAAAATGTGTTTGTCATTGCAGTCAACAGATGAAATTGAAACGAGAGGAGATCTCAGAGTCCAGAGGAGGCGAGATTTCTCTGAGATACGGTTGTATAGTTTCATTCACAGATGGACGGCTGATTGGCTGCCAGGATTATCACACACTCTGCTGACTTTGAAGTCTTGTGACTGGGAAGAATTCACATTAGGGATGTGAGCCATGCAGCGCCTCAGATCTCTGCACCAGAGGATGAGTGAGCAGTTACCCCCCTCTGGGTTATTCAGTCGGAGCACTTATTTTCCACAAAGGCGTGCTCCTCCGATGGAGGTATGGAGACACATGGAATTCTAATCTATAGGTCTTCGAAAGACACACCAGTGGATGGGTGGATGGGTGGGTGGATGGATGGATGGATGGATGGATGGATGGATGGATGGATGGATGGATGGATGGATGGATGGATGGATGGATGGACGGATGGATGGGTGGGTGGGTGGATGGATGGATGGGTGGGTGGATAGATGATAGATGGATGGATGGATGGATGGATGGATGGATGGATGGATGGATGGATGGATGGATGGATGGATGGATGGATGGATGGATGGATGGATGGGTGGGTGGATGGATGGGTGGGTGGATAGATGATAGATGGATAGATGGATGGATGGATGGATGGATGGATGGATGGATGGATGGATGGATGGATGGATGGATGGATGGTGAGCCAAGGATGTGGTACTAGTGAGAGGAACTCTAAGGATGATGAGCACTAGCCAGCCACATGTTATTAGCTTCTTTATTGATTCCTCCGACCCTCATTCAAGAGGGAATAATTGAGGAGTGGGATGGGGGCCCAGACAGCAGCACAAGTGCTTCTCAAATTGTGGATTAGAGCACTTACAGACAGGCGTCTCCAAACTCCAGCTAAATCCTAGACTGGAGCAGAGAGCTGTGCATGGCTCCGCTTCATCTTCCATAATTGGTGATCATTCATTAACAATGGGTGCTGATCGTGTCAGTCATCTCAATGGGTTATTGTGCTGTGTACTGCTAATTATATTTGCTGGGTTGTTTTGAGTTTTATTGGTTTACTGGGTAATATGGTGAGAGTTTTCTATCACTGGGTTCATAAATGTTCACGGTAACTCCAAATATGAGAAATAAAGGTGTCATTTTTTTTATTATCGGCAGAACCTCTCGTCATGATGCTCCTAATGCAGTAATCACAATTCATTACATCAGGTCTCAAACATTATCTTGGTGGAGTTTACTAAATAAACCATTGCAGTCTGTTACCAAGGATACCGTGTTGCATGTAGCAGATGTAATAGTTAGTGGAGATAAAGGTTGGAGCTAACAGTCCCAGGGCCTGGGAAGATTATGGAGACAACAGCGACTCTTACATGCACAACTAGCTTCATTATTTTTATCTGCAGTGAACCTCTGGGGTGTGCGCTTGCCTCGGCTAAACACTGTAGCTATGGGTACAGCACATGTCTGTCTCAGAGACAGAGCGAAGCAGCTCTGAAAGCATGTTTGTTTGAAATTGAGGGTAATTTGTTCGATCTTTGTGAGAGAAGTACTTGTGAGGGAAAGGAGCAGGGAGACGCAGCGAGAGGGTCTGCTGTGCGAGCGAGGTTGGGCCATTATCTCTCGCTAAGATTGTCTTTTATCATCACGTTCCTCTCCTGGTGGGCTAGTTCCACACGTCCAGTGTGGCAGTTTTAAAAATAAAGGTATATGTCTAACGTGACCACAAGCTAATTATGCACATATAAAAATAGAAGCTAAATGGAGCAGATGAAACAGAATTTTCATAATGGTTATTCTAAACATCACGTCTGATCTGTGGGGGCAGCGAGGCAAAGACAAACACAACCTCTTAATCAATCTGTTATCGTGTCTGAACCTGACTGTGCTAAAAGCACTGACCAACAATACTGCAAAATAAGATAAAATGGGTTTTGGGTTTTTATTTAACGAGGAAACAGAGCAGGTCTGTCTGAAGAAGATACCAGCATCCGGACTCCTCTATTTAAGTTCAAATCAGGTGACTGACTGAGCAGTTTGGTGGTGTTTTTATGCCGCGGTCTCCATGGAGAACAGAAAAGAATAGGGAAGACTGTTGGGGCCACCCATGAGAAAAACATGAGGAGGTAAATTTCTTTCTTTTTTATTGTACGCTTCGAGACAAAAGTTCAAAATCTTGAGAATAAAGTCAAAATACAACGCCAAGACAAAAGCTATGAAAAAAAAAGTCAGTGGGACTTTTTGTGGCAGTTTTAAAATAAAGTTTCACAAACTTAATCATGGGTGTCAGACAGGTTAATGTTACTCATAGTCACACAAACAGTCGCTCAGCATGAGGGATTTATTTTCCTTTAAGTTCACCCTTAACTGTCGACACGGACGCTACGAATCCCAAGCTACCTTCAGAGTCGTGTCTCTTCAAAGACCCATTCCTGATAACCACTCTGTTTGTGAGCTAAAGGAGGAAGTATTGTTTTGTTGCTAAAGTCAAATCCAAAGTGCAGCGTCGTCTGCGCAGCATTTTGAAGAAGCAACCACATGTGCTGATGTTGGACTCTCAAGGATGACTCTTTTGTCAGGACTTTCATTCCTTTATCCTTGACATTTCAACTTTTTTTTTTCTAAGTGAATGATGGAAAAAGAACTTTTATTTTGCTGTTTGAGTCATGCTTGCAGACGAAGGCTGCACACGTTGCATCCTTGATAGGTCTTAAGTGTGTTGCAGTGGGGAAGGGGGTTTCCCCATTTCTATACCTCCTTTAGAGACCTTGACCTTGGACCTCTCGAACTTGGCTGATCAGATTGCAGTCTAAAATGGAGGCACTATGGCAACCGTGCTGTTTGCCATGGTGACCGCTAAAGCCGCGCCGCCAACCCACCGACTGCCCAAAATTAGGGTGGAAAGTTCTGGTGATGTGAGTCAGACAGAGTCGCCCACCCAGAAGTATCAGTATTTTTACAATCTGCCCCTTTCAGATCTATTTTCCCAAAGGACATACTGATATTTACTGTCCTATAATCATCACATTAATATTCCTATCCGGAAAAGAACTAATGTTTTTTTTCCAAAATGAGTTGAGGTTTCAATAGTGCACCAACTGGACATCCAATTAAAAAAAAAAAAAAGAGTTAAAAGAGCCGACTTCATTTTTTGACAGGCACATTGAGGTCCCGGACCACTCGATAAATATTCCCACAAAGAAAATCGTTTCGAATCATTTAGATGGAGGAGACTTGGAAGAGCAACGTGAATAGCCTTACTTAGAATATGGAAATGACCGATGATAATGGCTTCCCCTCCGAGCAAGCTGCCGTCCGTGAGGAAGAATCATTCCCCAAATTCAAGCATCGCGCCGGAGCGGCGAACTGGGATGAGCTAATTTGGACTGCTGGAAAACACACAACAGATGAAGACAAAACCCACTTTGAACCAAATTACCCAATTCCCATTCTCATTTATCACACTCTGGGGTTGAGCCAGGCCCTAATAAGCTATCGCTATAGCGACACCGCCTGAGTGGCCCTCAGTGGAGCAGGACCTATTAGAGAGCCTGGTGGAGGCAAGGAAGGAGGTTGAGGGGGCAGATGGGTCCCGGGTGATGTTTAATGCATGTGGAAGAAGAGCATAGAGGCGGGTCAGCTGAGGCCCCAGACGGACTTGCCCCTCCCTCTTCCTCCACATTACGCCACCTCCATCCTTTGAGACGAGCCGGCAAGTGCCGCCCCGCGATCCAGTCCAAAGGTCGAGAAGTTCTGGCTAATCTGTGCAGAAAATATAAACCATATCTGGTCTAACAGCCACGGGGACGTGGGGACCAGGACAGGCCCTAAACGCAAGGCAGACGCCAGGAACCTGTGCTGTTTATGCAACACACACACACACACACACACACACACATATGAGCTTTTTCCAATCTATAAAATATTTTCATTGTGTGGATTTATTTTTAAAAAATAATAATAACAAAAGGAAGGAAAAGGGATCCTGGTGGGTCGGAATCAACGTCCCCTGCGCCTCGGATGAGTGGCGGCTGAGTTAATTTAGGCCCAGCCAGGTTCAGCTGGACGCGGAGGAGGTGGAGGGAGGGTCAGAGGTCGATCTCCTCCCAGCTTGACTGGAGGATGCGCGGCAGATGGATCTTCAGAGGAACGCAAGCGTCCACAGAAACTCTGTGGTGACCCGCCTCGGGTCGGCGACGATGTCACCGTGTTCCGATCGCTTGTCGGCGCCGAACAAAAAAGGACTTTGGATTCTTAAGTTTGTGCCTCCACAACAGGGGCCGCGGCCCACGTGCTCCGCAGAACACCGGCGTCGGCCGAGCAAACGTCCGGATGAAGCCTCAGCTGGTGGATTGGACGGGTCCGCTGTAGATCTTTTGAAGCTGAATTCTAAAGTACACAAAGACCTCTTTGGTCCCCTTTAAATGGACCACGGTTCATTTAACGTGTCGGCCTCCTCCAACCTTCTCTGTGTGGTGAACAGGATTTTCTGTTATTGCCCCCAGATTATTAAATGTTATTTTTATTAATTATTAATGAAAGTGTGAAACATTGGGGGTTTATTTACGTTTGACGCCTCTCTAATGGCTCTGGCACACCAATCACTTATCTCAGAAAGAAATAGTGTTTACTGTTGTTTGGCGCTGTCAGGGGATTTAATTTTTGTAGAATTCCAGCTATAATGAGGCCAAAGTGACAAGTAACATAAAGAAAAAGCAGTTCCAGCTGACGGGATCCTGCCTCCTCCCTGGGAAAGGGCCGCTGAATGTATCCGACAAAAGAGGAGAAAACAATAGAAAGCATCTGTTGCTCCTGAAGGTGAGCTACCTGGAGGAAGACTTACTTCCTGGAGTCTAAACATGAGCTGCATCTTCAGGAGACATGGCTCCAGAGCTGTTCTCACACACCACTCTTCATCTTTCACCGCTCCCACATGGCGCTACGGGTCTGCCAGGTGCTCACACAAACTCGGATTTTCTCTGTTTCCGGCATGTTTTTTTTCCTCCCAGATCACGTTATTCAGCAATTTATGAGGGGGATTAAGTGCAGCATTAGTGGATAAGCTCAGCACACATTAAGTCTGTGACAAATGGTTATTTTAAAGCGGAATTTAGTCCCAGTGGAGCCTGTATTCATTTAAATAGAAGCACCACATCAAAGTTTAGCTGGCAAAACTCTGCAGGAATGAATTTAATTCACTGCTGCCACATGAAAGTATTTGGGAAATATGTACCTAACTGTAAAGTCTATTGTTTCTTCTTTGATTTTCTGTTATTGTCTTTTACAGCCCCGCTCTCTGTTCCTCTACCTTTCCTTTGTAGATTATCCCTCTCTTTTGCACGTATATTTCAACTCTTTGTTGGGCCTCCTGCAGCTCCAGGAGCTACTGTTGCTGTCTTTGCTGATTTATGCCTGCTTGTTTTGTTCAGATGAATTAATAAAAAGAAATGACTCTTTGCCTCTGGTGTTAATAAACAGTGGGATTTTATCCTCTTCAGAGGTGTTTCACCTATAATGTCCCTGGTGACATGACAACGACCTGCTGTAAACGCGTCAGTTTCAATTTCAGTAATAAAAACGCTGAGAAATGGACAGTACTGGAGGTTCCACCAGTAGTTACGCCTGAAACCGTCCTCAGCTAAACTGGGCCTGATTTGAATCTTTAGTTCCTGCCAACAGCACAGAAGCTCAGTCATCTTGGACTGAAGCGCTGGAGCTTGTTACGTTCCGTCATCAAGCTTCATCCCAGGATCAGAAACTCTCTCCAGAAAGAATAAATCTGTCACAGTGGCCTCGGTCTGGCTTCTCTACCTGTCCCTGATGCCACGTTACCTTCTGCTTCTCGATCGGCACAACAAATAACCGCTCGGTCACAGAGAGGAGAGGAGAAAAGACTGAAAATAGATGGGATTTTCTGCTCCACACACTGTCCAAATGGTGGGAAAACAGGGGAAAAGGGTCTGTGTTCCGTGTCTTAACTCTCAGGGTAAAAATATGACACTGGCAGGTTTCAGTTTTGGAAAGTAATGTTCCCCGTACCTGTGCGTCGACGAGGAGGTGCCTCATCAGGGTCATGGACTTCTGGAGCGTCTCCTTCTCCGGAGGACAGAAGGTGCGCACCTCCTCCTCCTCCTCTTTCACTGGCGCCGGTCCAGTCACCATGAAGCTCGCAATCTGGTCGTTCAGGCTGTTGAGGGACTGCACAGCTGGAGGGGGAGAGGACGAGAAATGGCCCCACAAACGGGGGCCGTTAGTCTGATTTCCACCGGATGTTTCAGCTGGAGAATTAGCATTAATCATTAATTAATTAATTAACAGTGATCTGTAAAGGATAAATGCATCCCTTCGCTTCAAGAGTAAATCTCTCAATGTAAAAGCACCAAACACACACACACACACACTTTCTGGTATTTCTATCACTGTGGGGACTCTCGTCAACAAAATAAATGACCTAGCTCCCTACCAACCCCAAGCATCTGAACTGACCCCCGACCTTAACCCTGACCTAAACCCAATGATAACCTCGACCTTAAAACTGTGTCTGAACCCTCAAACAGGCCTTTGAAGTAGTGAAGCCCAGCCACAGTTGCCCAACCTTACAAAGATGTCCTCACTTGAAGGATTAGTATTTTAGTACTCAGTGTACCAAATGTAAGGACGCACACACACACACTTGGGGATTTAAAGGCAGCCTCTTGCTGAGCAGAAACAGTTTCCTGCTGTCTCACTGCAGACGCCCGGCTCCGTGGACGCCCTCGCTGCTCCACAATGTTCCGTGGCGGCCTGAGAGTCTTCCTGTTGTTGTTTCCTTTCCTCGCCCTTGTCCATCCTGGCAAACCTCTTCTTTCAGGTTTCCTCCCCAGCCACGCTTCCGCATTGTTATTGAGAAAAATGCTTACAGTATTTCCTCAACACCCCCCTCACACACACACACACACACTCACATATACGCACACACACATTAGCCATTAATCCCATTTCATCTTAGAAAGGTCAGCACAACTATTTCCAAGGCCACCCACATGGTGGAAACCCCGGACAGTAAAAAATGACAGAGGAATGTCCATATTTCTCGTGTTTTTCACTCTCCATTCATTATTTTCCCCCTCAGAATATGAACATTCCCAGCAGCTCAAACACCCAGTTTTGTTCTTTCTAACTGGAGACGCTGGTGCTGACCAGTCGGACAACCGTCTGACCCGTTCACGAGAGCGAGAGAGGTGAAGAGCGAGATGAACGATTCGTCTCTCTGTCTATCTGGAGGAATATTATCACCATGTGGACAAAACGAAAGAGAGAACGTACAGATTTTTGCGTTACGCAATCATAACTACAGAGGAAATCTGTCACT
Source organism: Takifugu rubripes (assembly GCF_901000725.2). Taxonomy (NCBI): domain Eukaryota; kingdom Metazoa; phylum Chordata; class Actinopteri; order Tetraodontiformes; family Tetraodontidae; genus Takifugu; species Takifugu rubripes. Next base: position 7,614,584 of record NC_042287.1, read on the forward strand.
GCTGTTGACATTTCTGAGCAGGCCAGGAGGAGACGTGGCGAGTGTGACGGCAGCTCAGGGGAGGCTGAAGAGGAAGACTGTGGAAATGAGGAAAAGATTCATTCAATCATTCAAGAGGCCAAATTATTTTCCAGGAGCAGAAACCGTCACTGAAGCGTCGATGTCTTAACGATCAACAGTTCAGTCGACGAGCCTGGGATTGATAAACCAACACGGGAGAATCAAAATGGTTTGAAAGCAAAAACCGATGAGAAATGTCACACGTGATCAATAGATTTAGATCCCATAAGTATAGTAAATCAATAGTGTCGTGTGTAATTTGCAAACGGGAGCAGATACACAGTCAAAGCTGCTGGTGGGGCTGAGCCATGCAGAGAAAAATGAGATCTGGGCGGCTCGAGCCTCCTTTTCCCATCTCCACACCTCTTTCCGTCATGTCCACTTTTTCTGCCAGCTCCAAACCGGCATAGGAAAATCCCAAAGGGGCTCCCATGACTCCCAGTAGGCCGGAAGCAGCGAAAACAAATGAGAGCGCGAGGCCACGGCGGCACAGCCTCGGGTCTTTATCAGCTCAGGGAGGAGAACTGTGGCTGTCAGGGGAAATAAGATAAGTGAAGATGAAAACTGCATGAAAGAATGCAAGAGCCCAGCCTGTTAGGAAAGAAGGTTCAAGTCAAGAAAAAAGGGAAGCAGCTGGTGTTTGGGGCTGAAAATAGAAGTTCTGGTGCCTGCTTTTACAGTTTTATACCAAACACAAGTCAGATTTCATCATTCTGATGTTGTTTATAAAAGAAAAAAGAGTGTCACATTTAAATCATCCTTATTATGGAACAAATGTAGTAATTATTATAGGCTGCCTTAAACTTAGTCCTCATTTTTAAGCGAATTTAATGTTTTACTTTATTTGTCCTTGATTTATTATTCATCCCAAATTCTAAATAACAGAGACACATTTGGCCTAAACTTGATTGTCTTTGTAAAACTGTTTAAGATATTCTTGCATTCATTTATAAAATCTTATTAATGTGGTTATTGTTTTGTTTTTTTTAATTATCAGAAAGATTAAATTAATCTTTCCAGACAATAATCACAAATATTTTGTCTAAATATTGGTGAAAATAAAACATCCGGTGCTTATCTGGCACATTTATACTCAAGTGTCCTGCTTATTTGTGCTGAAATCGAAACAGGCATTTTAATGCATAAATGATATTCCAACAAAATAAAACAAAAAAATGTTGAATTAATTACTAGATTAACTACTAAATCTACAGTAAAATAAATGTGATATTTTTAAATAAGGGGAAATACAATGGATTTTTTGTGAGAACTATTAATAAATGTAAGACATTTAAACCGATTTAACCGAGACAACACTGCCCCCTAGTGAAAGATGCGGTAAAAGCTGTGACAGTCAGATGCGCTTCCGTTTGTGTCAGTGACGCCAAAATTACAGTCATTAACTTTGCCTTTGAGTCATAAAAGAATAAAATGAGCCCAACAGTTAACACGTACACAAGGTTTTGTCTCTTGACATTTGAATGATGAGATAACAGCAGTAGGACGTTTCTGTGTCATGCTGAGTGTGTGTGTGTGGGGGGGGCACCGATGTTTGCGGCATATTATGTCTGATCTTCTGATGTGTGTTCCCTTGGGCTTCTAAAGACTGAGAATGTGGGGGCTCTTGGGAGAAAACAAGGTGGGCAAACAAAAGAGTTGCAAAATAAGTCCCTGCGTCGAGCATCAGCACAGAATCTGCAGAGGCGAACGCGGGAAAACGAGGCCAACGTCTACAGAGCTGCGTGGTTAAAGTGAAGACTGAGAGGAGGACCGCAGTCTGATGTTCTCGTGGATCACCTGACCAGCAAGCACAGAGGATCCTGCCAGGCTCAGTGGGATATATAACCAGTCTCTTTTATTTCTCTTTCCCACCCAAACCAGTCCAGTTGTTCTCTCAATCCCACTATAACAATTCGTTTAGCCTGTCTTTCCCACTGTGAATAGTCCGTCGAGTTTCTCAGGCCTACTAAAAGGGATTAATTAGCTGATAGCAGTAAATGAGCTAACTTAGTGTGACATATCTTGAGTAGGTTTACTGATTCTTTACCCTGAGATCCTTAACATGATTAACAGCATTAATGAGTCAGTGGGGAGAGATCCAGTACCACCAAGTTGAGGCGAGGTGAACCGGGCCTGCAGGATGGACGTGCTGGCGTTAAGGAGACAGAGACAGGCACGGGAACATGGCATCACTCGCTCAGTGGAGCTGAAGCCTGGGGGGGAAGGGGGGGTCTGAGGCTGTGAAGTGAAAGTGGCGAGCTGAGCTCTCATCTCTGCAGAGCTCATTAAACTGCACTAATCGCATCTGTTACTGCTGTAATGGGCGGAATAAAGAGAGAGGAGCAGAAATGAGACGTGGCTTCCTGGAGGTGGCTCACTTTAAAGAGAAGTGTGTGTGTGTGTGTGTGTGTGTGTGTGTGTGTGTGTGTGTGTGTTCCCATGGAGGGACTCTCAGGCCGGCCCGCTTCTGCCTCCAGCAGAGTCCTCCTGTCTCTGTGCCACCGAACCTTCTCTTCATCTCTCGCTCTGGCGCTGCGCCGCCACGCTCCTCGCAACATCCTGCAGATCACAGACCAGTTTCAGCACTTGCACGGGGGGGAGAGAAAAAACAAGACATGTGATGTCTGGGTACAGTGGCGGCGGGGGGGGGCAGGTCTGACATAATTGGCCGGGGGTTGTGTGCGCACTGGTGGCGTCGTCTTCTGATGATGTCACTCTGGTCGGGGGGGCTCCAAACGGGCTCAGGCGGACGAACGCGGCGCAGACGGGAGGGCCGAGAGACTAAACACTGCGTCTTCACCGAGTGCTTGCGTGGCTTTCTGGGTGGTCTGAACTCTCCAAACTTCCTTTGTGAGCACTGTCAAAGTGTGTATGTAGGCCAAGTATGGAAGGGGGGGGGGGGGGGGGGGGGGGGCATGAGCGCCTGCCTGTGTTTGCTGGAGAAACTGATTGTCATTTGTTTATGGAGTGCACAGACACACACCCCCACGCGAACACCTCTGAACCCCAGTTCAAAGTTCCCCTTCAAAAGGGCGAGGCGCTCTTCTTCTGCTTCTCTCCACGACGCGCTCTGAATCTTAAAGATAGATGGGGGGGTGGGGGGGGGGGCAAAAAGTGAAAAAAGAAAAACAGCTCCGCTGTGAAATGATTTGCCACCACTCTCTTAACAGGATTATGCACTCTCACTGAACTCCGGGTAGATGCTCCATGCATTCCCAAACAGATTACTGCAATCGAGAGCGCAGGAAATTGCTGCCGGAGCCGTCGTGGACGTGTTGGTGCATCTGAAGCCGAGCTGGAGAAGCCAAGGACTGGATATCGTTTTATGAGAAAAGGCTTTCCTCGCGAAACTTGATAAAGTTGGATGTTTCTGGACGTTCCTTCTAAGCCTCTTCTGCTGAATGGAACAGAAAACTGGCCCCGTGAGAGTGACCTCTGGTTTCATTAAGCTCGCTTCAGCTCAGTCTGACGGCTCACCTGTCCTCAACACTTCAGTCAGAGTGAGATTAGCTCCGGCGGGTCGTGATAATTAGACTGGGAGGTGAGATTTAAAGCCTCTGCACACATCTGGAAAATACCAGAGCTCTGCTGTGACCTTAGTTTAGGTCAGGGTCTCTGTTCTTGATGAACCTGAAACTGAATGAGGCTTTTACTGTCAAAAGAGATGATAATTCCTGCACCACTGGCAGCGAGGGAGCAGCAAATACCGCATAGACAGGCAGAAAAGTTAACATATATGCTGCCCGAGGAGCTGTCTTTGCTAAATATGCTAAACATTCTGGCTCTAGCATAAATACTGGACTGAATGAACTGAAGGGCGGGTCACTTGTATTTACTGTAGCTAATGTTGGCACACAGATGCAGCACTCCTGTCTATCTTACTTAAATCCACACAATGGCACAATAATTATTGCTAATTTAAAGATGTAGTGATCATAGAATAACCATTAAGTCACCACAGTCTATTTTTTACAGTTGCTATACTACCATCTATTCTACTAGCAACAGAATGATCATTTGGATTGATGACTAACCCTCATATCAGTACAACTAACTATGAATTAATGCCTCTATATGACCGGGAAAATGCGTCTAAATGCTATTTTCTTTGTTTTAGTTTTACTTCAAAGACAGCCCGAATGCTGCAGTCTTCTCTACGTCACCACTGCAGGATCTATGGCTTTACTATAAATGTGCAACTGGCTTGTAATCCTGTATGAGATTTGGATTAAAGTCTGAGCATTTATCATCCCCGATCTCATGTCTCACAGAGCGGAGCTCGGCGGAGATGGATTGTCTCGATTCGCCTGAAGTGAAGATTTACAAGCAGAAAAGTGAAGGATTAGAGAGGAGAGAGCGACGGGATTGGCGGAACAATCACGCGCCGCCGCTGACGAATCGTCCAACCGCCTTGGAAAAGGTATCCGCCGGAAAGAGACGAGAACACGTGTCATTATGGCAGGAACGCAGAACACACAGAGAAACAAGCACTTCTGCACACATAATCAATTTCCAGCGATTAATGTGGATTACGCTGACATGCAGATGAGCCAGAAGAAAAAAATTGTTTGTCCTAAAAATACCAGGACTCCCCATTATCCCAGAAATAGACTTAAACCGGCACTTTGTCAAGCGTTAATCTGAATCTATACTGTGAATCGGCACTGTCGTTTTTTTTGGAATATGGAGTTAAAAACTGCCTGATAGGTGTCAGATATTTACCATTAGAACAGACATCAAAGCTAAAGTCCTTCTTTACATCTATTGTGTCTAGTGACACAAAAGTGCTAGCTTGCTAGCATAGCAGGCACTATTTGGTAACAAATCCAAAGGTTCTCCTTAATAAATGCAGCACTTTTCACATATTTTCATGAATTTTAACAAGAACTTGTATAAAAACACACAACTTTGCCTGTTGGAAGAGGCAACTTTTACAACTTCTTCAGCAGAAAGGACAAAGGATAAAAAGCAAATGGTTCTTTATCTTTACAAAATGGACATTAAAATATTTTTGGGGGATTGTGCCCCCCCAACATTATGTGTAGCTAGCTACTTCTGGCAAAGAAACAAATTGTCCCCCCATTTTCAGGCCAAACAGTTAGGAAACTTGACCGGCATCCGTCTGAAGTTAGCGTGTTTATTATGAGCTCCCTCCCGAGTTTAATGTGCAGTAATTTAACGCCAGTAATTCAGCCGCGCTGCGAGTCTCCCATCAGCTGCTGTGCGAATCGGGCCTTTTGGCCGCTGCGAAGCAGCTTATGCGGCGACACAGTGAATATGGCGCCGCCATGCTTATTGATTTTCTATTAAAAATCTAATCAGGGTTGTAGTAGAGCAGGAAGCCAAGAAAGTTAAAATGTCACAGAAACTACTTCTGCATGAAATGTGACATCTGCACGAGGGCTGGAGTTGCAGCTGCCGCCGACTCTAACGTCCTTGACAGGACGATTTTTCTATCACCTCCCCGATGCCAAATCTTACAGTAACTTGATCCACTGCACGTTAGATTAAACCTGTCACCGTTGCTTCCCTTTGACACCTCGAGTAAACACCGAAGGAGTTCAAACCCATTGAGAGCGTCCCGATAGGCCCAGAATGTGACGGAACGTTCCGCAACACAAGGTTCAACTGGAAAATTCAGGCGGGAACAAAATGAGTCGGAGGGGACGGAGAGACAGAATCTGCTGACCCCAGAAGCTTTCAGCAGAGCTCCTCGGGCGGCGCTCGCGCTCGTCTGAGGGTTAATGGAAGCCGGAGATGTCCGATTCAGAGCTGAAAATACAGGTGAAAGGGGATTTAAGAGAGCTGAAGGTGTCCCGCGCTCTGCTGTTCAAAGGTCTGCCCTGGCAGCAGTTTTCCTCCGGAGTGGAGGAGTTCGGAATAAAGTGTTTTCTTTAAAAACAGCTCGACTAATCGACCTGACTGAATGAACATTTAAGCGGTTCTGAGCGCCCACGGGACAAAGGGATGACTCCTGTCTTCTGCATGGTTGTCTGGGTGAACGGGTCTACAGCATGTTCCCCATGTGAGCCGGGTGAGGAAGAGGAGCCCGCTGACCGGTCACTAACCGGGCCTGGCGCTACGCACATCGTTCCATCTTATGTAACTGTACAGTAATGGGATTTTTCTTCCGTTTGGACTCAAACCTTGTGATCAGATATAAGCTCTTTGTAGGCGGTCAGTAAAGGAAATTGTGAAAAAATGACATATGCGGTGCCTTTCAACGGTTTCTGTGATGATCTGAGCGCCTGATGTCTAATAATGGTGCTACAAATGGCCCGTAGCATCGCCCGCGGTTTGTCATTGTGCTTTTCGTGTTTGGTGAAGCTGGTTTGAGGCTTTAATGTCCTGTCTGAATCCCCAGATGTCGGATCAGGGCCGGGCAGGAATAAAAGTTACCTCAGCACAACGTGACTTCGCCTACATGATTAGCAATACCAGGAGCGTGAAGCTAATCTCTCACTGCACTCAGGCCCGCTGGGTGAGGAGGTGCGGGGAAGGATGGAGCGCGCTGGAGCCTTCACACGAGCGGAAGAAGGAATTAATCGCTTCAGACGGGGCCGGAGTGTGTTGCACTGAGCGAGGAATAACCTGAAAGCACGTTCGGATCACCAAGGCAGAGAGAATACGTTGTCGTTTTAAATTCATCCTCAACCCCATCTGAGAAATACGGGAGCGGAATAAATCAGCATCAGGGCATCGGTGGAGCTTCAAAGACACGAGTCCTTCTCCACACGTGCTTCAGGAGAACAACGACGTGATGGAACGACGACGGTCAAGATTCACGTCACCAGCTGGCAAATCAGGCCAGGGAGATCTTGGCTGACCAAACAGGAAGCTGTTGCTGAAAGTGAGCAAATGCCACAAACCCCCAGCGGCGGCAGCGGCGGCGGCGGCATCGATCCAACGTCCCGTTCGTCTCCCCCGGGCGCCCTTCAAATGGTTTCGCTGCTATTGAGCGAGAACCTGTTGAGGTTCGATTCTTTAAAAAAGGGGAACTTTTTCATTTTCAGTTTTGGAGCAAGATATTGACCTTGAATGGTCTCCAGACGCACACACACACACACACACACACACACACATTGATCAAACGTTAATGCAGAAGCCTGCAGATGTGTTGAACCTACAGGCTGAATCGCTCCCGTGCGGGGACCAGGACTGAGGATCTGGCGCTGCCAGGTGAACACGATCCGAGGGAAGTGTTTATCCTGCAAGGGCGGCACCAGAAGGATGTTAATATTCAAGCGGTTCTGCATGTGCAGCAGTCATGTAATGGATTCATACAGCCGGAGGGCTCTGATCCAATGATGGGTGACAACCGCGGATAACAAAAAAAAGAAGGAAAGACGAAATCCTCAGCTAATTAGCGCCCAGATATTTCCAGTGCGGCACGGCTGTGGATTAGTCTTCCAGCAGCTGTGTAACAGTATGTAAGGTTGTTGCTAAAAATAGAGGAGAAACACCAATCTCTTCTTCACACAATGTGCAGCCTGCTCGCTTCATGAGCCCCATCCTCTCCCCTTCGCTCCCCTCTCCCGTATTCCGAATTGCAGACAGGCAGCGAGCTTCAAAGAGCATGGCTAACTGGAGAGGAAGGCTGGAATTCAGCACAACACGAGCAGGGATAATGCCGGCGCGCACAGCTGCTGCATGTGGCCGTCTTTGGTCGGACTCTCACACCTGGAGGGGCCAAAGTCGGGACTAAAAGTTGCCCCTTTGGAAAATGTTCCAGGGATGAGCCCCAGAGAGTCCATTGATTGCATTTAAAGTCTGCGTCCTTCCTCTAAGCCGCTGGGATCAGCAAAGCCGTGGAATCAAAGGTGGCCTGATTATGAGTGAGACACGCAGGCAGACAAACCGCCCATCACAGAGGAGCCTCCGATGAAACCGCTCAACAAGTGAGAAGGCTGACGCTCATTTATTGATGGCCTTAAAAACACACAAACGCGCAGCTCAACGCAAACAAAGAGGCGTTGCTGCACGATGGGCGACAACAACCACGCAGGGTTTACGCCTGAGTCTGCAGCAGTCGTGGCCGAGAGGTGTTATTTAAGGAATTACAGGGCAGGGAACCTTGGATTTACTCCTGCTGAGAGGAGATGAGAAACCGGGGGGGGGGGACCCGGTCCTGCACAAGCTGCTTTATTTATTTATTTATTTATTTAGATTGTCACTGACTGCTTACATCCCATTTGAAAACTACATTAAAACAACAATTACAAATAACATGAATTATTAGTATTATTGTTGTTGGGTTGATTGTTGTGGTTAAACTATTTTTGTTGCATTCATTAGTTGTATGTTTAATTAGACACTTATTCTAATGATGCATTGTTGGTATTCTGCTGTTTTGCCCTGACTGACGGGGTTGTGGCTTCAAATCATTTCAAGAACGATAATTCCAATAACAGGTCGCTTACAGATATACAAGAACACACACTCACACTCACACACACTCACACACACACACACACGCGCGTTCACACCTGACGCCTCACTGTCCGTCTGCATTAACACTCGTGTCAAACAGCTAAAGATGTGACATTCGCGACCTGCATTGAACATTTTATTGCAGAGAATTCCCAACAGAGGTCAGACAAAGGTTCCAACAGCCTCCGCACATAAACCCTGACTCAGGTATAAAAGAGAAGGAATCAGAAATGAACAGAAAAGCCGCCGCTGAAATTTCCTGTTTTGGAAACGAGGACCCTCATCACCTTATGGCTCCCCAAATCACCATATTCTACACAAATCTGCATCTTTACAAGAACTTTGAGGCTCCTTCTGATGAAAACATGTAACTCTCCAGGTGCTGAATGCCATCAGTCGTGAAAACAATCAAAACTTTGGTATTTTGCAGACTCACTGGCTTTCATGAGCTGACCCTGACGCCCAAACACCTGGGAGAAAGGGCTGCGGCTGCAGGTGAGCATCTCCTCCATGGCTGCGGGAGAGTGGAGGGTCAGCCTCCGAGCGCCGGGGAACCTGGACCGATCCGCTCTCGTCGGCGGAGCCGCGTCACCGCCTCCCCTCCTCGCCTCCCGGGGCTGTCGTCCCGGTCGCTGGTGCGTCTCTCTCTGACTCCGGCGCTCCTGAGCTGATGGGAAGAACTGCGTGCTGCTGCTTCCAGATGGGAAGGAACGAGGCGGGAGAGAGGGTGGGGGGAGAGAGAGAGAGGGAGAGAGTGGGCGACGAGAGGGCTGCTGCAGAGCGAAGCCTCACTCCCCCCTGGTAAAACAGAGATGACAGTGTGTGCATGGGTGAAAAGTGTGTGTCGGGGGGGGGGGTGACCTCAGCAGCTGCTGTCTAGGACAAAACACCGAAACAGAGGAGGCAAGTGCAGTTTTAGAGCCCCCCCATGTTGTTTTTACTGTTTTCTCTGCATTCCACCCTGTGCATTTGTTGCCTCCAAACTACCCCCCCCCCCCAATCTGTTGTTCCCCCCTCCCCACTGGAGCACATCTTCCCGGTACAGACTGATCCTTCATCTCTGCGTCTCCCCCTGTCACACAGGTACACGCAGGGTTTATGCGACAGTTTGCTGGTGCAGGCAAAAAAAACAACAAATAAAAAAATAAATAGAAAAAGAGCAGATTTGCAAGTCTCTTTCAAAAAACAAACATTGAGAGAGAGAGAGACGGGGGGGGGGGGGTGCACACACTCAAAAGTGGACACAAAAGTCAGATTTGGAGCTAAAGGGGCCAGCAGATCATTAAAAATGGATCCACATCCTTTATTAATGCCCTCATTAGCATGTTCTGCAGCGCGGGGGAGGACGAGCGGGCTTTATAGCCGTCTGCTGTGTGCGTTATTGCTCTGGCGCCGTCTCCCTGACAGGATCGGGTACCTTTATGGCGTCTGAGGCTTACGTAAGGTGCCGCAGATGTGCACATCTGCTCTAATGTTTCAAGATTCCTGTCAGGAGATGATTGACGGGATGTTTTCAGATTCTGGACAGGAGCGACGAGGATGTGGAGCCGGGGTTTCTGGTGGTGCACCCTCGTGTCGGCCCCTTAAGGAAGGAATCTGGATGAAATGAAAATGGTGAATCATAGTTAGAACTTAGCGTCAAACCAGAGTGAGGATGCCTCACAATAGAGGGGGGGGGGGGGGCGACCATAAGGGGTCCTTGGGCCACACTTTGGCCTCATGTCAATAATCTCCACTCAAGGTTTAGGTTAGGAAGAAGGAGATTTTTTTTCCTGTGAGACTCACTCAACCCCCCCCCGCCCCCCGCCCCCGACCTCGCTCCCCAGTCTCACACCGTCTCGTTGTTGCGCTGCCGGCCAGGTTCAGTTCCAGGTCAGCCACGCGGAGCCCAAACTTCAGTATGAATGATGACATCAGTGGGAAGGACATCAAACGCGTCTCTGATCATGTGTCCTCACATCTCACCATCACTTCCTGTGAGGACGGGACGCCGCCCCGGGCACAGACGTATTAATGTGGATGGTCTGGAACACTGTTTGAGTGCATCCTGGGGATGGGGGGGATGCATTGTCCTTCCCTCCGCCGTCTCATCTCTGCCTCCTTTAACCAGGTGTCCATCAGCAGGAGGGTTGAGCCTGGTCCTGCTCAAGGTTTCTTCCTGTTGAAAGGAGGATTTCCTGCCACCGTTGCTTGTTTAGTGGGGGCCTAGCTCCGGTTTTACGTACATTTTTGATCTTATCAGATGAGATATAAATAGAGTTGTGGTTTCATTTTGGTTTTCTTCATTCTCGTTGCTTCAACATCCAACATTGGACTGGAAATAAAGACGGGACGCCAGGTGGACGCCTGCCAGGGCAGCGGCTTTGGGGCAGGGGTGGCTGCACCATAACAGGAGAGCATGATGGCAATTCCAACAGCATTCACATACTGATCTAGGCGGCAGCTACTGGAATTCTTGAGTGTTGTAGCCCGTCAAGGTTCTCTGGGGAGGACAAAGAACAACAGAAATGTCCTGACCTCAGCGGCGCCTGTCGTCTTCACACCTCACCTCTGTTATTATTAAATTAATGGGTGTGTGTGTGTGTGTGTGTGTGTGTTGACACCAGCAGTAAAGTATTTTCTCTGCTACTGCTTGTACACTGTCTAGAAATGATATAAAGGTGAGTAACTCAGAGCAGGACTTTCTTCAGCAGGGTGCTGTGACAGTAGACTCCCTCACAGACAGAACATGTCTGGTAAACATGTTTAATATTAATGATCTGCAGTCTGAACTATTTGGAGGAGCATTTGTGTCATTTCAGCCTTGCAGATTATTATTTTCTGGAGTTTCGTCGATCTTCTTTATCACTACTGATTTAAAGTGTCTGTGTGTTGTTCTACATGCTGAAAAGGTCACCAGGACACCAGCACCAGGACAAGCATTTCACTAGTAAAGTGAGGACATTTTGGCCCTAGAAGGCTGTGTGAGGACTAAGATTTGAGGTCAGAGTTGGGTTAGGTCAGATTTTGGCAGGTAGATGTGGGGGGTGAGGCTGGGGAATGCATTATGTCATCAAGAGTCCTCAGAAAGATGTAAAAAGCTGTGTACGTGTGTGTCTCCGAGGGTTCATTTTTGCGGATGCGGTGCAATCCGTTTGAGTTAGAGTTTGCTGACAATAACAGACCTTATTTAGGAGACGGATCATTTCTGATGCAAGAGATCCAGGTTTATAAAAAGACATTCTTGGCTTTGTACCTCCCAGCAGCCCCCTCCTCCATCACAGCAGGATCCCAGCAGCAGCAGCGGCTCCTCAGCCTCTCTGACTCTGCATCGCTCAGAGTTGGAGGGATCTGTTGAAAGAAGACGCCTTTGACTGCAGGTGGGAGCAGAGCCACACAGTGGAGGACGACTCCATACATGCACACATCCATGCTCCCGCTGCTGCTTTGGTCCGTTCAAAGATTCTATTGGATCAAAGGGAAAGGGGGATGGGGGGGCGAGAAAGGATGAATGTACAGTACATACATGGATATATGACTATAGTCTTTACAGTTTTATTTTACAAATGGTTTTAAAAAGCCCTGCAGCCAGTTTATTCAAGTTAATTAGGACTGTGGTTCAAAGAAATCGTGTTTTTAATTACAATGTGACGCAATTCATTAAAGGTCCAGAACACCGTTTCATCACTTTTATGTAAGTGTATTTATTTATCCATAAACTGCAACTATGTGAGAAAATCATTTTCCAGAAATTAGCACAATGGATGCGAAGATGAAGGTTAAAATCAAAAGTAGCCATGGTTTATCGTAGAATGTTGGGGGGAAGAAATGAGTGCATATTCTACTGTGAATGCTGAAATGTGACTTGTTCCTTCTACGATGTAAAAATAGGATCTTTATTTTAGCATTTAGGGAATGAATTAGAATATGATTTTAAAACTGCAGTCACAGCAGCTTCAGCAGGAGAGATGCAGCACTTTCACCAGAATTTTCCCGCTGGTTTAAGTGGGGAAAGTGCGCCCCCAGCTGGGCGCTTTTCCGAAAAGACAATACATCAACATATATAGTATAAATATATACGGTATATATATATATATATATATATATATATATATATATATACACTCCCCTTTTAATCCTTCGGTCAATCGTGACCCTGCGTGTTTGAGCTCAGTGAAATCATCCAGACACAGTCAAAACCAAGATTATCTGCATTTCTTTATTAACGAAGTTTAACACATTTTCACATTCTCCATTTGTTGAAAAATCTTTAGTGCAAATCAAAACAGAACTGTTCAGAGAACCATCACATGATTTTAAATTATTAATAAATATGCACGGCTACATTGACACTTCAATGCTACAAGCACTTTTCACAGTTGAACGACAGCCTTCCTGTACACACCATCCAGCACTAACTCAGCCAGCAACGGCTGACAAGGTGGATGTTTGAGTTCTATTTCTGACTCTTAAATATAGATTATTTATTAGACCAGCATACCCAGATTATCATAACTCAGATGAATTAAATATCTACCCTGCTTTACTTTATCAAACTAGTTCATACAAAAAAAAAATCAGATTCTCAAGGCATTCAATCAAAAATGTGGGTTTATACATTAGATATGACAGACACTGATGTTAATATTAATTTTTTTTTAACAAAATCAGATTTATAAAGTGTATTTTGGCAAAATAAAATAAAGCCTATAACACAAACTTGCAGTCAGGCTACTGAAAACTTCATTAACATTGACCTTCAGCCTGCAGTGCACACGGAGCACTTTTTCCTCTAGGCCTTTATTTTGGCGGGAATCATCCCTCTGGCTCCTCACAATAAATTCCACGTTAGAAATTACTTCTTTTCTTCACTACTTGTGTGCCGCATTCATTCATTCATTCATGTTATTATACATTTAACGCCAATTCTTCAACCCTCCACACAAACACCACCTTAAATAGAGCCAACCAGACTCTTAAAGGCTACATGTTATACATCCATTTAGGTTAATCATGACCTCCCTAAACACTCTCAACATTCTGCCTTTTACCCTGTGCACATTGTGATTCCTGTATTTTCACCCAAATGAGACACTTCTTTTGTTGCTCAGATTTTTGTTCAATCAGGTCAGATTCGGTACTCAGGTCTGCTCCCACCGACATAATCCAACTGCAACGAAAACACTAACGAGGCTGTCAAAACAGCCTGCAACATGCAGTGGTACACAACTAAAAAGCCACCTACAACAGACTAGCAAAAGTGCAAAAAAGCATGCTAATGATTGCCACCTGCAGCCCCTGTAATGACAAATGTAACCCCCCCCCCCCCCACACACACACACACACACACACACACACTCGAACCGCCTCGCTTCCTCTCCAATTTACAATGCAGAGCTGCAGCTTCACTTCAAAGTGCAGAAGCGTGCGGCTGACAGAAAGGTTGTGAAATGAAGTGAGGAATCGCGGCGCTCCGAGCCACTACAAAGGCCTTCAAATATCCAGCGGAACGCGTCCACTCACGGCGGGGGCCTCGCGTGCTCACTCATCCGCTGTACAGCCAGTTTGAGGGTTGAGAGTCAGTTCAGAGGTTCCCTTCAGTGCCGCTTTGAAGTTCCACCCAGCAGGTATCTGAAAGCAACAAATTTCGGACCCTGAATATTAAAAAGTGACTAATCTGGATACTGCAGTCGCTAACACTGGAGCAACGCGTTACCGGTCTCCTTTGAGTTACTTTATTAATAATTATGATGAATTATTTGTTATTTTTAGGAAGCTAAGTGTGATAAAGGACCTGTTGCGCGGCCTTCAGGGAGAGGGGCTCTGCTCAGAGCGGCTGGCTGCTTTTTCCTGGCTCTGCGTGGACGACAGCTCCCCCTCCGGCGGCGCGCTCTGCTGAGGTTTCACGATGGTGATTTTGATGGGGATCCCTTTGACGTTGGGCTGCACCCTGCTGTACTGACGCATGGCGGGGTTGAAAGTGCGAACCATGGGGAGTTCGTTCAGAGAGGGAGCCTCCGCTTTGGGCTGCATGCTCTCCTTTATGATTATTTTACTCCTTTTGCTTGTGAAGACGGTCTGCACTGGCAGGATGGCGGCTCTCTTCCCCAGTCCGGCCGTCTGGAGTCTCGTCTTGTGCTGCGGCGACGCCTGCAGTTTGTCTTCACCAACTATGCGGAGCTTCTCGTCATTTTCCTTGGTCACGGAGATCCCTCCTTCTTTCCGTTTCTTCACCTCGCTCAGTTTCCTGGGGCAGACGGCCATGTGTTTGGTTCTGCTGCGGCGCATGGTGAACTCCCGGCTGCAGTGGGGGCAGACAAACACCTCCTGCTTGTCGTGCACCTGCGCAGGCGCCGTTCTGTTGGAGTTATGGTCCGACTTGTTCCTCTGCGGCATCACCCTTTGGACCAGCTTCTTCTTCCTCTTCCCGAGGACCTTTAACCTCAGCTTCACCGCAGAGTCCTGGGTGGGTTTCGACCTGGTTGGGTGGTCGCTCCTGTTGGAGTCGTTCAGCCCGTGAGCAGAATTCGTGGCGGACAAGACGCCGTGCTGCGTTTTTGCGAAATGGCGCAGCGGGATGGGGTTCTTCTTTGGCGTGTACCTCTTTTTGTCACTGGCGGTTGCACACGCCAGGATGTGCTTGTGCAGCTCCGGCATGTTGTCAAAGCTTTTGCCGCACTTGGTGCAGCGGATAGCCGTGCTGAAGGTTTGTGGGATGTTGTGGGTGGTGAAGTTGGTGGCTGACGTCACCGAGCTGGCAGGGGACCTGTTGTGGTAAGGGAAGGGAGGGGGCTTGAAGCTGGGGTAATGCTGGTTAATGCCAAGGCGGACGTCGCTCCCTTTGAGCTCGTCTCCGTCTGAAGCCTTGATTTTTACTGTTGTGAAGAACTCTTCAGCGGCCACAGCTTCTCCTCCTTCCTCCGTTTTCGCCGCTTTCTTAGTTTCCCCCCGAGCGTCCGGCGCCGGAGGCTCTGCGCCGACTCTCGCCGAGTTGTTGTAGTTTTGAGGTCGGAGTTTGCCCTTTTCTTCCTCGGCGTATGTGCACTGTTGACCCGGGTGCAGTTCCTCCTGGTGCCGTTTCAGGTTGCAAAGGTAAACAAACTCCTTCGTGCACACGCTGCACGCGTAAGTCTTTCCGACGCCGTGGAGGCTCGAGCGGTGGTCCAGCAGGTCAGACGGTTTCCCGAAGAGCAGCACGCAGAACTCGCACTTGTAGGGCCAGTCGTCCGCGTGGGCGCCGACGTGGTCGCTGAGCTCCTTCATTGAATGATAGAGTTTCTCGCACACGTTGCAGATGAAATTCTTGGTGAAGGTCTGCACCTGTGCATCAGCCCCGGTGCTGCCTGGGGAGGCGTCTTCTTCTGCTGTCGCGGGTGAAGGGAAGCTGGTTGTTTTGGGTGAAGGAATGTCACAATCAGCAACTTCCTCTTTTATGAGCGTAGGTGGTTGCGGATCAACGACGGGCTCCGACTCAGCTGCAGCAGCATTATCAGAAACTGGAGTCTCTGGTTCTGCAGGGTCAGCGGGGTCCGCGGCCTGAAGACCCGGCGCTGATGCCATCTGTTGTTCCGTTTGATTAACCCCACCTCTGCAGGGGCTGCAGGATCTGACGCGTGCTCCTGCAGCGTGCTGACGGCAGGGGCCACGCTCCGCGGGGGCTCCAGGGCTATTGTGCATTCGATCAACACCGTGTTGCTAATGTTGTAAGAGTTAATGAGCGGGTCGTTTAAGGTCACCGCGGGCGTCAGCGTCACCTCAGACACAGGGGTGGATTCAACCAAAGGTGGATTGAGGGTTATCTGATCAGTGAGGAAGACGTGGCTGGGTAGATTTAGTGCCGGGTCCAGAGGCTGGGAGAGGGCCACGAGACTGGAATTAGCTGCGAACGCAGTGGTTAAATTACATTCGGCAGCATTTAAGGGGTTCTCCGTGCAGATTACCAAACCCTCGGGCGATATGTTGGGAGCCAGGACTTGGACCGAGTGGCCTGAGGGGTTGGTCAGGGGTGGGGGAGCCAAAACTGTGAGCAATGAAGGAGCGGTGGGGAGTATGGCGTGGGAAGCTGGCGCCGCAAAGGCGATCGTGCACGGCGAAGCTGGCTGCAGCGCAACAGGGGTGAGAGAGGCGGGTGACGGAGTCAGGGAGTTGGAGGGCAGGGTGAGTCCGTAAACAAGTCCTTCAACAACAGGATCCACCGGGGCGATCAGATCCGGGGCTGTAACTATGGTGAAGTCTGTTACTATGGGATTGTCCTCTCTGATATCCATTAAGGTGCTCTGACTGGTGCAAACCTTGGAGGCCTCTTCATTCAACGCCGCCAGTGACGCTAAATTTGACGTACCCTCACCTTCACCCAGGATCTTTTTTTGCAGACTCAAATCCAGCACAGCATCGTCTCCCGTCTTCTTGATGGTGTTAGAGAGATCCAGGGGTTGTTGGTTGCAGGGATTACCGCCCGTCACGAGGGGCCAGCTGTCGGCCTGAACGTCATTCCTTTGTGCCTCGGACAGAGACGTGTCATCGGGTTCACCGGCCGGCTGGTGCACAGGTGACGAACTGCACTGGACTTCCACCTGGTCTGCACTTACGAGCTCGCAGTCCGCCACCTCCGCTTCCTTGTTTGTCGTCGGGTTTGTTGGGGAGCTCAGCGGGGATCCGGTCCTTCTTTTAAACCTCCCTGTTCCAGCAGGAAGGACAGAGAGAGAAACGGGAGTGCAGGAATTCTGCCCATCTGCGATGAGTGCGAGTGTAGGTTTGAGACCATCCTCTTTCTCCAGGAGCTGCTTCAGCTTGGGGGACAGGAACACCGTCCGCTCCTTGTGGGCAACGGTAGATTCTGCTCTCTGCGGGAGAATCGTTTCTATTAAAGAAGTCACAATCGATGAGGACGATGAGGAGACAACCACCTCAGACTCCAGTTCCGTTTTGATTTGCGGTAAAAGTGGTGGTGTCGCTGTTCTTCTCTTGGTCAGGGTTTGACCAGGTAACTCTTTGCTGGGATCTAGAATCAGAGAATCCAGTCTCAATAAAGTGGGGGACACAGAATGACCCTCGGTGGATTCACAGCTAGCGACCGTACTTGTTGACACTATTTTTCCATCGATATAAAAGCTGAGGTTCTCCGAGGCGTTGCTCGACACATCCAGCATATATCGCTCGGCGGAATCTTCGTTGTCCTGACCCGCAGCAGGTTCTGTCCTATCGCCAGGCTCCGTTTTGTCTTGATTCGAGAGCGAGGAATCACAGGTTACCTTCTCAAGGTGCTTTTCCGGGTGCAGCTGCGGTTTCACCGCAGCCACTTGCGAGTTCTGCTCGTGGACCCTGTGCTCGTGCCGCTGCCTGCTGGTATGTGTGCTGAACACTTTCTCACAGTAGCTGCAGGCATGCTGACCGTCTGATACCCTGCGTTTGTCCGGCTGTTCGATGGAGTCTCCAGTCGACGAGGTTGGAGTGTTGGAGCGAATGAGGAGTGAAGAATGAGGCAGCATATCCAAGCCTTCAGAATCCAGTTCTGTCTTTTCATGTTGCAGCTGATCTAGATTTGAAACCAAAGAGATGATTTTGTTATTGGTCTCATAGGCATGTGTCATGTGAATGTCCATATGTCTTTCCAAGGCTTGTATGCTGCAGAAATGTCTTTCACAGTGCTGACATGAGAAAGAGATCCCGTCCTTCCCAATATCCTGACCGGGATGTTGATGAAGATCCGATTTGTGTGCTATATTCACGTCTGAGGAAACATCGGTCTCCTCCTGAGGGATGTCCTCCTCCTCCTCCTCCATCTTCTCATTTTCCTTCACGTCAGAGATGTATAACAGAGGTGAATCCTCCATCAGGTGCAGAGGCTGGATCTTGTTATATCAGTTCACACAGGTGACTTTTGACATCTCTAGAGATTGAAAAAAAGAATCTCCTTTAGGAAACATAGCCACACAGAGAATCAGCAGCACCATGAAATGAACCCGAATCTCTACAATAATGATGAAAAATTACATCCGTGAATGCCAGAGTTTAATATTTGAAATATATAAGTACATATATAAAACAAGGGAAGGGACTATGCTACATCACAGCTTCTTCTTTTTTCTGAATAAAGAAAAAAAACCATTTAACATGGCAAATGATATTAGGGACGCAACTATATTAAAAAAATGTATAAATAAGCTGCTTACAGACTAAAAAGCCTAAAGAATTAGCAAAACATCAGATGCATTTAACACACATCAACTTTAAATGTCTGTAAACAGCTCAAAGAAAGCAGGAATCATGAGAAGAAGGTAAAGGCCCGACATAAAATACTTAAGTAATTGGGCTAGGTTCGCAAAATTATCGTCGATAATGATTAATTAGCTGGTTTAGACATTGGATTGGCAAAAACTACAGGACTGCGTGCATATTTTTTATTCTTGCAAGTGTAGATTAGCGCTGAATGCGCTCACGCATCTGTTTCACCTGATTGACGCTCCTCCGTCCTTGCACCATTGCTAGCTGCTCACACTACACGTCGTCACTTCACTGTTTTGCTACGGAGGTGGCAGCTAGCTGGTCACTTGAAATGTCACCTAGTCTCCCCGGAATACCGCTGTTATAGACACAACGAAGATTCTTGTAAATTAAAATCCAACAAGAGGTTAGCTAAAAGGACAAGACTTCACTTACCAAACGGGGGGAAAGCTGTTATTGCCAGTGAAGCATTGACAAAATGCAGCTAGCTACATTGCTAGCGGACAAGTCCTGACTATATTTTGATACAGTGTTTATATCAGCCGTGTTATCAAAACTTTGATATATTTTATAGTTCGTGCTTCTACTTCCAGAACAACATCGCTGTGAAATGTTCCTCTTCTGCAGGTTGCAGTCGGTGTTTTCTTCCCTAATGCGCCACTGAGAGTCCAGCGAGCTGATTGGTCAGATAATCCGACTGTCTAATTTTGACCAATCAGGAAAAGGTTTGTTGAATACAGGAAGGAAAAAAACATCTCTGCTGCTGTTGGCTCCCTCTGAAGAGCTCCAAGCATTAGTATCTAATAACCTGATATTTTAATTATAACACACCGATATAATCTTCTCTCTTTCTCTTTTTGTTTGCAGCTAAGAGTTTACCAGTGAGTCTAAATTACAAAAGCTGGTCGGTCTTTGTCACAGTAAAAGTTATATTTCAATATTTTTTAACCTTAATCTCACGGAAGACTGAATTGTTCCAGTTTAAATTTGTATTTTTAATGCAAATTAAAAAAACAACAACAAGGTTTTCAGAAATTAAGATTTTTAAAAACATATAATTATAATAGCAAGTTGGGTTCTTGCACTACACGCATTTTGCCTGTAGAGGGGGCAGTAACGCAAATAAATGAGACACCAAATAATAATTCGGAAAATTTTCATGAAGTTTGGCCGTTTTTTGTGATTGTTTTTTTAAAAATTAAACCACCATTTGTAGGCTCATATATGGTGTTGTGCAATGAATGGACAAAAACCAGACATCTTAATCATTTTAATTGTAGTTGATGTTATTATTGATGTTTTCAACATGGTTTACCTTTTCTGGGGGAATGGTGGTGGTATCATAATCCAGAGTTGCCCTTCCTCTACCAAAGGCTCCAGCTTGTCTTTGATTGCAGCTCGGCATATAAACACGTGGCTTGAGATTAATCAGATATATAAATCAAAATATAAGCAGTTGCTGATGTCACCATGTTCTGATACACAGACACATCATTAAAGCACTTCTAAAATCGTCTGATGGTGCCAAAGAGGAGACCTTGTTCTTATCTCATTATCCAGCCTGCGGTATTTGAACAGGCACCAAATATCTGCTGATGCTTGAAAAAGAAAGCAAGAGATAATTTTTGCAGCTTTTAACGGCAGCTTTTTGTACATAGATTTGTGATCCAGGTATGTCGAGTATGCCTGAAGAGTCTTTATAGGACTGAAGGTCAAAATTAATTACTGCTTGGAGATTATCCAAGCACATTCAATTCGACATTCACAACTAAATCACATCTTTCACTGCTTTCCAGCCTCTGCCATTCAAACACACACACACACACACACACGCGCCAGCTGCCTGTCATCCAACTGTATCCCATCCCTCATTCCCCCACCTCTGCGCTCTGGCCTCCATCAGCTGTCCAATCAGCTGTCATTTATGTCACGACATCAGACCTGTGGCAACCAGACATGTGGCACGCCGAGCAGCTCCAGCCACGGAGGACGTCAGCACATCGTGAGCACGAACATGCCGACATGTGTGTTCTCATTCCAGTCCGTTCAAAAACACTTCTGTTTCCATTCCGGTCGTCACCCTGTCATGTTTCCGCTTCCAACAAGAGAGCTTTTGTTTTAAAACTGTTTCTAACATGACGAGCTTACGCCAGCTAACTGCCGATGTGATCAATATTTAGTGGTGCTATTTATTTCACAGGATGGAGATCTAAAGGGGAACTTGGCTTTGAAAAATGATTCAAAACACGGCCAACGGCATCTATTTGCTGTAACACTGTTCTTTTATGGTCTAGTCCAAAATGAGGGGTGTTTTCACAGAGACGTTAGTGTATCATAATCTCAGCCACTCTAGGTCAGTAAAACCTTCGTACAAATATTGATGGGGGTCCATTTGCAACTTAGATCGCAGTCGCTGATGAATTTTACTTACATGGGCCAGTAACTGATTGATTTACCTGTGAAAGTTTTCTCCCAGTTCCAGTGAGAACCTGAAGTGCTTCGATGTCGGACATTTAGTTCTCTGCTTTGTGTTTTGTTGTGAAATTTCTTTCATATTTAAGCATTCCTGTATATTTTCCCGACCTGCGTGTTGGGAGGAGGGGGGAGCAGCACGTTTTAATAAGTACCCTCATATATACAGGACACACGAGGGCGTCCACACAGCCGTATTTATGTCTGCAGTATTTAGAGGCAGGTAATTAAATACGAGACTAAATCGCAGGCTTTTTTTAGGGTCTCCACGTTGCTAGGAGATTTCTGCTGGATGACTGTCACGAGGGGGACTCGGGCCTTGTTTACAGTTTCATTCCTACATAAATGATCGATGCTGAGCCCACCCAGGAAGTGAGTCCACCCAACGATGCTTCCCAGCATTCCCCCCTTCCCCGGAGCACCGACGGTGAGCCGCTCCACAGCCGATGCCGTGGCCCCGCCATCTGCCTCTCTCAATAGACTCCATTGTTCCCAGCGGTGGGAGGTGAGCGAGAGAGCTAAACAGTTATGAAGCCGGGGAGGTGGGCATTGGGCCGCTGCCTAAAACCACACGGAGGAGAGGAAGTCAGCTACAGAGCATCTCTGTGCGGCTTGCAGTTTTCTTCAGGAGTTCCTGGTTTCGGCGTCGCAGGAACAAAAACAAGCACTCTGTGACATAAAGCAAACACACCTAACTGTCAGAGGGCCCAACGGACTCAACGGTCCCAGGCTGTGTTGCGCCATATTTGGTGCTGAAACAGGGGGCTTGTTTTCCTTCTTACATTTTTGAAGCATTTCATGAATGGGCCAATCAGAGTCAAGTGGATGGACGCTGCCAAATCATGTGAGTGGAACACCCTCGGGAAGCGGCTAACGGAAGAGCGAAGCCGTTTCGTAAAACCACTTCACTTTTCAAAGAAGAAGAGCGGCCCGTTGAAATTTGGTGGAGAGTTTCTGCCTTTTTTATTGAAACGGTACGAACAAAACCACTGCATTTAAATTACAGACAAATGAGACAGAACAACTAGAACTTATTCATGATGTGTGGCAAAGCAGAAAGGTGGAAACAAAACGCGTCGTTGCAAATATCTGCAGAGTCGACAGCCAGCGGGGGGGGGTCATTAATTCTCACTGTAAAAACAAACTCACTGGTTCCACTCAGGGAGAAAAAGAGTCACAATGCCTCGAATAAGTCAAAAACCTACTTCAAGTTGTCCTTTTTTCACACACCCCCCCCCAAAAAAAGGGTGAAATTTCACAGAAACCTGGGGACTTAAGCTGGATGAATGATTTTATTTTTACAGTGCACTCCTCCCGCGCACATTTAAAGAGCAAAGATAAGCCGAGGAACACTGACAACCGGAAAAAAATATGGACGCCGTTGCCGTGCCCTGAAACTAAGCGCAGCTATCTAACATCATCCACACTATCGCTGTTCTGGTAATCTATCTATCAGCAGAATGTGCTATGACTCCGCTGTCAAAACAACGCTATCGCTGTGGTTAATATCAACTAGCTGTGTGGGTGTGCCTGTGTATGTGTGCGTGTGTTATGGATAGCAAGCCAGCAAAGCTGTTCTGTTTTGGGCCTTTTTTTTGGAATGGGTGGTGGTTAATAAGTCAATAATAACGCGGTGTAAATGTTAAAATGCTCCTAACTAAACAGGAATACCAGAGACAGTGGCACAAACCCTTCTGCTAAATTTCACAGATATGTATTAGCTTTTTATACGGCAGTGTCAAAGTGGGCAGAATGTGGTGTTAACTCTTCCAAAAGGGGGTGCCTTTGCTTTCTGTCAGCCCCGTGCTAGTCCACGGCACACGTGTTGAAACAACTTCTGCACACGGTGCTTCAACAGTTGGACAACGCCTGGATGTGACGTGGGGCCCGGGGCTGCTCAAAATGTCCGTTTGCCTCGGCAATGACCCGGTGGCTGCCTGTACTCTGATGGTATTCAGCGTCGATCGCTAGCCTACGCAACTGCAAGGTATGAAAGTGTTATTAGCATTATGCTACTGCGTGTAGTCCCCTTGGGTTCTATATACGTTCTTTCTCTATGGGTTAAATTTCAGATGCTTTAAGGTTCATGCAAATATAAATCAATCTATTCGCAAAACATGTCAGGCCCTCCTCTATTTTGAGGGTGGGAGTGGGCCTGGGGGTTGGGGGGTGGGGGGGTTGGGGGTTGGGGGCGGCGAGGGCATTTGCCCTCCTGTTCTGCACACATGCAGTACATACATCAACACACAAAAGACACCCCCCGTCCCCCCCAAAGTCTTATTTTGTCAATAGTCCAGGTTGGATGTAACTCCGCCGTCCTGCTCGGCTTGAAGCTCGGAAATGACGTCACAGCTCAGTAGTTCAGAACTCTGGATGGTTCTGCTGCTTCTTCAAGGGCTGTGTGGTTACAGAAAGAGAAGGTCGGCAGGTTAATGCAAGCAGATAATCGCATGACGATATCTGTGCCATAACTGGAGTGTGGGGGTCCAGCGGACTGAGGCAGCCACAGTGGAAACATAAGCTGCATCACTGCCTTCCATAACATCCCATAGTGGCCACCACTGCACTGCTGATCACAGTGGAATATCTATAAAGACTTTAACCAACGGGAGAAAGAGCTGATGACGCCCTGCCAGGACAGGTTAAAAGGACAAGACGCTTCCCTTCTGGTGGTTTTTAGTCTTCTGATGCCGAAAAAAGACGAGATGAAACTAAGAGGACAGCTTTATCATCTCTGGACTCCAGCATCAGGTTCAGACAGCCAGTCCCTAAATGAACTAATTTCAGGGCCAAACGCAGCGGCTCCACAGGGGCGTCTTTATCTCCCTCCTCTCTGAGTGCTTACGTCACTGCTCGTGTTCGTGCATCTCGTGTAAAAGTCTACGTGCACTCGCCGTCTCCCAGCGCAGCCACAGAAATGCCAGAACAGGTGACTCACCACATGGCATTAGTAACACCGTCTGCTTCCTCACAGACCAAGGTACTCACGAGTATTTGCCCATCCTCCTCGCCACGAAGATCGCCACGGCGATGACAAAGGCCACCGCTAATAAGACGCCAATGACGATGCCGGCCGCCTGACCGGAAGTCAGTCCTTCTGTAGGAGAGAGGCCAAAGAAACCGAAAATAAGAGTTGGTCCGTTATTCCGACGACTGCTGATAACTATCACAGTCACTTGCTGTTTTGACCCCGTGCATGCATGCATGCCGTGCACGCTCCTCACCTGTCTGTTTTTGAAAGCCAATGGACTCGGTCGTGGCAGCTGCCGTCCCTGATGTCTGGACCACCTCCGCCTCTTTGGTCGGAGCTGCAGTCTCCGCCGTGGCAGCGTGGGTGCTGAGCAGCTGTCCGGGTACTTCCGTCTGCTTGCTGGTGACCATGGTGTCATTCAGGTCCACCTCTGGCGTTGCTTCCATGGTCACTTTCTGGGGGACCTCGGATGTGGCTGGTGCTGCGGTTATTTCAGGGGGGACCTCGGCTGTGGCTGGTGCTGCGGTTATTTCAGGGGGGTCCTCGGCTGTGGCTGGTGCTGCGGTTATTTCAGGGGGGACCTCGGCTGTGGCTGGTGCTGCGGTTATTTCAGGGGGGACCTCGGCTGTGGCTGGTGCTGCGGTTATTTCAGGGGGGACCTCGGCTGTGGCTGGTGCTGCGGTTATTTCAGGGGGGACCTCGGCTGTGGCTGGTGCTGCGGTTATTTCAAGGACGAGCACATCTGGCACCGTGGGAGGAGGGCCGGTGATGACAAAATTGCTTTTGGGGGGTGCTGAGTTGTAAAAGGTGGCGGGCTGGATGACTGAAGAATCGGTGTTTGTCAGGATTAGTGTTGGGCCTAGGGACAGAAATCAAACCTTAGCTCACCAACATGAGTACAATCTAAGACACTAGTGGATGGATGGGTGTTTGCTTGCTGTTTTGCCCACATTTTTATGCTACTTCCTGTATTGTTTCTCTACTTCCTGTCATTGTGCATTTCCTGTCTCACATGCTAACGTGTTTTGGATTGAATACGCTTGCCTGTCCAATTTATTTTAGCATCGGAGAGGCAGAATTTAGATAAGATCTTCTTGTTTAGGCTTCCTTTACAACCAGAGACTTTCCGGTCACGCTACCTGTTTTCTTTGAACAGTAGCCCAGCTGCTAGCATGTCTGGTGGGGGGCAAAACGTGTTGCGTTCCAACTTTGTTCAAGTATTGAAGTAACCACAATGAATCGACGTGATTATTAGATCCACTGTCATATTTGCACAGCAGAACAAACACTTCTACTCTTCGTTCTTCAACTCTTCATAATCACCAGCGCACGGGCACCATGACATCATCACTGCCACACCCCATGACTTCATCATTAGACGGACAACTTCCCCCACTGTCCTGTCTGTGAGAATCTGCGCTGCTGTGCTGGCGTGCCGAAATAATGGCTCATTTCCTGCAGCAGGCGGCGAGAGCGTGGAAAGAAAAAGGTGGACCAGTCGTACCAGCTGCTCGGTAACTGTCCAGCATTCGTAACGAGGGATATCAATTAATACTCAGAGCTTTGAAGTCCTCTTTGCTCGCAATAAAATGGAGGTTTGAGCGTGGCAGCCCTGTAAAGAAGAACACTCTTTCATCATGGTTTGGACTGCGACGAAGCCTTGATTCTAATCATTCCCCTCCAATAACTAAGTCCCATTTGCCGTCCCAGCAGCCACAACTGAAGGCTGGACGTGGCTGCTTCAGATTTTGGGACCTGCCATCTGCAATGTGGCCATGAAATTGCTGTCTCCAGTTAAATCAGGAGAAATTTGGTCCTGAAAAAGACTCATTAATCCTGCCCCTGGGAGCATTCCTGCTCTAGAGTCAACATAATGTCTCTAAACTTAGCCGCTGACGTCGCGCCCTCCCCGTCTCTGTTTTGTCCAATTGTTCTAAATACTTGAGATTATTGAAAATGCGTAACTGAGGTAAAAATAAAGCTGTGTTTTACGACCTGTGCAGCCCCCTCTTAACTACCCTATTCATTAGCAGGTTGGACAAATATACCGTAACATTTGTTCCCACTCGTGGCAGAGGGGTGACGGTGACTCGGACCGTTTGTTTGGAAGGCCTGTGAGGGATGATGAATGCTGCGCTATTTGTAATCTCCCCTCTTAACAACTGCTTCAATATGTGACCCGTTCCCACAATTAGCCCCCTCCCCACTGCGCTCACATCCTAAATACAGCGGAGCAGGACCGTTGCTCTCCACATCCTCTTTTTTGGTTTTGTTTAATCCCTCTCACATCTGTACTCCTCTCCCCGCCGCCGCCACGCCCCCAAAATGAGTTTCTCGCTGCAGAGACAGTGGACACAATTTATGGATTTCACATCGTCTGATCCCAAATTTGAATTTTTCTGCAGCAGGTCCTTTTGAGCGCCACATGCGTGTAAATAAACCCACAAAGGTCAGCTGGAGAACAGGATCTCCTCTGCTGATGAGGCCCTCTTCCAAAACCAGAGCTTCTCTCCGGGTCAGCACGCGGCACTCGTGCTTCTCGTGTGTCCTCCGCTCAAACCCGTCGCCGACCTCGGCCAACTTGGAAGAGGCCTGTTTCATTTCCCTGCTCCCAGACTGAGAGACGTTTATGTAACTGTGGCGCTGTCCTTATTATTCCAAAGTTCTCTGCAATCCACCCAGATCGTTTCCCCCACGATTACATCAGTTTGACCACATGTTCCCTATCATGAAACACCCTGAAATCATCCGCACGATAAACAAACGGTAGCAGAAAGCCAGTGAGTCATTGTGTCTGTAGCAGGATGCGACAGGGCTGCAACTGTATTTAAAGCAATAAAAGGGGATCAGGAACGTGGCAAATCTGTAACAGGAAGATGGGAAAATAAACCGACAATACTGTACAAATGCATCGTTGCCCCTTTTGTTTCCATTTTTAATTGAAAAAATAAAAAAAACACACAGTTAAGCCCCGCCCACGTCCCAGTCCCTCCAGTACCTGCCTGGCACTGAGCTGCTGGGATGAACAGAACTATATGCAGCAAATGTGTGTGTGTGTGTGTGTGTGTGTGTGTGTGTGTGTGTGTGTGTGTGCTTGTGTAACAGAACTGGTAATTCACACGGCAGTGTGGGAGGAAAAGGGTGTGAGGGAGTGTGAGCTGTCCACCTGGAGAGTCCAGGAATGTTCCTGCTGCACCAGAGGAGCGAAATGCCCCCAGATCCTCCCCTCCCCCTCCCCCACCCCTCCCCGCGCTGTGGTGAGATGCCATGCCGCGATACTTTCCCCACACTCCCACTCTGAGATACTGGGGTGTGCCATGAGCTGCACCCAAGGAAGACTTTAGAGAGGAGCCAGTCGGGAGTGGAATATTCCCAGCTGGGCTTATCACAGATGCAACAGAGGGAAGGCTGGGACTGTTTTCCGAATCATGCAGCAGGTCCCACATGAGCTTTATCACTGTGTGTGTTTGTGTGTGTGTGTGTGTGTGTGTGTGTGTGTGTGTATGTGGGGGGGCATAAGGTGAGATCACTGTGGAAAAAACCTACATAAACAGATCATGTTGTGGAATCCGTTCATAACACTTTCTCTTAGCCTTTAAATACAACATAAATCACCCTGTCGGAGGCGAGGGGGTGTTTCTGTATCAGCAGCTCCACTTTCTCAACTTGAACCCACGCAGGTGCTGTGTGGACGTTAATGTATTTCTGAGTATATGTACAAATGGAGAAACTTCTATTTTCATTTGAGGTTCAACTCAAATCATTCTAAATAATCTGGAATTCACACCCGATGAGCGAATCCTAATTTGATTGCGCTTTAGTGGCCCGGTTAATCTCCCAACACAGACCTTTTTTGTCCAGTGAATTATATAACTGTCTCCTTAAATACAGTATTTTACCAAAGCATTTAAAGTCTCAGCTTGTCCAAACACGCCTGCGAGAGCTGCCTGCGTTATAGTTTTTCAAGTGCTGGGCCCGGACAGAGGTCAATGACCTCTCGCTTCAGCAGCCAGATGTAACGGAGGTGTTATTGGGCTGGGGAGGCAGACAAAACTCATTAAAGCGGAGGGGGAGGAGGGCCGGGGAGGAGGCGGCGAAGGCTTTTACAGGATACGCCGGGGTCTGTCGGTTAAGTGTACAGGCTCATGGGAGTTAACAGACCCCCGTCTGTGAGGCGGGCATGTGACGCGAACCCTGTTTCCACTCTTTCCGACTGAAACCCGGGAAGAATATCAGGGTTTTCAAAGGCAGGATTATCCTGAATTTGTCTTTTATGTTGAGTGTAGAAGGTTTTTTTTTTTCTTTTAGTCTCGTCAATATCTGCCCCTCTTGCCCTCAGGCAGCGGCTCTCATGAGGTTGTGAACAATGAGGACGCAGCGGTCGCACAGGGCGAACGGCACAACACGTGCATAAGCATGTTTGCATATCTGGGGAATACATTTGGCTCTTTTATGTGGGCCCTGACCCCCTTCCCCGCCCATTTAGTGAGTGCTAAACGGCTGATAACCACCCTAAGATGGGTAAACGCCAAGGGGTGTGGCGCCTCATGGTCTACCGACTCGTGGGTAAGCAGCGGGCGGGGTGCCTCTCAGAGCACATCTCGTCCCCGGTGCTCCCTCTCTTCTCTCCATCCCTCACTCCTCTCCTGTCTATATGACCCTCTCGTATATATAGAGCCTCTCTATTAATACTCACATGCAACCCGGCCCTACCCTGCCCTGCAGTACCCCCGGCTTGTCCCCACCTCCCCCTACCAATACCAAGCCTTCCTGCTTCCCCTGGGCAAATGCTGCCGGTCGGGGTGAAGGCAGGAAGCAGAAAGGAAGAGAAAACAGGCAGAAAGAAACAGGAAGAGCTAAAAAGAGGGAGGCAGGGGGAGACAGCAGATTAGTTTACAGATGAATGTGCACAGTGTAAGTTACAGCCACCTCCCTCCATATCTCAGCCCCATGTGGAAGTGTCTTTTTTAACTGTCACTGCCAGATTCCCCCACACCCTCCCCCCGAAAATGTCCAACATTCTGCTAATTATCCATCCTGTCCAAAAGTCCAGCGAGATGAGTACGGGTTAAAGCGCTCAAAGCGGCATATTTGATCATATTTGTCATTTCAAAGGGAAAAAACTGGTTTTAAATTACGGAGATCAGATAATGCGTTGATGTGAGCGCTATATAATCGGGGTTTATCCGGGCCGGAGCAAACGGCCTCCAGAGGGTGTTTTTGTTCCATCAGCCGGGATTAGACGCAGACAAAGAGCCGCGCCGACGGCAGAAAGTTCACTTACTTGCACGTGTGAAGGCGCAGAAGGGGCCAGCCAGGGCCAACAGGAGCAGCAGCTGAGCGTTCATGGCGGCGGGGATGTTTCACGGCCGTCTGGAGTCCACAACAGCAGAGAGCTTGCACACGCTGTAGAGCACACACACACACACACACACACTCACACACACGCTGAGCGCACGCTGGCCAGAGGGTGAAGGGTTAAGTACCCTTCCACGTCTCTCCCCCCCCAAAAAAACAAATAATTTTTTTTTAAAAACAAAAAAACAGTGGCAACCTTCAGGAAGAGTTTGAGCGGGGAAAAAGTTTAGATCCTTTTTGGGGGGAGGACGGGCGAAAGTGAGGATGACCACAGGGCAGAGAAGGAGAAGAGGGAAGTCTGGCACTGAGGAAGTCGACAGAGAGGAGGACTGGCACACAGCAGGAGAGGGAGGTGTGTGTGCGTGTGTGTGTGTGTGTGGAGGAGGGGTTCTGGTGCAACTGGTGGGCAGGGTGGGAGCAGGTTGAGTCGGAGGGAGGGAGGGCGGCTGGGCTGGGGTGGAGAGGTCCGTGTCAGACGTGTGGTGCAAAGACAGCGCTCCTGTTTACACACACACACACACACACTCACTCACACACACACACACACACACACATACACAAAGACCGTTGACTTAATCTTCAGAAACTGGTTGATACTGGCTAACGTGCACAAGCTGCTTTAAATGCTTGGTGAACAACCAGAGACAGAAAAACACAGTCGGGAGCCCCAAGAAAACCTGCACCAAAACCCTCATCCGAGACAGAATATTAACCCCCCCCCAGTCAGAACGTTGTGTGACTTTCAGGACTGGTGACTATGGGTGGTCCGGGGGCACTAACCTGGGCCCGGCGCGAGGCTGACACCTGTTGGACAGCCAGTTATGAGGGCCAATGAAAAAACACACACACACACACACACACACACACACGTGGGCCGCTCCAGGAAAAAGAGACAGCAGATCTCTGGGTAATGCAGTAAAAATGGTCAATGACATTTTATTAAACACAGAAACAGATTTCCACCGTTGAACCGCCACACACACATTATTTATGACACACAAATAACGCCAAAGCCATCACGTGTTTTTTTTTTCCCCCTCCTACTTATGTACAGTAAACTGAAGGTATGTACACACCGTGTCTCCAGAAGGACAAATAACAAAATACTTTCTCTCCATTTTCTTTGTTCTTTTTTTTTCAATTTGTTTTTCAAGGGCAAACATAGGAGTAATGTACGGTTATTTACAAGGACAACAACACATAAACATACACAATATATATGCTGGTCACTGCAATACAGCATTTAATGTCAATAATAGACACGGGTTTCTCTTTTTTTCCTCCCATGATGAGTTCTCAGACCAAATTCACTGTCTTTCTCCTCATTTCTTGACACAAACAAATTTGTCTACGTGATTCTTTTGCTTATATATATATAGGTTTTTTTAGCTGTACTGAACTCAGGACTATACACGTGTACACAAAGACAAAATTAAACATCACAGTAATAAAAACTCTGGTCTGTGTCCCTCGGCCGATGCGCTCCTTTCCAAAAGAGGTTAAATTAAATGTCCGTCGTTTTGATTTCCGCTCCCCAAATCATTCACATTTGTGCAAAAACCGCCCGTCGTCTCTTAAACGAGGCATCCCGAACTTCGCTGCCCGTCGTAATTGATATGCACTTCCCCGAAATTATAAAAGAAAGCCTTAAAAACCAAGTTATACTTTCAGAAAATGATGTCCTAGTGCAGGCCAAGTCCCAGTTTAACCAGCGGCTCCTTTCCATCAGACTGGCGAATTAGTGGTGGGTTTTTTCTCTTTGAGAGCTACCGGAGAGCTGACTCCACAGTATTTTGTATCCGTTAGCTTATAACCTGGAAAAGGAAGGTTACCCTCTTTCTGGAGATTCAGGCTCGCCGTTAGCTAACAGGAGAAGTTGTGAGCGGACTGTCAAACATGCAATAAGCGTACGCAGCCTGACATGTGAACGTTAACACCCTGAGAAACGTGGCACTGTAGTCTGTCCGACACGCAAACACAAACTGAGCAACAAAAACAAGGAGTTGTGGTGCATAGTACTTTTTTTTTAGGTGAAGGAAGCTGGAATGGAGCAGTTTATGGTGAAGTTTACCATTTTCTGTGTTTTTGCATATTTATGGTTGAAAGCATCTCAGTTTTCACACCTTCCACTAATGGACAACAAAAGCTAATTAAAGTGTTTGAGTGGAAAAATTTGGGTTTGGATACACAAAACAAATCAAATTCTCAATTTTAAGGCATTAACTGATTTACTGTGAAGAGCTACAATGACAGTCGCTTGTAGATGTTTACAGATGTTGACCACTAGGAGGCGCTCTTTTGCAGAGGGCCTGATCACGCTGCCTGTTGTTCATCATAAATTGTGTAGGAACATTATAAAGAGCAGAACAAAAAACAGCGGGAATCAGATGGGGATAGCTGCATTTTCTTTTAGGGCCAAATTTACACAGAAATGCAGAAAATGGTTTCCCCCACTTTAAAAGTCTACCCACGATGGTACCTGCTCTGACCAGCAGGTGGAGCTCCTCTCACCCGTTACGCCCACAGAGACCCAGAGCTGAAGCGAACAAAGAAAACCTGCTGCAGAAGCCGGGCAGCTCCAGTTTTTTAAAGCAGTGCAAACGCGAAACACAAACAACTGAAACTAATTCACAGATGACGTGAAAACGGTTCGGAGACCCGCGACCCTGGGAGGACCAAGACGTTCCAGCGAGCCGCAGGCGGTCCCGTTGCTTTACGACGAGGCGCGTTCATGTCCCGGCTCGGTCCGATCCTCTCCTCACCTCTTTTCATCTTTTTTTTTAAATGATTGTCTTTGGACTCACCATCGCTTCCATGGGGGGGGGGGGGTTTCCATTGGATTGTCGTCTTTTTTTGTCTTTATCACGCAGGTAAAAAGGAGCAGTTTGACCACCTGTCTCTATCCGCTGGGCTTAGACGATGGAGTCCCAGTCAAAGTCGTCCTGGATGTCGTCTGCAGTCAGCATGCGTCTCACCTGGAAGTGTCCCAGAGGAAGTCTGTGCTGCTGCTGGCTCAGCTGGCTGAGGTGGCCTGGACACAGAAGCAGAGACGTCAGGCAGAATCCCTTCGCTCACTCCGCTAACGCGCCGCGGTACCGCTGGACACTAGAGTGCCAGACATGGCGCCACAATAACGCACGCCGCGCGCTATAAACATGACCGCGGGCATGCTCCGATACCAACATTTGGAATACTGACACCCGAAGGACGTAGGCGGTGGCGGTAGGTCACCTGTCATGGCGGGGGCCGTGTTGCTCATAGGGGGCATGTGGGGGTATCCTGGTGGGCCCATCAGAGAGGAGATGTTCTGTCTTGTATCCATGTACATGTTCCCTGTAGGAGTAACCACAGTGGCTGTCAGATTTGCGTACACACGCACATAAACACACGCGGTTTGCCTGACCTGTGTTGATGTGTTGGTTGTGTTGCCCGTGCTGGCCACCCTTCGCATGCATCGCCCCGTGCTGCGGCGCCCCCGGCGGCGCCTGATGCTGGACCTGAGGTTGCGGGTGGGCGGAGCCCTGAGGGGGGATGACCCCCGTGGTTGTGAAGAACTGGTTGATGGAGGAGCACAGGTCGGCCATCTGGGCGGCGTCCAGGGACCAGTTGTTGAGCTCGGCCTGCCTCATGTTCTCCTTCAGACCTGCGGACACGGCGGTGGCGGATGAAACCGGCGGCACGTGGCGTCCAAATTATAGCAGATGTCACTGTCTGCAGTTTCCAACAGAGATATCATTTTCCACATTTTTATCAATCTGCATCTGTTGTTATTAGCCAGGTTGTCTCCCAACAGTGAATCACATGCATCCAAGCACAATAATGTCAGATCTGTGACGCGTGTGGCGAGCGGCTCGCCACGTGCACTTTGGAGGTGGTCCAGCGGCGGCAGAGGAAGGCGGCGCGGCCGGTTTGAGGGAGGTCAGACACTGCGGAGTGACAGCAGCAGCCCCGGTGTGGGTGTTTTATTAGACCGGCCGTTGTCATCCATCGCGTGGATGTGTGCCGGCTGTGCTGTGCGCTGACCGTGATAAGAGGCTGTTACTGAGTCGGGGCCTAATTGGATTATTCACATCATGCAACCGAGAGTGGAGGGCTGGGGGGGGGGGGGCTGCATGACGAGCGTGTGAGGGTGAAAGAGAAGGAGAGGCAACCTCTCAGAGGCAGGATAATGACTTTTATTAGACCAGGACTATTACCACGGTGGCGCCTGAAGGGCGAGCGTATATGAAAGAGAAGAGAGGAATCATAATGGTTTAATCAAAGCGACTGATCTGCATCGCAAACACCCGATCAATTCTCGCTGTCGAAAAAGGCTGCAGTCGACGGCTTTATTAATGTTCGCTTCAGATGCTGTCTACACCAAGGGTACCAAGACTCATATAGCAATGTGTGTGTGTGTGTGTGTGTGTGTGTGTTACCTTGAAATGGGGAGAGATCTACATCAGCCCAGTTGTAGCTGGTAGCTATGCGGCAGCTTTCCTTCAACCAATCCAGGTTGGGGTACCAGTCGGCTGACAAGCCTGCGAGGGATTCAGAGTTGCCTGGGTGATAAAATCTTCTATATTGCCGATGATTTGCATCACAATTTGTCATGACATTTTTTTTTTGGTTTAAAAACGATATTATTGTTATTCTTTTCCTTTGAATTAATGAAAAACCTGGATAAAAAATCCAACATACACAAACTGGAACCAGCAAACACACCAAACACGTCACTCTCATTATCATTATGAAATTGTCTACGTTAGAATTGCTTAATTGCTTAATCTCGAGTCTTATTACATCCAGACAACAGGAGTCTGTCTCTGACGTTGGCCACTAGATGGCGACATCTCACGCAGAAAAATTCCCACCGCAGCTCTGCCTTCAATTCTTTTCTGCACCTTTATCACCATCAAACTATATAAAAATAAATAAATAAATAAATAAATAAAAGAAATGCATCAAATATCAAGAGATTACTTCCATCATCCCCAGTTTGGTTGAAAGGAACACTAACCTAGATAATAGTCCCTCTTTTTGGCCTGAGAGCATCATTGCAGAGGCACAAAGAAAAGCAAAACAAAGACTGGGAACTGGGAGAGCAGGAAAAGCCTCAGAGAAGCTTTGGAGGGGCCCGTCTGTATTAGCCGGGCCTCTTCAAATCAAACGCTCCCGGATCTTAGGGTGGGAGGACAGTGGAATATTAATGCCATTACCGTGTGCAGGTGAGTGCGGCAGAAAAACAAAAAGCTCCATGTTTCTATACTGGTTTCGTGGCCTCTGCTGGGGGCAGGGAGGGGAAACAGCGACTCGCATTGTTGTAGCAGAGCTGCACCAGTAGCAGCTTACTGACGAGGCTCATAAACACCCTTCATATGGAGCCTCGCCGCAGCTGGGCGACATCAACCAGCAGAACACAGCAAACAAGCGTCTACCTGTTGAGGAGCAGGTCTGTCCACCGTGACCCTGGTGGGAGACGGAGGAGTGCTGCTGGGGATGCGCGGCGTGCTGAGGGTGCGCCTGGTGCTGGCCGTGGCCAGAGTGGGGGAAGAGGTGCTGCGGGTGGTGGGCGTGATGCGATGCCTGGCTGTGGTTGTGTTGGTGGAGGCCGCCGCCCGAGCCGCCTCCTGCACTGGGGGAGTGCTGGTACGAGCAGGCGGTCCGTGTCGGCTGGGTCGACTCGCCGACCATACCCAGCAAACCTGGGGGGGGGGGAGGAGTCACTGCACACTCATTGCTTCCTGTTTTTTTGTTTTTTATTTTCCTTTTTCCCCCCTTTTTTACAAGTGTAATTCAGCGGTAATTTTCTCGTCTGTCAGTGTCATCATCTCAATCATGCTGTTTCCAAGTAGAAGTAGAAATCATGTGATTTACACGCACGCACGCACACACACAAACACACACCCTTGTACTTCTAGCTGTGATAGACATCATACATTCTCCAGCCCATAACCATCCCCACAACCCCACTATCCCTAAACATAAATCCAGCTCTAACCTTAAAACCTCAACCCTCAAACAGCCATTTAAATGTCCCCGCTTCCCAAATATGTCCTTATTCCCCCAGTGGAGCTTGATTTTGGTGCTCAGTATGTAGCAAGTACAAGTACACACACACAGTAACAGTAATGCTCTGACAGGGACACAGCAGGAAAAATTTCATCAGTGTTTTTTTGTGTGTGTGTGTGTGCGTGTGTGTGCGTGTGCACGCGTGTCTTTCATCTGTTTCACTTTTAATCACGGACTCCGGCAGCTGTGGAAGCTGTAACACCAGGCAGCTCCCTTGCTTGTTACACTTTCAGACAACGGTGCATTGTTGTCTCTACATCAGGAGCACGCTCAGACCTCGTCTCCGCTCCTCCCGCATCTGTGCTGCACTCTCATGAATACATTTTAGCTTAATGCACAGCGGATCTGCTCTCCACCACCAAACAATTTGTTTTTGACTTTTGCATGTATTCACAGCTCCAAAGTCAGCGACCAGAACCTTTCGGAGGAGCTATAAATCACCAGGAAATCCATTAACGCGCTGGGTCTGCCAAGGCACCGCTGTGGATTTTACCCTCGGCCATCATGGAGTGGTTATGCTTTACCGGCCTGTAAAGTCCGATTCACTGACCAGACCTTCATTTAAGCTCCTCAGGACCTCCTTTGTCTGACCGGCTGATTGAGGAATGTCACACTCATAAAAGCAGGAGTCTGTCTGAAGGACACCATCTGGGATGCTCTGGATGCAGAAACCCACCTGGACCCCCTCCCCCCCAAACCCTTCCTGCAAGTCTTTACTGACCACAAATTGAAGGGGACCTCGTCAGAGAGCGAAGAGGGTCGGCGGCCGCAGAGCCAACCGAGTGCATCAATCTCCCAGACGGCGGAACCTACGCTGGGATGTGCAGAGGGGAGGTGGCACAAGAGCGGTGGAAAGGCGGCGTTTGAGGGGGAGGGGGAGGTCTGCTGACCTGAAAGCTTCAGGAAGCAATTAGCGAGATGCTACGCAAACTTTAGAAGCAATCTAATTAGCCGCTATCAAAGCCGCAGAAGCCTCTGCTCTGCTCGACTGCAGACGTGTTCGTGAGGGCTGCTTCCTCCTTCTGGTGAATTCCTCCCCTTTAATTGCCTTTACTCATTTGACTGAGCGAGCTGTAAAAGGCAGATATGCGGAACAACATATTGTTTTGTTTATTGAAACACAATAGAATCAGAGTGGTGGTAGAAGTTAATCGCGGCCCGCTTTAATGTTGGGAATGCACGGGTAAATTGGTTGCCATTTCATCGGGAGCTTAAGGTTGACAGTTAATTAAGCACATGAAGACTGGCATGGAATTTTACTTTCTCTTTTCCCCGAACCCGTGTCAATTAAGATGCAGCGCGGGCGCTCGCAAGCGGATTATCCGCAGACAAAAAAAAAAAAAAAAGGGCTGACACCCACCTGGCTGCGAGAAGGACTGCTCAAAGACGCACTTGTAGAGGCTGCGGAACGAAGCGCTCAGGTCCTCGAAGTCTGAGAAGCACAGCTGCTTGTCCCGCAACTCGGGGACGGGCAAACTGTACGCCGGCTGTGCGGGGGGAGGGGGCGGGGGCGGCGGCGGCGGCTGCTGCTGGGCGGGCTGCTGGAGGCTCAGGGGCTGGGAGGACGAGTCGGAGTGGCTGCTCACCTGGGAGACGCACGCGGAGAGGAAATTAGGGACGGGGGCGAGAAATCAATAAAAAGATTGGATTCAATAAAATCACACACAGAAACACGTGCACGCTCCAGGAAACACGACGTGACGGAGTCCATGCTGTTGATTTATGACTCATGAATCCATATTTGTTGACTTATTTCAATAATCCTCATTTAATCCTTGAGGAACGGTCCAAAACGACTCACGTCAGGTCCTGTTTATCCTGGAGTTTGGGTGTTTTATCAACATTGTATACACACACAAACACACACATACACACGTGTGTACACACACATACACACACACCATGTCAGGGGCAGAAACCATTGATTGCGCTCGCACTGTTTAACCTGGAGTTTGAAAACAGGAGCGGAGGTTTAGCAGCGCCGCACCTTTACCTGTCGGTCCAGCTCAATTTAAAGCCGGACAAGCTGTTTCCTTTAAAAGACTCCGCTTTGTTGTATTGTGGAAAATCAAAAGGGAAGGAAGGCCGCGTGCGCCACCTGTTCCAACGCTCAGGTCAGCGAACTCGCCGTCTCGGGCGGACCCTTCGCCCGCGTGGGGTAATGAGGCAGAACTGACCTTGATCGCTCCGGACGAAGCCGCAGATGAGGTGTGAGGCGGCGGGGGGAGGGGGGGGGGGGGAGAGGTGGGTGGGAGGTAAACAAAAAGATGGCCTCCAGGTTACAGGAGGTTAACGAGATGAGACCCCGCTGACCTTTACTAACGCCGGGGGGGGTGATTGATGCTGAGAAATGTGACCAGCTGTTACAGGAGGAAATATAATGGAGGGTGGGCGGTGCGTTCAGGGCCCAGCGTAATGTAGGAACACATTTTCGTGGTTCAAACTGGAGGTTTGAGTTTTGGTTAAAGGGGGTCAAGAATGCAAAGGCGGAAAAGTAAAGAGGCGACGCAAACACAAATTTAGAAGGGAGAAAAGCTGAAGAGATAATGTGCAGATGGAGGCGATGGATGCATCCATCCACTTCCTGCCCCCTCCATTAAAATCATTTCAAATACGAAACACAAAGACACGTATAAGAGGTTTAATTTTGATGGATGTGGTTACTAAGGGAAACGGTTCTGAGAGGAGCGGCAGCAGACCTCAAGGACGCTGAAAGTGATGAAAGGCGACACGAGGGGCCTGATAACGGTGCAGGAAACGTTCGCACCGCTCTGATCAAGGAAACTCCAAACACAGCAGAGGGGGCTGATAGGACCAATGAAGACGCTGAGTCTGTTACTGTTAGCTGAGAGCAGAGAGTCTGATGGGCCATTAACAGCACCCCCGTGTGAGCCCAACAAACGGTATTAACAGTTGCTGTGAAACAGAAGGCTGAATTATCCGCACAGACTGACTCCTGCTTAACACACGTCTGCC
Source organism: Takifugu rubripes (assembly GCF_901000725.2). Lineage (NCBI taxonomy): Eukaryota > Metazoa > Chordata > Actinopteri > Tetraodontiformes > Tetraodontidae > Takifugu > Takifugu rubripes. The sequence continues at coordinate 7,653,105 of NC_042287.1, forward strand.
CTCACTGATGGGGAGTGTGATTTTGATAGCGTGCTAATACTTGTTTATGCTAAATAGGATCACGATTACATAACTCAACCACCCCCCCACCTCCCGAGGGTTGCATGTTTCTACAGCAGCCACCATGAAATGTTTCACCTTCACCTTCACCTTCGGTCCGTCCATCCTTTTCCTACCACTAAAACACATTATTTCAAATTAAATTAGCCCGGTCCGATAACACTGTAGCCGATGGGCTGTAAAAAACTAGAAGAACCCAGCGGATCAAAGAGGGAACCACGGATGGGTCCTGCTTTGGCCCCCGCTGTTCCTCTAAGCAGGCTGACCTTGAAGCGCCTCCTCGCCCAGCTAATCTTCAACTTCTGCTTGAAAAACAAACGAGCCTCCAGATCAAATTAGCCCAACCCGGCGGCGCCGTCGGGTCAACTGTTATCAGGCAAAGGAAATGTCACGTCGCTGCCAGTAAAGACTTCTTACCGGTGTGTAGCTGTGCACGTTCCCGCTGCTGCTGATGCCCGTGGTCAGGCTGCTCAGGTTGACGGAGGCCAAACTCTGCTCCGACAGGCTGTTGCTCAGGCTGCCGGCCAGACTGCCAGGACTCTCGCTGCCCTCTGCCTCGGGGCTGTACAAGGCGACCTACAACACAATTGGAATTTAATTCGTTTTCTGATCTACGTGCAGGTAAACCTGAACACCATCCACCTTGAGTACGCAAGGTGTGGGGGGGTGCAAATGCAGCCGCCTCATAAACACAAAGATGCTAAAGTAGCAAAGACACCTTCCCCTTAAAAAGTCGGGTTCATTTTTGTTAAATGTCTCAACCCGGAGACAGGTAACTGACTTCAGATGGGATTTTACTGACTGAGATTTGGGCGCCAATTAAAATGCAGCGCTCAGAGTACAGTTACAGAGTCGGCGGGAGCGGGTCGCTCGGCTCCTGAATAAAGCGCCTCAGGAATCAGAGTGTGTTCATTTGCCTTCCTCTTGTTTTGTTTCACGGTGAGTCCTGGTGCAGCGGCGTGCTAGCGTTACCTCCGGGCTACATTTAATTGTAAAGGCGAACGTGAAATCGTAGCCTACAGGTGAGACGGCAGCAAAGACTCTCTGGGGCGGCGCTCCACCTGCTAGCACAGCTGTCGTTTTTTTGGGTTTTTCCTGCCAGAATCGCCTCTGTTTTAGCGGACTTGGTGACACCTGAGTGAACCCGCAAATCCCTCCGATGTGTTACTGTAGTATCGAGGAAATTTAAGAATGTGATTTATGAGAACGTCCGAGTTTAACCCCCCCTGGCTCTTGACAACCTTTGCACGCCGTCTTGCAAACTCAGCAGGGCTTTAATTACAATCCCAGCGTAATGATGACTGTGCTGGAATAGCTTCCCGTCATCCCGTCAAATTATGCCTTTCAATGGCGCAGAAACTCGAAAAGAATGAAGCTAGCGGGTAATGGAGGCGACCCGACACGCTGCAGTCCGTGCAGGAAACCACCAGCGTGCACGTGAGCCTGTGACGGAGGTGCATTTATCAAGATGTGGCAAGTCGGCGCAGTGTTAAAATGAATAATTTGAAATCAATCCATATATTTTTAATATAATAGATGAGATAAATGTATGTTAGCCCCTTAGATCAGCCAGAGAACGGCAAATATTGAGTGTTAAACAAACCTCTGTGAGGCCTGGGTGGCATGTTTCCAGACAAATGTGTGACTTAGTCAACAACATAAGCAAATATCCAACTAATGGACACGTCTGGTCCAGATTTCTGGACAGATTTGTCTGTATAAGTGTTCACATTTGCACGTTGGAACGTGTTTACGAAACATCGACCCGCTGGCGAACACACCTGCCATAAACAAGTGCGCCGATGAAACGGACCTGAAAGTGTTTCGCCTCGACTTTTTTTTTTTTTTTCTTTCTTTTTTCTGGAAAGTCTGAGTCAAGACGAGAGAGAAGCAGAATGGAAAACCGGAATAAAACCTTCACATGGCGCTGAAGTGTTTACGGACAGATGTGAGAGGGAGGGGCTGGGCCACGGAGGGACGCGCCTCCTCTGGTCAGGGTCAAGCCTCCTCATCGCACACAGGCGTGTGTGCGTGCGTTGGCTGGTCGCGGTGGAGTCAGAGGTCCCGCTCGTGTGTTGACCTCCGCTCCGCGTCACGCCCTCGTCTGTGAGAACCTGTGGAAACGTGGTCCGCCGGTGCCAAAAAGCGTGACTACGCGCTAACGCCCGAACATTCCTGAGGTGCGTATCACCAGGAAATGCGTCCTTCGATCTTTTTCTTTCATTTTTTTAATCACTTTCACGTTTGGGTTGGCGAGGATCAAACTATGATGCTGCTGTTGACCCCCGTCTCTGCTGCCGCTAGGTTCTGTGGCACCCTCTAGTGGAAGGCTGCAGTAAATGCTTACACTGATTTCCCCATGGCTCCTTGACCACCCACAGAGGTAAACCCCTGTTTCTGTCGCATCGTGTAATCATCATCATCGCCGCAGATGTGCGTTGCACAGCGACACCGCTCCGTTACACAGCTGCACGACCCACAGATCTGCTGGATTTGGTCGGTTCGGGCCAAAACCCGCCGCTCCCGTGCGCCGCGCTGCTTTCCCGGGCGTCCTACCTTGTTGGTCACGGCGTTGATGGCCAGAGTGGGGGAAGCCCCTCCCGACATGATGCAGTCCACCCTCAGAGACTCCGACTCCAGGCTGTAGGGGGTGGACGCCTGCAAGGAAAGGTCAGATCAGGAACAACGAAGGTGGGCGGATCCAGGCTGCCGCGCGGAAACGTGTCAGAAAACACGGAAGTTTCGTCCCTGCCGCATCAAGTAAAAAAGGAAAGTGAAAAAGAAAGAAATGCGCTCATCGCAGGTCACTGCAGAGGCCTCTCGAATCCGCTCCTGATGGAAATGTGCTGAGGGGGAGGAGAGTAATAATGAGGGGGGAAATGAAATGTGACGAAAGTTAGGAAAAATCGGGGGTCGTCACGGCGCCCCGGGCTGCAGCTGCGCGGATCAGCGGAGGCGCCGAAATCGCCGGACATTGAAACTGAACAGCGTGGATGTTAGGGTGAAACCGGGTAAAACCGCACGACCCTCGCGCGTCATTGAAGCGTACTTTTAAACTCGGGCTGACCGGGGACGCGAGGAGGGCTTCGCGGATCGACGAGGGGCTAAATCGATGGCCTCCAACTGGTGGAAAAAGCAGGGGAAAAAGTAGGACAATGTTTTTCCCTCACTTGTCTGACTCCTTTCAGGGTTCAAGACGGCATCCCTGCCTCCCCAAACTGCTTACAGTAAGAGGATTGGTCGGTAACAATGCAATCTTTAATTTATGATAAACTCCCAGCGAAAACGGGCCGTCGGCTCGCTGGCAGAGGCACTTAGAGAGGAGACAAGGGAGAGGTGAAGAGAGGAAGGCTCGGGGGGGGGGGGAGGGCGGGGAGAGTGGGAATTGAGTGGTGACAGACAGGCAGACAGACAGGCAGGCAAGCAGCAGGCAGGCAGGCAGGCAGACAGGCAGACAGGCAGACAGGCAGGCAGGCAGGCAGACAGGCAGACAGGCAGACAGGCAGGCAGGCAGACAGGCAGGCAGGCAGGCAGGCAGGCAGACAGGCAGGCAGGCAGGCAGGCAGGCAGGCAGACAGGCAGGCAGGCAGGCAGGCAGGCAGGCAGGCAGGCAGGCAGACAGGCAGGCAGGCAGGCAGGCAGGCAGGCAGACAGGCAGGCAGGCAGGCAGGCAGGCAGGCAGGCAGGCAGGCAGACAGACAGGCAGACAGGCAGACAGGCAGACAGGCAGGCAGACAGGCAGGCAGACAGGCAGGCAGACAGACAGACAGACAGGCAGGCAGGCAGACAGACAGGCAGGCAGGCAGGCAGGCAGACAGGCAGGCAGGCAGGCAGGCAGACAGGCAGGCAGACAGACAGACAGGCAGGCAGGCAGACAGACAGGCAGGCAGGCAGGCAGGCAGGCAGGCAGACAGACAGGCAGGCAGACAGGCAGGCAGGCAGGCAGGCAGGCAGGCAGGCAGGCAGGCAGACAGGCAGACAGGCAGACAGGCAGGCAGGCAGGCAGGCAGGCAGACAGGCAGGCAGGCAGGCAGGCAGGCAGGCAGGCAGGCAGGCAGACAGGCAGGCAGGCAGACAGACAGACAGACAGACAGGAAGACAGGCAGGCAGGCAGGCAGGCAGGCAGGAAGACAGGCAGGCAGGCAGGCAGGCAGGCAGGCAGACAGGCAGACAGGCAGGAAGACAGGCAGGCAGGCAGGCAGGCAGGCAGGCAGGCAGGCAGGCAGGCAGGCAGGCAGGCAGCCAGACAGGCAGGCAGGCAGGCAGGCAGGCAGGCAGCAGACAGGCAGCGAATAAAGGAGGGTGATTACGCTGGGCACAGGTACTAAACCGAGCGTACGCGCTCTCGTGGCTGACGTTTAGCCCCGCTGTCATCGGAAGACTTGAAAGATTCCGGCTCAGCTCAACGGAAAACCCCCACATTAAAACACAACCAAACAAAAACCGCACGCCGTGTTTGGCTAACCTTCCTTTGTTTCTTCAGACGGCAACGCCGCCGTAAATCTCGACGCTTGAGAGCGGCCTCTTTCCTCCTCGGCCCATGTGACAGCCCAGAGTGTGTCTGCCAGCCGTGCAAGCCAGGCGTAAAAAAAAGGGGTCGAAGGGCCCATCCGTGGAAGACGAGATGACAAGGCTCTGAATTAATTAATGTTTGTAGTAAAAAAAATAAAAACGGTGGAGGAAATATGTCTAACGGCAGCCCCGGGGCTTTCTGTGGTAATTAAGTGGAACGCTAGACTAGAATCCGCTCGCTCCTCCCTCCTCTCCTCGCTCCTTCCTCCTCACAGCTTGACGTTTCCCTCTCCATCATCTCTAATCGCATCTCTAAATTTCCGTTGCACTTCTTTCTCGCCCCCCCCCCCCCCCCCCACACACACACACGTTTTTACCTCTGCTCCCCGTGGAGGACCAAAAAAAACACAGAAAGAGAGAGGACAGGGTTCAGATTTACCCTCTCTCCAGAGCGGGGTCTCTTCTTGGGCCTGCTCGGAACCGTGTCTTCTTTAGGATTGGTATCGATGGCCCAGTAAGAACCCTGAGGAGAGAAACCACCACAGGCCATGACAACGTTTTTCTCTCGTGAGGCAAAGAACACACACTCATTTGCTTTCCTGTACACGTGCAACGGAACTGACAAATGTACGTCCGGCAGGCCCGAAATGTGGTGCTTCTTCAACTCTGAGGCTGGCCCTCCGGCGCCACGGACCACGCCGGCACAACTCAATCGTCTGATCAATAGCGGCGGCCATCTTTATTTTTCCGTTCGTTCGAGCCAATAAACAAAGGTGCGGTTCTGAATCCTAAAGAACTGGTGTTTCTGTTGGTATTCGCCATAAGTACGAGGTCGGACTGTCAAGGTTCCGTGTTCCACCGGCGCAGCATCCTGGCTCCTTCCCTGAGAAAATCCACCGCAATCCTTTTGATACACCGCAGTCTCCGAAAAATAAACACCCACAATGTGAGAGGAGGAAATCAATTGCTTTTAGGTCCTTGATTTCCTCCCGGTCTGACTTTATTTCTCCTCTTTTCATTTTCCCCTCTCCCTCCTGAGGAGCACCAGAGCTGCAGAGTGAATTCAGGAGGTTCATCTAGGCCACACGCACACACACACGTGCGCAGCAACACACACCTCGCTCCCCGCCTCCTCCATCCCGGCCTCCCCCCCACCCCCCACCCCCCCCCACCCCCCCCGTCTCCCAGTCCCACATCACTGAATAGTACACAGCCAATTAACGTTAGCACATGCATGATTTAGCTTCTCCCCTCTCTCGCCTTCAAACGCGCCTCACACCTTCGACTTCTCCACACGTGCACTTGACCTCCCCCCGTGCCGCGCTATCGACCGCTTCGATCTACGGTGCGAATTAAGGTGCCGGTCAGGTCCACGTCGGGCTAATCGGGCGGATCTTCCATCTTTGTGCCTTCGCCGACCACAGACCTTAACCAAAACTCAAGGATTCTTTTTAAATTATTGAAAGCTCCTTCCCCCGTAATTCATTTTTCAATGGCTCCAGAGCCCCACGGAGAGGCCCTCCACCGCCCCCACAAATAAATAAAAATAAAGGCAGTAGCTCCGAGTGCTCGGTGGAAAGCGGCGGGTTTACGGCAGGCTGCCTCTCGCGTTAACCCTCCGATGAACCAAAATGCAGCCGTTGCCGCCCTTTATATGGAAAAAAAAAAGTTGCTCGGCCAAGCTTCAGTGATCAACTGTAATTACACACTTTCCCCATCTGAGCAGTTTCTTTGATTCAGCACAAACGAGGACTTGACAAATTGCTGTTATCAAACCGGCGGCTGTGGCGACGCCGCTTCCTACCCGCAGCAGCAGCACTGGCGAGAAATATTAAATGCTTCCATGATGCTTGTTTGCGCGCGTGCACGAGAGGGCGAGGGCCGACTGAAACACACGGACGCGTGTACCTGCGTACGTGCAGATGCTATAATGGCTTCATACACTATGCAGCACATTATTACCGGGAAGAGTCAGAGGAGGCAGGGAAGCGCGTTTAGCATTCCGCTAGGTAGCAAGCGACAAAGTGCACTGAAGCGCGGCTACTGCGCTCGTGCACGTGGCCCGGCAGAGAACAGCAAACAAACTGTGAGCGCACGTGAGGTCTGAAGGCAACTTGAGGCTTCGTTCATTCTGTTTCATTCTGTTCCGTTTGGGAAGCGCTTACCTTTCCAGGGTCGTCTTTGGAGCGAGGCACTTTGAGAAAACACTTGTTTAGGGACAGGTTGTGTCGTATGGAATTCTGTTGGGACAGAGAGAGAGAGAGAGAGAGGGAATTTCAGGTCAAACGAGGCAGACGAGACACAGGATTGTGCCGATTGGGTTGGTTGCCTGTTTCTGTGTGCAGAGTAACTAAAGCGACTATATCATAATGTATAGGAAATAAGGCGTTTGCTTAAGACGCATCAACACCAGCCTCCTCTGTCGGCCGTCTCGCCGCCGAGGGAAAGCGAACACCTCGTTTCGGAATTCCACAGGACTTCGTGCTGAAATTCAAAGGTTGTGAATTGAGCGTGAAAAGTTAGAAATCTAAGCGAGAGAGACGGAGGGAGAGTGTTTGCTAACCTGACATGAACCTATTCTCCCTTCAGGCTTCCCTCCTTCATTCATGTGTTGCTGCTAATTAATACCACCGGGGAGGAGGAGAGGAGAAGACGAGAGAGGGAGGGGGTGGGGTGGGGGGGTGGTTCTCGGCTTGTTCTCTCGCTGCTCCGTTTTCTCAACTCGCAAAAAGGCATCTTCAGTCTCGACCGATCGATCACCACGCCAACGGGTGGAACGAGTTCAGGGAGCCACGGCGACCTCCTGCCGCTGGAGGTTCCTCTTGAGAGAACCTGCTCCTTCGTTAACGCCCGTTCTGGATGTCGCCACCCAAGTCAGGATGCTCCTCCTTTATCGAAATCTAAAAGTCTCCTTTACTCCTGTGGCATCTGCCACAGTCAAGATCGTCTCCAGAAAACCCGGAACCTAACCAGCGAGCACGCCACGGCGGCAGGACACGACTCCCTTTTACCAGGAAGAAACCTCGATCAGGACCAGGCTCATGAAGTTCAGTTTTGTGACCCCAGGATGCAAACCAGGGAACAGGAAGTGACACAATAATTGCTCTTCACTTTCCTATTACAGCCCAGAGAGGTGGGTGTCCATCTGTCCACAACACCAAAGCCCGCCGGCGCCAGAGCGGCTTGGTCAATGTCTTTCTCCTGTACATTTCTGGAAAGATGAATCTTTTCTCCCTGAACGGACGCGCTGTAGCCATCATCAATAGATGTAGCCATTAGCAGCGGCGCGATGTGAGACGATGAGATTCACGGCCGCGTCCTCCGTCCACCCACTCCTCACCGCGCCTGATTAATGAGCTTACCGGGCCGGGACGTGGCCGCCCAGCCGCTGATGGATCGCGCGTTCGTTTTGTGTGATACGGAAGACAAAACAGAGATTTGGATTTCGAGAAATAAGGTTAAACGCGGGAGCTGCCCTTAGTCTTGGTTATATAAGGAGGGCTGGAGGAGCACGGGCGACTTTCTGACAAAATGCAATGTGATATAATGTGATGTGTGACAAAAAGTCGAGATTTAGAAACATGCTTTCGGTGAGGAGACAGCAGAAAGGAGTGTTTGTGTGTGTGTGTGTGTGTGTGTGTGTGTGTGAGGGAGAGATACACTCAAGAAACAGGTCACATGGAGAAGACTGCAGTTATATAAGCTGCGAGGTTTGGAGGATCTGGGTCAGCGCAGAGCAGAAACATGAGATGGCATTTCGTTTAGTTCCATTTCGCTTCGGAGAGGAATTAGACGGCCTCGGAAAAAGGTGTCGGACGGTTGCGGGAGGGCGGGCTGCGCTGACGGACGGTCTCCTGAGCCCGGAATGGGTGCGAGGCTCAAAGCATCGGTTTGAAACGTGTCCGTTAGGAGACAGACGTGTTTGAACAGGCGTGTGTGCGATGTCTAAGGCCAGCGCGAAAAGCTGTTGACCCGTTTTAAAGGGTCAAAGGAGGTTTTGGACTCTCCATCCAGGCAAGCGCCGAGAACCTTTCGCTCCCTACTTTCCGATGCTGCTCAGTTCTAAAGCCGAATATATGAATATTGCAGCAGATCTGTCTGTATTCATAATCAGTATTCTGACGATCTACCATCAGGTCTATGCAGGGTCACATCAGGGTCCATTCAACACCCCCGGAGCATTTTGTCAAAACAAATAAAGTGTTGGCGTAAGGTCTCCGGTCCGCAAATGATCAAAAATGGAAGACAGATGCAGGAAACTCAGCCCTAGATAACAAAGCTCTGGAAAGGCTCTGATGGCACCAATCACCTCGACGGAAAAACAGCGCCGTTCAGTTTCCAAAGGGAAAAATATTTCTCAATCAGACGCTGAAATCAAAATGCCTCGTAGAGACAGCAGCGTGGATGGAGCATTGCTACAACCACGCCATCTCATATAGGACCTCCAGCAATTACCGCCCAAATATCATTCCAAGGACTTCTCTTTGACGGAGTGGCTAAATGTTGCTCCATTGTTTGACATCAACAAAGGAAAGAAAGCCGCCATAAACGCGATAAAGGCGCGGGAATTGTATTACCGTTCTCCGAGCCCATTGGGTGCGTGTGGGGAGGGTGAAATATGGTAAATATTGGAGCTGAAGCAGCTCAGAGAAGAGAGGATGCACAATATAGTACGGAACTGGAAGGGGAAGGACGGGAGTCTCGGATCTGAGAGGCTGCTGGGTTCTGAGCGGTTCTGAGCGGCGTCCTATTATATATATCCTGGCGGCTGTGGGGTGACAGACTGCAGCGTGCAAGGCTCGATACCAGTGACGTCTTCCAACTGCATCCAATTTTCGTTTGATCGGCCCCTCCCCCGCCCTCCTCTCTCCATCAGTTCTGCACATGTCTGTTCACATTTCTATAGGATCAGAACCGGGTCCTTGTACGTTCCACTGTGCATATATAACCTGATGTAAACACACTCACACTCAACCCGTCTGCATCCCTAATAAAGAGTTGAACACAGCCAGGTCAAGGTCAGGTCAGGGCCGATCCGTGCACGTACACGTCAACAACATTGTTGCCATTTCTGCGCGCTGGGATCAAGCCAGTATGGACATGCGGAGTCAGAATCATTCTCTTCCGTTTCATCAAACAAGGCCGGGAACAAACCGGAGGTGGCGAGAGGTCGCGGCCCCGCTCCCTGTCCGGCAAAGCGCTTCAGCAAAGTGACAGTTTGTCGGGAGAGCGGCAGAGTGAGTGGGTGAGGAGGGGGGAGAGGGGAAAGGGGGCTGGACGCGGCTCTGCAGCACATCTGACAATCGCTTTCCTCTCTTTGGACTGACTTGATGAAATGAATCCTTGAATGAAGTCCAGGACTGTAAGCGGCGACACCTTTAACCCTCCCTGTGATTAAATGACACGACTGGTCGCGCTAGTCTGGATTCCATTTACAGGAAGCAGACTTCTCTTACGTGCTTGATACACAAACAAAAGGTGGCAGAATAGGTAAATGGAAACGACAACAGTGGAACCCGGCGATTTAAATGTTGAAAATGTCTACAACAAATGGGTTTCAAACCAATTTAGCTCGAACATGACCTCAATAAATGAAAAATAGTGAAATGCTCCATCCATGAGTCCATCCAGTCAGGCTTTACAACGCACAATTAGACAAACAGCATGTTTTCTGTTAGCTTAGCTGCTTGTTGTTGGTCTACCAAGAGGCTTTAGCATACAGAGCACAAGATGAAAGCTGTTACAGCTCTACAGCCACATGCGTTAAGACCCTACAGACACTGTTAATGCTAACACCAGCATCAGAATTAGCACCCGTTGAAAATGTCCCATTGGAAATATGCGCTAAGTATTAGCATGCTGCCGTGCTAAGTCTCAGCACGTTGCTTTGCAGTTTCCAGGGCAGGGTCTGTGTTCTGAACAGACCCGCCACCAACCGCAGGGCTGTTCCTGATGTATCAGTCCTCTGTTGTGTGTCAAAGTTAGATGAATGCACCTCCGCTGCCTTTCTGCTGAATTTTTAAACAGAAGCACACGCTAGCGCCACTTCGAACTCGTGTCCAACGGAATTCTCTGATGCTATTCAGGGTCTGACAAAAGACAGGCCCATGTCTCTCTGTGGGATATAAAAACCAGCAAACGGGGAATAAGCTCATTCCGTGGTATAATTGTTGCATTACGGAGTGCTACAAAAAACGGCCTTAAGCCTATTATTAGCCATATGGAGAATGCTACAGGCCAGACTGGTTTAAGACAGAAAGGCGCAGCTGGATGGGCGCCAAATCCTTGAGGAGTTAGTGAAAATGCCGTGCTTTTAATTAAGAATTTAATACTGAGACTGCTCTTAGTGATTAGTGTGTAATTAAAGGCTGGAGCAATGTTTCTCCTACAAGTATAATTAATAGTTGCTCGTGTGTATGTGCCGTATACATGAAGGGAAGAGAAGAAGCTAAAAAAAGAGAGACATATTGCCAGTAATCCAAGTTTTCATCTTACAGTGGCGGCTGATTGTGTTAGAAATACAAATGGTGTGAAGTGAAGAGGCTCCTCCTGACATTTACTGCCTCATAAAGAAATGTCATCACGGGAAGAGAGATTATTGCTATTAGCTCTTCTCTGACATCTGGCTGATTTAAATGATAATGCACAGATGGGAAATGCTGGAGCTGTCCCTACACCCCCCTCCACACCCCGCTGCAACAATAATGCCGGGGGGGAGGAAATTTCCACTTTGCTCAGAGGACGCAGCTCAGCTTGGCTCTGACCACCTGATGAAGTCCAGCAGCCAACGCCAGCGTCCCTCCTCCACATGCCTAAACACACTCGACAGCGTCGCCGTCCTCCGCTGCTCCGCCGCTGATCTCCCACAGAGAGAGGACGCGGCCCCGTGCTGAATCATCGCCAGTCATCATGCGCGCGACGCTCAACGAAAGGCCAAAGGCCGTCGTGGAAGCGCTGCCCTTTACGGAGGCACATTAAGCCCCGCTAAACAGCGTGTGGTTAACCTGGCTGCACGAGGTGATGCCCGATGCTGCGCGTCTTCATCTGGAGTTCAGAGCAAATCCTCATACTGGCTCACAGCCAGGAAATCCAATCATGCTTCAAGGCTACAACATATTCAATCCGGTAAATGTGAGGTTGTAGCAACGCACACATAAAACAAGAGAAAACCTAAAGCTTCAAATAAATAAATAAATAAATAAAACACCAGATGTCGAAGGCCGGTTCTGGCAGTGGAGGAAAAAGATACTGTGAAAAAGCCAAATTCTTTTGATTCAGGGTGATTCAATGACAAGTAGGAACGAAGAGCAAGAGCAGAGAGAGAGAGAGAGACCTCTGTGTGGCTTTAAACTCCTTCTACACGCTTTCTGTGCTTTAGCTGTGGCAAAGGTGGAGCGTGAAGTGGAGGGAGACGTGGGTGGGAAGGAGCTGAGGAGGGCATGGGAAACACAGCAGAGCAGCACAGGAGCTCCGCATGATCAGAGGCGGAGGAGAGGATGCTGTGTCAGTGACAGAAGGGCACCATTAAAGATGGAAATGCTGTGCAACCATGCAGCTTTGCATTGGTATGAGGCCACGCCCCCACTGCTCGGTTGTGAGGCCACGCCCCCACTGCTCGGTTGTGAGGCCACGCCCCCACTGCTCAGGAGAAAGGTTCTGATCATTCTTTCTCATTAGACAAACCTCAAAAAGAACTTGATAGGATGACCTTGGGAAAACTGCGTGATTGTAAAGGCTAACAAGACTTAGGCCATCTGAATGTGTGTGTGTGTGTGTGTGTGTGTGTGTGTGTGTGTGAGTGTGTGTGTGTGTGTGTTAATATGCACGACAGCAAATCCCTACCACAACACATGATACCAAATTACCCTTCCACTGCTGAACTTCTGCTTGCTTTTTAAGGGTTAATTTCAATTTTGCGTGCGTGTGTGTGGGCGCGTGCACGTGGGTGCGAGCGTGCAGTGAGTACATGACTGAACGGTGTCCTGGTTTCAACCCTGCTGCTCCTGCACTCTCACATTATCATACAGAGCAGACGGCGTGCGTGTGCTGGGTAGTAAAAATCTCCTCTGCTCACTCTCTATTCTCCAACTCACCCCCCCACCCCCCCACCCATGCCCTCACCCCACAACAAACACACACGCAAATACACATGCACACCTCCTCCTCCTCCTCTCCTGCTGAGTTCCCCCACGTGTTATCTGCAGACTGCACACGTACACCGCCGACCTGCGTGGGAGTCTCTCTGTGGCTGTATGAGACTCTGTGTGTGTGTGTGTGAATGAGCGCGTGCGTGTGCACGTGCATGGCAAAAAGTGAAGGAGACATCGAGGATACGGGGCCTTGTATTAAGGTGTTCTCTGAAAGCCGGGGTTTATTCATAAAATACGCAATTTAAAGTAAGGGCTTGTGTTGTGTGTGTGTGTGTGTGTGTGTGTGTGTGTGTGTGTGTGTGTGCGTGCGTGCAACCAGACAATCTGTGTCTGCATCCCCGTGTGTACAGCTGACAACAATCACCTGAACCAGAATGAACTGGACTTATGTAACTTTTCTTGCGACGGCCACAGCTGATATAAAACAAGCTCTGCCGCGATGAGTCGGGTCATTCAGGAAGGAAAAGTGCTTCCAGCCTTCTCCCAGACGCAATTCAGCCATCCCAAATTCCAATTGCTCAGCGCCGACTGCTCTGAAATGTCAACAAAAAGTCCAAAATGCCGTAGAGCCACGGCGCTTTAAAAAGTGCTTCAACCGCTCCGTCTACAATGTTACACCTTTGGAATGAACATTCCATTAAAACCATATGACATGACGAGTCACATGACGTCCTTCTTGAATTCTGCAGTCAGATTTGGGACGTATGCCCCTGGAATCATAAATGTTCTTGAATGCTAGAAAAAGGTTGTCGGCGCTTCCCTCTCGGCTGCTAGCATCTGCGCTAGCAAAGCTCCACTTTGTACCATTCAAATTAAATAACCTTTATTTCAAACGAGACACATTCAACGTCGGAACATTAATCACAAAATGGAATGATGAAAAGCGTTGCGAGCGTCAGTAGCTGTCCTTGATTCCCTCAGCACTTGTAATCAGCGCTTTGAGTGGGAATAGAAAAGGACTCGCGAGCCGGTGAATCAGGCAGACGGAATCATTGTCTCGGATTAAGGTTTTTACATTGAATCCAAGATAATAAAAGACATTGCTGTTTTCTAAAGGAAGTCAGCGTTATGTGACGCTCAGGAGGAGAGCAAGTGTCAGCCCTGAGTGTGATCATCCTGTGTACTTTAATCACATCTGTCCTCCGCAGCCCGTCACTCCGATCGCTCTGGACTGTTAGCTTAGCATTTTTTGGCAGAATTTGCTTCATTTTTGTTGAAGGGAACGCGTGATTGGGCAGGACAAAAGCGCTAATGGTCCCCTTCAGCTGACATTGAGGAAAGGGGCGGCGTTTGGATTCACTCCCTAAGAGAAGTGCACCAGGGTTCACTTGCCACATTTACAGGTGGATCAAGGTTTGATCAGCACCAGCATTGGGATCAGCCTTCACGCCCGCCCAAAGGAAGTGGACTATCTGGAGAAAAAAGGTCCGTTTATAGGAGAGCGGCCGCTGCGGCCCGAGATCGACCTAGGAAACGCTCCCATCGCATCTGCCCGCGTCCGCGCAGCCCCAAACACGGCGGGGGCTGTTGTCTGAGCCGTTCCTATGGCTATCACAATTTAGCGCAAGGTCACCCAGATCTCACAGGGATTGGCTGGATTTCTGTCAGCTCTGCTGATTGGAGCGGCGGGAATTCCTGCAGGAGCCGTCTAATTATCCTACTAGAATGCTGCCACACACAAACACAATCAATGAATCTAGAGGTGTAATTATGGGATACTAACAGATCCTGGCACTCGAATAAAACCAGCAAGACAAAGTCGTCATGAGCTGCAGCGAATGCTGAAAGGTCCTGATAAGCTCTATCCTCCCTCCCTCTCTCTCTCTCTCTTCCTCTCTCTCTCTCTCTCTTCCTCTCTCTCTCTCTCTCCCCGTAGAAAACGAATGCATGCAGGTAAGGAGCGCAGCCAAAACAAGCTGGCTTGTATCGTAACCTTCTTGTCTCCATTTCTGGCGTCTATCTCAGCTCGGGGAACAGTGTGTTGAAGATTATAGAGGGGGAACAAACGCGCGCTGGTGAGAGGGAAGAGAAAAGGGGAGCAGTGAGTGAAGAAGTAACAGAGGAAAGGGGTGGCGGTGGAGTGCAAGCACTTGCGAGACGGAAATGGAGAGTGAAAGAGAAATAATGAGACAGAGAATCAGAGAGATGAATTGGCTGATAGTTTGCAGACAGCCTTTTCAGCGTGTCAGTGGCGGGACTATTTCCATCGCCTTTTTCCACTAATAAGGCAGAGAATCCCCAAGACGCCGCCATGCGGATCTATTCATTGGGCTCCGGTAACACAGCCACCTTTCTGCTCATATTAGCCAGGATTTGCACGGTTACATTTACATAAGGATGAAATAATGTCACCCCCGATGAAACAGAATGCATCTGTCAATCACCGAAGGTAACAGGGAGGGGGGAAGAAGAAGGCTTTCGGAGCCGCTGGGTCGAATTCGTGCATTTTTCAAAATCGTTAACAACGGGGCTGAGGTCTCATAGCGCCAGATTACGTTTGAACGCAGACCCCCACATCAAATCCACTTTCAGATTAACGTGGGTTCACCAATTTGATCCCATAAAATAGCAATTCAAAAGGTGTTATCATCTATCTTTACTTTAAGGCTGAAACGACACATTAGCGGGGTGACCTCATAGCAACAGTATAACACCACAGTATAGAACAGCGGTGTAGCAGTGAAGGAGGATCTGGGCTAAGCTAGCTAATCCTGCAGGAAGGAGATGCGCGATTAAACTAGAGAAAGCACAACTCTCACATCTCCCTTTCTATAGGGTAACTTCCTGGCCTCGAGATTCTTTTCTTCCTCTGGGGAATGTTTAAGTTATGGGATATGGAGAGGGTCCCTTTCTTGATCCACTGCAGAATGAGACATACTGACACACGGAAACAACAGCGCAACTTTTCCAGTCCTGATTCTTGCATTTTGGACATATGTCAAGCCTTATAAAATCAATAACCAGCAACACCTTCAGTTTGCTCTATAGACTCGAGTCATTTCACAGCCGAACTCGCTCGCTGACTCAGTTCCTATTTCAGCGCCCAGACCAGAAACGGGACGCTATATGAACCGGCAATTAACACGGATTCAGCATCTCAAAGATTGGATCCAGCCAATCAGAGCATTAAAACCCGGAAGATCAAGTGATCTCCGTAACAGCTCTTGACCAATTTCCGGTTTCCCTTCATGCACGCACAGTGCCGAGCCCTCTGGTCTGAAGACTTATTGCCTCTAACGCGGGTGCAGAATGTGGGAGCTACTTGACTGTTGGTTTTAGCCCTGGCCTTGGTTTCTGTCTTCACTTCCGCCCCACAAAATCAGGTTATCTTTGTTAATGTCTGAAGTTTAGAAGCAGCTGGGGCGACCCTGGAATAAAGATCCAGATAATTGCAATTCACTTACCTTCCAGCCGCTGCCCGCCTCGCGATAGTAGGGGAAGTTGTCACAGATCCACTGGTAGATCTCGCTGAGGGTCATCCGTTTGCGCTGCGAGCCGTTGATTGCGAAGGTGATGAGGCTAGCGTAGCTGTAAGGGGGTTTTCCATCTCTGTGCTGCGCAGCTTCTTCCTGGTCCAGCGTCGTCCCAGGGTCCAAATGCACAGTTTTCTTGGCGGGCCCGTGGCCATGATGGTGCATGTGGTGGAGGTGTCCGTGATGGTGCCCGTGGTGGTTGTGGTGGTGGCCTGCATCTGCCTTCTGGATGGCAGCTCTCATGCTAAGCTGCGGCAGCCAGTCCATGGAGGTCAGGCTGCTCTCCAGTTCGGAGGTCATGTTTCTCATAGGTTGAAGGGTGAAGAGGAAATGGCGAGACGCTCAGCGGTGGGGTGATCGGAGGATCACCTGGCTCACTGGACGGGTGCTGTGCAGCAGCCTTGGCTCAAGTCTGGAAGAGCAGGAGGTTTGTTTACTATGTCTACTCATCTTTAACTGGAGCAGAAACACACAGAGGTTAGCTTGCGCATTATTTTCCACTCACACTAAAGCTATATATCCTGGGGGGAAAAAAATCTATATTTTGGCACCTTCAACACTTGGTCTTCACCACCTCACTCCAGAATGAGTGTGCAAGAGCGCTGAGGCTAACGCAGCACTTGAATCAAAGAGCAGCTTTTCGCTACCTGCGCAGCGAATAAGCAAGAGAACGCGGCGTCGAGGTATGATTAAAACGTCTTACGCTTCCTTTCCATCTTCCTCTTGGCCAAAGCATCTGGGCACGTCACCCAAGTGAAAGGTAGAATTCTCCCCTCGCGCATGTTCACGAGTTCTTCATTTAGTCGCCGCGATGGCTGTTGCTGCAACGCACAAACACAAAACCACACAAGACGGTGAGCACGCGTTGCCAGACAGCCTTCATGAGATATTAATATCGCACAAGCGCTCAACTGGCCTCGGCATCTGTCCAACCTGATTAAAACTCTGCTCTCCTTCTCTCCCTGTGTTCTGTCTATCTGGATTGCCTCTCGCTCTCCTTCCCTCCAAAGTGGAAATGGCTATTGGATCTGCAGAGTGACTAAAAGCTGGGGAATTGTTTTCACAAGTGCCTGCCAAATGGGGGGAACAGCTCAGGAGGAATTCCAACCCTCTGGAGGAGCCGAAAGACTCGTCCCCTTTCCCTCGCTGCGTAACCCCCCCCCCCAACAAAAACACACGCGCACACACACGCAGACACACACGCTCACGCATCGTGTCCCTGTTCTCGGACTCCCAAAGCGCTTTAAACTCTTGTCGAGTCCGTGCCACCGCACCTCCCGACCCTCCTGGCAGCTATTTTTAGTGTGGTGGTTAACAAAAGAAAAAAAGCGCTAGGTCCCATGTGGTATAGATCGGAGTAATTCCTGTAGCTTTGCCACTTTTTGTGACATTAAAAAAAAGACAATTGGGAACAGAACTTACTCATCGATTGTTCTGAACTTCAGTCAGCCACAGATTATTCAAAGATGTGTCACCGCCGGAGTGAGAATGTCACGCAACTGTTACTCATCACCGAGGCCGTGAGCGCGCAGTCGGATTTCATTTTTAAAAACGTCTTCCTTGGCGACCGTTGCTTCTGGAGCAGAAGGATCCGACGGACTTGGAAATGCAGGTGCGTTTCAGCTAGGAGACGATGCAGATGGAGTCCGTCATTATCAGCGCTGCCTCCTAAGGATACACGAATCTACATCTGAGCCTCCATCCTCCATCCCATGCAGTAACCTTCGCGGGTCCTTGAACAACAAAGAGCCCACTGGCCCACGCGTTTTCCATTCACGCTCGCTGTATATAATCAAGGTGGGAGAACTTCAATGTGCTTTCCTACCAGCAGCAACACAAACCCCTCTGTTTCTCTTTCCTCTCCCTGGAGAGACGGGCTGGGGAAGGAAAAGGAGGAGGGGGAGGAGAGGAATATTCTCCTCCTGCAAAAAAAAATCGCTTAATTACTGTTTGAGAGAAAATTCGTAATAAATTTAGACTCGCCGACCCGCGAGCGAGCCGTGAAGACGGCAGAACCGAGACCTGACCTGGGAGGCCACATGCGCGCACGCCGCCCCCATCTGCTCCTCAAGGCTCCGCCACTGTAAGAGTCACAGCCGACACCCCCTTAAAGTCCCAGGAAACCATCTTAATTAGTGCACCTTTTTCACGCTCAAGGGGAGGCGGCATGGCTCACCGTGGTGGCGGTGGCGGGGAGGCGGGGATGAGGGCCGTGACACACAAAGCGCAGAACAACAAGTACTTATTTTCCCTCATTAAAAAAAAGGCCGGGGCTGCGAATCAGATCGCCACAAGCCCTGACCCGCTGCACGGCCGTGGCTGCCGTGCTTGAGAAGTTGGAAGCGTGGGATGGCTGCGCAGCGGCGCGGCAGAGCTTTGCACCGCTTGCTCGGTGATGATGAGTGTGGGGGGGGGGTTAGGGCGTGACTTCGCTTCTGGGGAGAGAGGCCCCGGGCGGGGAGACGCAACCAATTACCTAGTCGACTCAGTCAACCGGTCCCACAGCGACTTGGCTAACCTCCCCTCCGTGCCTTTTGTTTCCGATACCTACTGAGCTTGACATCAGCCAGACATGGTGGGGGGGGGGGGATCATCACCACAGACAGCTTGCATCCTATTTATCATAGAGCTGTGAGTCGTCTCCAGAAATGCATATTTATTAGCAGCCTACGATTAGCAACGCAAAACGTAGTTCAGCGATGATCAATCATTTGGATCTATTATTAATCAGACCGGATGATGCCAGGCAGCAGTGAGACGGTCTCCTCATGCGCTCCTCTGGGTTAGAGAGTTGGCAGCGTTGGGGCCATGTAAACAGAACTCCCCAGAGCCAAAGTCATGTTATCTTCCTGGCCATCGGACGGTGACCTGATGACAATCAGAAGACACCGAATGTTGGATCAGATTACACCGCTGTGCGGCGTTGCTGATCGTCTCCCTACGCCGAGACGGTCGAGTCCGTAAAACCAGAGGGACTTGTGTTACTTATATAAACGTTAGGCAGAACACTGAGACACCATTCTCATTATTGAATCATGAAAGATGATGTCGTTCATCTCATGACTGTTGGAAACTGTGCACCATCGGGAATTACAGGGGACACTTGTACAGGTTCCCGTAAACTCCCCTTTCACCTCTGATCATTTCTACCAAAATCAGCCAGGAAAGAACCCTCCCCCACCCCCAAACTTTCCCTGAAACCAGTTTCTCATAGGCGCAGAATTCCTCAGATTCACTAGAGTTCTACGAGAGGGGCGAGGCTTTGAACGTACGGGTAGGTAGGAATTTCCTACCCATATTCCTGGAAATAAAAGATCCTGGTAGAAAAAAGGGTGATTTCCTGAGAGGTTCCTGCTCAGGGGACGACTCACAGCTCCATAATTATTACAGGCTGAATTTAATCACGATTTGCGGCCTGCTGTTCAAACACAAGGAAGCCGCGGACAGATGGGCGGATGACTGGGTGAAGGGCCTGATAAGCTTTCTGTGCGCGGAGAGAACAATGACCAGCAAATGGTGACATCACTGAGGCTGCCGGGGCTGCTCGATATGGTCGTCGGCTGTCTTCACTCTACCTACACGCACGAGCTACGAGAGAAGTCCCAGCACCAACGATCAGGGGCATATTTGGTCTAAAGGGGACTTTTCCTGTCTGGAGATCATAATTTAACGGCGCCGATCGAGTAGCAACAGGACTCATTAAATTTCTGCATGTAAACGAAAAAGATTGCATTTCACTGATGAGGAGACATCAACCAGGCTGGTTTCAAAGAGCTGCCGGTGAATACCCGACAAAGTTAGAAAAGGGCAAATACACTGGCGGTCCACAAAATCAAAAAAAGAAAATGTTCCAAATCCCGAATCCTCAGACGCAGGCATTTGCAGCGCTCCACATTTGATCGGCACCGAAAAGAAAGAAGTGAGAGGATGTGGCGTCTCACGTTTCCATCACGGGCGTGTGAAAAGTTACAGTTGGCGACCTCCTGGCAAACGATTACAGGCGCCGCCGTGTAAAGAGGGAAGGGGAATTGGAACGGAGAGGAGACCTTTCTCGCCAGACGAGCTCAAATGGATCCCTCTCTGGATGGGGCGTCAGTGAATGGGAACATTGTCCCTTTAAAAGAGTCGAGGGTCTGCCCGTGATTGAACGTATTCACCCATTAGACTTTGTAGCTGCGATGCACTCACTCAGGCTGTATGCATCACTAACAGCTAACAGTCCCCCGCTGCTAGCAGGCTTTTAGACCGGAGAGAGGCATTACAGTTCTGCATTTTAATAGAGAACTTTCAATGGAGTGACGGGGGATGGGTGAGGGTGGGGAGGGGAAGGGAGGAAGCCCAAAGAAAGAAAGAGGCATCAAAATATTTTCTGAGCAGAATGAAGTGACGACAAAATACCCACCCGGAGTGTGCCGAGGAGACAGGGTTTGCGGGAAGGACTGCCTCGGTGAGGGTAAGGCTAATGTGTCAAAGGAAAGTATGTAGGCGTACTGAGCGCTGTCATGTCTCACAGTGTGGGCCATTCAAAGCGGAGAGGAAAAGGTCCAAAAAGCAGTATTGAACGCCTTAATTACTTTCTGCTTCAGCGGCAGAAAACATGCCCCTGAAAAGGTTCAATTATAAGATATCAAGTCAAATCAGCTGCCCTTATGGTGGCTGCCTGTTCCTCTCTCAATGCAAGTGGGTTAAGCAATTATCGTTTGATACTGTCTACTTATTCTGAAAGGAGACCTGGAGAGGCCTGGGTGTATGCTCCGTTTCACACTGGGATGCATTCTCCGTCCTTCCTCCTTGTATCGAGTGGTCAAGAAAGGTACCGCTTGAAAGGAGATAAAATAAGAACGCTAATTTACCTGCTTTATTTGAAAAAGAAACGTTCCCGTCGAATGAAACAGCCATTATCCCCCCCCCACCACACACACACACACACGCAAACTTGGGAAGAAAAAAAAAGTGATTTTGAGGAGGAAATCTTCCGCCGAATCTCGGAAGGGAACCGGAATAAAATATTTAACTTGCAAGCCCACACAGAAGTGAACACCTGAAAACATCTGCCAAGGTAGACGCAGTTAGCGACCCAGAAGACTCGGCGCCGGGAAGGAGCTATCGCAGTCCCCCAGTCTGACAACGGCAGAGTTAAAACGGCATATTTTGTCATAAATAAAACATAGGAGTGCACCATTTCTGCAAACTCCCCCAACGAGCAGTCCCAGGGGAGGGGTGGGATGCTGTTTGTGAACCGATGCTTCGCACAGTAAAGGGGGGCTACTGTATCACAGCGCGTCACTGCGACTCAAACCGCAATCCCACATCCAGCTCTATTCAGCGCGGACTAGTCTTCTTTAAAAATTCATTAATTTTGGAGCGAAAATAGATTAAAGCGCCCAACTGCAACAACCTAAAAAGTTTGGCTTGTGAATAGCATTAATAATGGAAAGCAAGCATCCGAAACCTAGAGGCCCTGGCTCCGAGGCAAGGCTTAGATTCTGTTGTGCTTTATAATAGAATAATTTACATTTTTAGAGGCATTATGGGCTTTTTGATGGTTGTTTATAATTACACATGCAAATCGGCGAACAATTGTTCCTCATTAAATCTTAACCTGTCGACTGAAACAACATCCTCGGCTGGTGTAATACACGGGACTTACATCAGATTCCCCGCCGCAGCTCCTCTCTGAGCCCGGGTGGAGCTGTGACCTCTGCGACTGATCCCCCCCCCCCGCAAAACGCCGTCTTTACCAACAGAACCAGGGAGGATTTCGAAGAGATAAAAAGGATTTGCCGCATTTCGATTCAAATGTGCGCTTTCCTGGGACGAGGCGAAACAACGCGAAAAAGGTCCCAGAATCAGAGAGAACCTTGGCCTCAAATGTCTGTCAGAGTTCTCTTTGTATCTTGTTAGGGCAGAAATCCATACCTGCAGAAAGGATTTGACTGATGGGACGTTTCCGACCTGGAGACAATGAAATAAGGGAGGACAACACGTCCAGAGGATGGCAGAGGCAGGTTAGGCGGCGTCTGCTGCTTCGTTCTGCTTTCGATTCTAACCCCACAGAAAGAGGAAGAGGCGTACCTGTTGGGGTGTTGCAGCAACGCTCAGTATTCTCCAGCAGTGAGCAGCTTGGAGCATCAGATCTACAGGAGCTGCTGTAATAAACATGACTATTGACCACCGGGCTACAGCGTCCACGATGAATCTATTAACAGCTTGTTGAACAGTGGGCGCACCGAATGACCTCGTCATGTGGGGATTTACACTGAAACGGTGTGATGTTATTTAGCAGCTTGGATTAGAGCACAAGCTTCCTGGTGTCGGTGGCGGGCGAAGGTCCTGTCACACCACCTTCGACGCAGGCGAAGAACCCAGGAAGGTGGGGAGAAAAACAGAACAATCCACTCATGGCAGCTAACAGAGTGGAGACTAGTTGGGTGGTGTCGGACCACTCTAACGTCTGTCCCAGGTGTGGACAGAAGGAAACCTCCAGGACGCACACACACACACACACACACACACACACACGCACACACACACACACACACTCACAAACACAGGGCGGGTTGAGGTTTGGCCGCCTGGTCCAAAGCCTGATTGCCCTCGTTCCCAAACAGGGCGCCGGGCGGGATGAGTAGCAATAAGTAATAACCAAACAATTTCTGCATTTAAGGGGTTTAATATTCACTGGACGTCTCTCTTGAAGCGCATGCATGTGCAGCAAACACCTTACGAGGTTGTGTCCCTCGCTCGTGTCCCTCGCTCTCCTTAGCTGACTCCTTAACATGACCCCCCCACACACACACTTATATAAAGTTATTTTACAACTGAGCTGGAGGTGCATTCAAGGCAAATGGGACATTTTGCTTCAGTCCTTTCACTACCTCACTCTCACATTTCAGTTACTTGGTGTTACTAGCAGACTTTATTTTCATTTTGAGGCAAAAGACCCTTAAAGTTGAAAACTTTATGGGTTTTTATCTAAGCGCTCGGCTGACAGCGTCATTTTTACCGTCGCCTCCTTGCAGCATCACTGCATCGCTGGAGGAGGGACAAGCGGCGGCGATGGTGATCCAGATGTGCGGCGACCATCCCCGAGACCGGTTCGACACCTACACGACGTCCAGAGCATCGCCCGGCACGAGGAACTCCCCAAGAACCCCGGGGGCGCGTCCACAAAGAGTTCTTAATTCAACTTTCAAAAAGTCATTACCCGTCTCCCGCGACGGAATTTGCTGACATTGACGATAATTACGGCGACCTTTGCGACGATAAAACCAAAATCAGGCCGACATAACGAGCGTTCCTTCTCCTCACATTTCACGTGATTCTGCATAACATTTTAATGAGGTATTTAGGGGTCCGTGAGTGATCTGCTGAGAAAGTCTACAATGGCAATCAGCAGTAAGTGTGGCAGCTGTTCGGCAATTAAAAAGCCAAATTACCCTCAATCAACACCATTTACAGGCCCAAGTAAATCTCAGAGCAAATAATGATGAGGGAAATCTGTTCAGACAGCTCTCATCTTGATAGGAATTAAGAGGAGCCTCCAAATGAAGAGCAGGGCAGCCTCTCAAATGCATTTCCAGCCAGTAGCCCGGAGACGTGCACGCCCGTGCGCGCGCACACACTCCAGTGTGCTTTTTGAAGAGATGAAATTGTATAGTATTGGCTGACTCTCCACGCTGCGGCGTGATTAAAGATAATGACTTCTTCTCCAAGACGGGCACCATTTGTAAGGGTAGGGTGTCATAATGGCGAGGCAGCCTATAGAATTCTATAGTGGGTGTACACAAGTGCGTCGTCAACAAACTCAACTTGCCAGGAAACGGGAAAAACAGGCGCGCAGTCGACATGACGGCAACTTATTGGCCGGCATTAAAAAAGCTGAAGGTTGGCAGACAATACCGGAGGAGACAACAGCTCCTCGGCCACTCCGGAAGAGTGACAGAGGCTCTTTCAGGGGGGAAACCTGTCTTCTGATGCCAGGCTGAGCTTCCTGCTGCTGCTGCTGACCGATGCCCACCGCTGGAGAACGTCAGGGGGCAGTAAAAGGAACCCCGGGAGAAGTGGTGACGCTAGCGGCGTTCTCTCTAGTTTAGGAAGCAGCTCAGACGAACTGCGCAGGAGGCGGCGATCCCCCGACAATAAGGAACGCTCCTTAAATGTGTTTGGACCACACACATCTGGAGACACATTTAAGGTTCTGATGCATTTTCTCTTTGCACCAGTGTCCCAATGAGAGAAAGACTTCATCTCCATCCAGGGAGGAAGAAATATTGATTCTGAAGAAACTCCAAATATTCTTTTGGTTGGCTAAGGGGCCACCGCTCAGACAGGTTTGGATTTTTTGTTTTGAAAAACAGTAATAAAGATCAGACTCAAAAGTCAAACGCTCCTAAAATGCGGGATTTCTCCAAACTGTCTATTTCACACCCACCAGCATCTGCTGCAGGGAAGCATCCACAGCACCGCGACCCGCGGCGGGGGGGTGGGTTTGGGGTGTTTCTGCCGGTCAAACGTCCACCACTTGTCCTCCCCTCTGACTCCACAGCCAAGTCTTCCTCCTGACACACCCGCCTGCATCACATGCACCCTCCCAGGTTACAGTGAGAGCACCCACTGTCCCATCGTGATAGATCATCGTACTAAAACCTGAACAGTGACAGTGGTGAATGGTCTTTACGCTGACCCTTTTGTCACTGATATGGATCCAAGAAAAAAAAAAATAAAAGGCTGATTAACTATAAAACTCACGCAAACACGGACAAAGAATGAATGAACCTGGAAGGAAAAAGCAAAACCCAGGCACCACATTTCCACCATCAATGCAACGCCTAGAAATACTTTGACCCTTTGGAATGAAGTTCGTATATTCATGTTTTTTGGAATGAATATCTGACTTTGTCCACGTTACTGTTATTTCCATTTAAACACTTTCTGATTCCAAACCGCTCCAAAAGTGTCGTTTGCACGCATTTGCACCACCTGCACAATAGTTTGTCAGAACTTTATGTGGTCCTGATACCCTGATGCACTGTTGCAGCGGGGTCATTATTACAAACTTAACAGGCTTTATCAGACAGGGTCTGCATCCACACACACAAATACGCACACGCGCGCACACACGGTGACAGCCAAAACTTGTCACTTGGCAGCTTAAATGCAATTATCTGTCGCAAACCTCCGGGACATGCTCACATTCTTCCACACACAATACTCACCGTCGTGCGCGAAAGCAAACCGGCTGAATTTTTTTTGTGTGCGTGCGTGTGTACTCTTGCTTCACAAGCTCCAGACGTCTGTTGTGCACTTGGAAAGAAAAAAAAAATCCCCCCTCAAAGCTCCGGTGCTGCTGTGACGCCGTCAGTCCGGATGCGTGCGCACGGGTGGGGGGGCTCGGCAGGGCAGTGACCGCGGCTGTGGTCAGCCGACCCTCATGACAGGCGAGCGGAGCCGCTGTTCATATCTGCGCCCGGCGGCAGCGGCGGCGGCGGCGGCGGCGGCGGCAGCGGCGCGGTGATCCCTGATCTGTGCGCTCCGCTTCAGCGTCAAAAGCACCGGAACTACTTCCAGCGTCAGCCGGAGCACGCTGGAGGAAAATTCATACACCACAGCGGGGAGCAGCAACGTGCACATGCGTTTAACTAGTCCCTCGTATCAATATTAATGTGGGTCTACCTGTAGATAATAATGGTATGATAATAATTTGATAACGTGTCATTAATATTCCAGCTAGTGATGAATGGGGTCTTGATTTATTTTATTTTTTGCTATTGATGGTAAATCTAAAGACTAAAGAAGCAGGGGGAAAAGCCTTTGGCGGGCACAGTGGTTAGTAGTAGTAGTAGTAGTAGTAGTAGTAGTAGTAGTAGTAGTAGTAGTAGTAGAATATTATTGCTAAGGAGTACCTGATGTGGTGGCGGTATCTGCTGTATGAATAAAGTATTCATGTAAGAATCTGTTGATGACTGCTGCATCCAGATGAACTATCGGTTTAGATTATATTATTCATTATTTCCCAAATATATACTTTTTCTTTTCTATAGTTGCGTCCGACACAGTGAGATAAAGACGTGCCATAAAAACTGTGCTTATTTCATGCGTCCGTGGTTGATAAACGTGTAAAACAATTACACTTTAACCGCAAGATTGTTGAATTATAGTTCTGACCGAACAAAGACTCATGACCACTAGAACAACATGTATATTCTGAAAGAATCTTGAATGTCTTGCAAACATGGTTGCTCCATTCAGATCGTGCCTATTTGATAATGCAAATAAAAATCTTTATGCGGACACTTTAATAACAGATCAAATTTTCTGAGGGGATTTAATTCGGAGCTCCTGCTGTAATGGATTCATTTGCCACTAGATGGCGCGCTAAGACCATGTGCTGCCGACGTGGCCAAAACGTTGCAGCTTTTTCTTCAAAAAAAAATAATTTCAAAGAGGAGCAGCCACTTAAAAACACATCCTCATTCAATGCAACTATAAGTACTGTATAATAAAGAAACTCACCTGATGTTGTCGGATGTATGTTTATTTTCCACACAATGTTAGCCATCATTGATACGCCGACTGTATTTTAACCTTGTCTTGATGCATATGACACTCTGTTCGGCTGTTTTTTTCGCCTTAATCCATGAAATGTGTGTGTATATAAAACTAATATATAACACTAAATCTCGCATGTCTTTTTTCGGATCTTCCCAGGTCAAAATAAATATTGAATTTTCTTTTATTTCAGCTGAAAAGGTGCCCTTTTTGGCACCGTTGAGCCAGCAGGGGGCATCACAGCACCGCAGTGAACGCTGGACCATGTCACATCATTGCTATGGCAACGGCTCTGTTAACCCGAAAGTCAATTCTATGCAAATACTTTGAGTAAATGACAATTTTAAAATCTAGTTTTGCTGCATTATTTAAAACGTAAGCGTGTATGAGACAGTTATTAGGTTTAATCTTTTTTTTTATGTTTAACAAACTTAAAATTTCAATATTTACTTCAGGCCATGGTGCTGGTGGCTTTCTCTAATGTTCTCAAAGCAACTTTCTGCCTGAACAAGGTAGTTTTATCTGTTTATGTTGGAAACATTTCCAATATGAATCTTGTACATTTCATTGAGGTGAATATCAAGCACTGGATAATTGAGTTTAACAGGGTTGTTGGACAAAATCTCACAGAAGGATTTTTGGGTGTTCCTGGTATGTCCAAGACTGATAGAAATTAAGAGGAAGACAGAGGACCTGTTTTTTCTCCTGATATTAATGATAATTTATTGTTCACTTTATCCATATTACAAAAACAATTGTCTATCTTTCCCTTGTTGCATTTATAACCTGACATATGACACATGTAAGTGTATGTTATATCCCTCTGCAGAGCATGGAGCCAACACCTATCTGAGGCCTGCCTGGTGCTGAGGACTTCCACTCATTCTTGGAGATGATGCATCCCTATTCTTCACGAGTAGTGAGTAACATTTTTTGATTTGTGTTTGAATATATTGTGTCATTCTCTTATGTTTTACTCATTTGTGATGGTTTATGATAATCACCAGTCCAATATTTTTCTTTTCTCTTGTTTCTCACCTATGTAGAATCCTAATGAGAGAGACACTGCTGATATTCCAGCGGGAATCATCTGCTATGATGACAATAACCTGCCTCAGGCATCTCTTGTTTGGATTCACTCCTTCATCTCCATTCAGTAATGCTGGAACAAAATTATAATGTGCTTCCTCCACAAGTTCACGAGCTTAGGAATGATCTTGCAGTTTTCCCTATTGCTCCTTTTCATTAAGCTACTGTTTACATTAGATGCTGTTATTTAAGCCACTGTTCTTAATGCTGCTATTAACAACTATTTCTTTAGTGTGTGGCACACAAATCAAACACTACATTTGATTTTTTTTCTTCATGCAATTGCAGGACTTGCTGTAAATGCAGTGTTGTTGTTTTTTTTAATTGAAAATGTGAAAAGAAAGAGGTGGCAGTTATAAAAAGTATTTTTATTTTATTGTTTCAAAACTGCATAAAATATACTACACTAGGTAACAATTGAAAAATAAATAAATAATTCGATTTTATTCAAAATATCAAACTTTTATATTTTTATATTTATAAGAAAACTAATATTTTAAGTTTATTTTCACGTTATTGCAATTTACAGTTGCGTTTATTATACTTGAAGAAATACATGTCAATAACTTAAAGCAGTTGAGGCAATTACTTGACACAAAATGGTTTGAGTACAATCAAGTTATTAACTAATAAGACTGGACCAAAGAATGTCATAAAAGAGAAATAGTTAACAAGGCAGTGGCTCAGCCTGGAGGTGAGAGAGGGTTCTTAGTTCCAGCCCCAGTGCATAAGAAATATTGAAGGTGCTCTCCCGCCTTAGGGGGGAGGGGGCACCAGGACACCTCCAGAGCACTGCTGAGGTACCTACTCAGCACCACTGACACCCCCACCCCCAAATGCCTGCAATGAGCTGGTGACCTATTCAGGGGTTTACCCTCCCTTCCTCAATATGCCTCTGGGATAGGCTCCAGCACCCTCCCCAAGACCCTGATAGGAAAAGAGAGGTAGAAACTGCACATCAGGAGCATCTTCAAAACATGCGGCTGTTTTGCAATTGTTCCTGTTTTTAATGTAGGAACAATGCCAAAACACCGCCTACATTGCAGGTGTTTCAAGCCTGGCACTCAGAGACGGAGTTTCGTTCCACCCAAAGGAGAAACCCCCCAGGTAAAAAACAGAGCAATGCTGTGTATGTGGTGCAGCAGAGAATGCAGAAACGTCTGCATTGGAGAAACAAACAAACAAACAAAAAAATCTCTTCAAGCACATGGCTCAACACAGAGGAACCAACTCCTCTGCACAGGAAGCAGCTGTTCGCATTCCTTATCAATCCACGACAGCAATGTAAAAGTTTTAGCCAGAGTGGGGGATGGTAGCCACCTGTTCGACGGTGCTGAGCACCCCCCCCCCCCAACAGGTAAACACCCCCTCATACATCACTCTCTCCTCGGCCATGTGACTCCAACAATTCACCTGAAGGGCACCCATCAAGTTGTTCCAACAGGCTTCTGTCAGTTGCAGCACCTATAACGATCCCATTTTCAGTGCATGCTAGTGCACAGATAAATTACAGTTTTGAAAGAGTCTGTAGTAATTCTCTGTTTGCAGATGACATTATTAGGATTTTGAGAAATGGACCCTAATCACAATTGGTTGCCTGAATTGATGAAAATAAAGTTATTGTTTTTTTAAATGTAGATATGAACAGAAATATTGCTTAATATAAATGTGAGATATATATGTATATATATATATATATATATATATATATATATATATGTATAACTTTATTCTTTTAGAATGTTAGGAACGTTAAATAACACTGTCTTGTAACCCAAGTAATTTAATGACATGTTTGTTAGATTCCAAAATAGCATTATCGGGGCTGTGAGCATTTGTGACTTTTTCCAAGAAAAATGTGGTAGACATCTTAGTTGATGGAACTTTTTTTTTAGAAATAATTCTTCCAACTTTTTTTACTAGATAGTGACAAAGCGAGAATGTTCCGATTGCTCGGGCATTTGCTGTTGTTTCCTTCCAGTTCAAAAACATGCACACGAGGTTCATTGGACATCTATTGGTTAAGCAAGACATCTAATAGGAAAACAAATATCACTAAGCAAAAAAAAAAAAAAAAAAAAATTAAAATTAAATACCACATACTTAAACTAATGTTAAAATTCCCAGACTTCTCTGTAAAATGTGAAGGGGCGGGGCTAAGGACCCGTCAATAACCCCGCTGTGCATTCTGGGAAACAAGGTGCATTTAAAATAATGGTTTTGTTTATCACACGGAAAAAGCCCAGACCTAATGAATCAGAACAGAAAATAAAAATCTTTCGAAGATATTGCCACGCACGGTCGCATACTGTGATCTGAGAAAGTTAAACTTCAGTTAAACCGCATGAATGACAAAGAGACTTTACTCCCCTCAAGTTAACAGGAGAATGGCTAGAGAGGCTCTGTGTACTTTTGACGTTATTCTTGTCACATTCACGTCAATATTAGCGTCTAAAAAGAACAGGTGAATTGTCCAACGCCGACGCGAACAACAGTGGTTGACGGTGCGGCCGTGGACGGTGCCCTTCGGCGTAATTCACCACCGGAGCCCGCTGTCACCGTCTGGTCTGAACCGGTTCGGAAAGTGCGCGGCCTCGTGCGCGGATGCAGCCACAGCGACCTCCCGCGCCTTCGCGGTGAACCGCCCACTCGGCTCTCGATTGGCGGTGACATCACGACACGCCCACGCCACACGCGCTCCGTTTCGAAGCTGCGGCACAAGCTGCGCTGTGATTGGTCGGTTCCCCTCTGTAGCTGTTATTTTGGGGCGTCACCCTCAGCCGACCACGAACACTGGAGTAAAGCAAGCGCGCGCACATTTCAGCCAGAGCATCTCATTTGCGAGATTTTCTCACAAATTTCGGGCTCTCGCAAAAGCATCGCCACCGCGGCAGCCTTTTCAAAACTTTGGAATAAAAAAGCCGGACTTTAAAGACTTGTTTAATCCGGCGGGGGACATTTTCCGCGAACTCCGCCGCCGTTGAGACCCAACCATTTACAACAAGTTTCTTCGGGTAAATATTGTTATTTTCGCGTTCGAGCTCGCTCGCATGCGGTCTGGATCCAGCCCACTCCCCTCGGGCGAATACATGGCAGCAAATGAAGGAAGGCAAAGGTGATAAAGGAGATTACTCGTCCTAGCCGGTAAGGTCCAGCCAGTGGTGGTGTTTTTAGCCACATCTCAGCCTGCTCGTACCGTTAGCCACCAGGGTCTCCATTGTGTGACCATCTCTGCGCTGCCGCCCGACCTCAGGACCTCCTGCTGCCACCACGCATCCACCCACCCCCTCCCGCGGCCGCCAAAGTGTAATCTCCATCGTCTCATTTTAAATTCTCTTTGAATCCACGCGTCCTCCTCCCCCCACCCCCCCCCAAAAAAAATGTGTTTTCGGGTTTGGTTCGTGACCGACCGGCGTATCAGCGAGGAATACCCCCAACTTCAGATCCTCCGGGCGCTGAAGGAGCGCTGCGCCGACGAGGACGTTGAATTCCGCTATCTCCTCATGGATCAGATCGTGCTAACCATCAGCGAGGGGCAGCTGGGTAAGTGCCACCGGTGAATGGCGGCAGGGTGCCTGGCAAAAAAAATAGGCTAGGTGTGGGGTGTAATTTGGGTGATTTGAGAGCAGTAGCCGCGTTTGGACGCAGGTGGTCATTGTCTCCGGTCTTCCTGCTCGGAAGGAAGTCAAGTGTATACACAGCCGTGACCGCCTAACCCACTTTTAAAGCTCCTGCCTCCAGACGCAGGGAAGTGATGGTGCCTGATTTCATCTAGCCATGGCAATCCAATGAAATGATGTACCTCTGCTACGGGAATATATTTAAAAACCTGACAGGGAGTCAATAAGAACAATGCACTTTACCTGCATGCTGGGCTTAAGGGAAATGTTGATGCCCGGTTCTGCCATATTGGGCTGCATTGAGTCAGAATTCAAAGATGTTTTGCATAAACACCCTTTAAGAATCACATCGGCTCCTCGGGTGAAATGAGAAAAGCGAAGCCGCATCCGTGTGTATAACCAGCTGTTCCACCAAAATGGTGGTTTGATCATCAGACCTGAAAAGAAATTACGTTTATCAGATCTCGTGCTTTGCTGTATCAGAGCTCTCTAAATGCCAACATTCTGCATTACAACATTGTATTTTGGGAGTGTGCTGGAGGCATTGGTATATTGATGGCAATGGGAGAGGCGCGCAGCAAAAAAAACCCACGTGAAATTCATCACAACAGTGTAAAGTGGGGCCTTGTCACCAGCTAAGAGGTGGGCTTTCTCTGTCAACACCTAACCTGTTTTCACACACAGAACAGTGGCCGAACAAGGGATAGACAGGAGCACCTCATAGATTCCAAATGCAAGCGCGTGCACAGCATGGCGACACCTGAAAATTACACAATGATACAATTTTTGCTGTATTCACCCAATATTTTACAGTCGGGGTCAGGAATATCTTCCTTTGTAGCTTAGCAAGTCATTTAGCATGACCTGTAATCCACGCTGGCTCCCAGTCTGCACAGCAAATGTCCTCTGAGCCTTGTCGTTGCAGATTAACAACCAGTGGACAGATTGGTGAGGCTGTAGGCTTCCTACACAGGAAGCCAAGAAACTGTATCAGGGTTTATAGGCTGTATTCAATTCTATCTCATTTGAGCTTATGGTGTCATTCATTCCTGGTTTCAGTACGGTTATCAAAATACTCCTGTTCATTTCCTGAGAAAAGCATGTCAGGGGTATTCGCTAGAAAAAAATGGTAATGGACAATGAGATCAGCAGGTTTGAATTTACTGGAAAAATGGTTGAAATTCGTATTAAATATTTGGTTTTTTTTTTTAAATCGTGAAATGATAAATGTTATCGAGGCAAGAATGATATCGCGGCGTGCCAATTTATGCATTTTTGTGTTGAAAAGTAGGTGATATCAAATAAAATGTGGGCAGTCAATCGGCTCACCTGCGTATAATGAATATTGCACAAACTCTTCTAACATGAACTAACAAAAGCCCATCTCGACTGGCTGATACTATTTTAATAACGCAGCGTGCTGCCGACTTGAGATCAAATAATGTGAACTCCCTCAACATGCATGTTGCTGGTTAAAGAATTTAACTTTTTACCTATTGTTGCTGTTGTGAAGTGTGCGTCAGCTGAATCGAAAACAAGTGTCAAGAGTCTCTGCGCAAGTTGTTTTGAAATGTCACACGACCGCCAGCAATAATGAGAATCCTACTACAGTGATGCCGAATCTCTGCCTCCTCGCTTTCTGACAAGCCGTCCTAGGCCCTTAATGGCTCCCACCATGGTAATGGTTCCCACCATGGTAATGGTTCCCACCATGGTAATGGTTCCCACCATGGTAGTGGTTACCACCATGGTAATGGTTCCCACCATGGTAATGGTCATCACCATGGTAATGGTTCCCACCATGGTAATGGTTCCCACCATGGTAATGGTTCCCACCATGGTAATGGCTTCCACAATGGTAATGGTTCCCACCATGGTAATGGTTCCCACCATGGTAATGGTTCCCACCATGGTAATGGCTCCCACCATGGTAGTGGTTACCACCATGGTAATGGTTCCCACCATGGTAATGGTCATCACCATGGTAATGGTTCCCACCATGGTAATGGTTACCACCATGGTAATGGTTCCCACCATGGTAATGGCTTCCACAATGGTAATGGCTCCCACCATGGTAATGGTTCCCACCATGGTAATGGCTCCCACAATGGTAATGGTTACCACAATGGTAATGGTTCCCACCATGGTAATGGCTCCCACCATGGTAATGGTTCCCACCATGGTAATGGTTACCACAATGGTAATGGCTCCCACAATGGTAATGGCTCCCACCATGGTAATGGCTCCCACCATGGTAATGGCTCCCACAATGGTAATGGTTACCACCATGGTAATGGTTACCACCATGGTAATGGCTCCCACCATGGTAATGGCTCCCACAATGGTAATGGTTACCACCATGGTAATGGTTACCACCATGGTAATGGTCACGCAACAGTGTGACAATTTCAAGTGTAGCTGCACCTCAAGAGCACCTTTTTTCATGAAACACACACAATTGTCGTCTGTCCAACTCTTGACATTTTAGTTGAAGCATTTCAATTTGGCACATTTCCTATTTTAAAATGTTAGCGTGGCTGCCCGGTCGAACCCCGGCTATTCTTTCTATTGGCTGATATGGAGGCGGGAGACGTTTTGGGAGCATTGTTCGTCACGAACCACCAATGCGCGCCACACTTGGCGATTTCCTCGGCGCCAGCCGCAGCACCAGTGGCTCAAACTGGTCTGGACCACCGTGGTCATGACCCCTCGGCGTCGCCATGTCAGAGTCGCTCGCCACCAGTTCGTGAATGTCAACGTGTGTTTGATCTTCTTTTCCCGTTGTGTTTTTTTTGCTCGTGCGTGAGTGTAGTGTTGGTTGAGGGAGAGCCGTCGAAGAGGTGCTGGGTATCTCTTCACTTCAGCCTCGCCCATAAGCGAGGCTTTTTTTTTTGCATGTTGGCAAAAACCCAAGGTTGTAGTTTCACTTCAGTACTTCCACTGACATGTAAAACCATGATTTCAACTCTCATGTTCTTTGTCCTTGGGGGCTGTATGAGAAGGTTTGTACACCCTCTTACATTGTTCTGTGTAGTGTTCTTTGTGCTGATTATCTAAATAAATGTTAGGCAAAGTTTACAGCTACAGCTTTTCTATATGTAAATGAAATATATGGGTGAATAAGCACACTCTTTAGTAGAGCACCAAGCCAATCAGGGTCCAGTGGAGGTGGGTCGGAAAGCATCGCCATCGTAGGATTGGAAATATCTACTCCTGTTATTATGGTGGTACTACAAATGTGACAATTTTATTTATGGGTTTCCGTTTGTTGTTCGGCCTTGTTTGTTGTTTTCCCCCTTCAAAAATCAGTATAAGTCACGAAACTGGTATAACGCCCAGCTAGAGGTAATATTTTTACTGAAGGGGTTAAAAAATAAATGACTGGGGCAGATTTTATAAATCAAAGTTATTAGCGGATAACGGAAACCCTGGATAATGTGTAAGCTTAGAGACTTAGCTTACTCAAACACCAACCGAGACAAGTAATAATCAATAGCAACTTAGTCGGTCAGTAATTTTTAACCACTGTCAGTGTATTGAGTGTGCTTGCCTTTGACTCACATAGCTATAGGGTGTATTTACCATTCTGCCTTCAGAACACTTGAGTAAATGATAATGACAATATTGATTAACGCAGCAGGAATGGCTCCTGTGGATAAATACTTAAACGCAATATGACGTGCAGGTGAGGACAATCCGATAACATCTGAAAAGCTCTAGAAATAATTGTGCAGGATTTATTTTGTCATTAGATCTGTAATGTTGTCAACAAGACCTCGTCAAATAAAGCTGTGTAAGACCAGCCCCATTTAAAAGTTGAACTTTCCTCTGGTGTCAGAGCCGATATTGACCCCCAAACTTTATTTGCCACAGTAGCTGTTATGGGAAACCTACAAAACCATAAAACAGATAAGACCCGCACAGCTCGCCCGTTTCAAAGGCTTATGAGTTATGAGTTTTTCAGTTGGAGGCCCTTTTTTTCAAGTTTGAAGTTAATGGGTTCAGTGTGTCCCAGCAGGAGAGGCGGCTACATCCATGCGGTAATTTGGTGACCAATGATGGCCCCTCGCATAATACAGCCAAATCCAGCATTCAGTCCGACAGAGGCATTTCGCTCCCCATGAGATGTGCCTCGAGGCATGTAAACAGGCCCTGGATATGAAGTGATGAGCTACCATGAGATCCGTCCTTGTGTTTAGCTGGGAGACCACAAATGCAACACTTGTGTGTCTGGACATGCTGGAAATGTGGCGATATTCATTAGTTTAGCTTGACTTGTTAAATTAATTAGTAGATTTCAAACCTGTATGCTAGATGCTAGTGACAGGGGTTGCCTGGCATCTATGCCTATGAAAAAATGACATTTAATTTCAAAGATTCCGTATGTCCCATGATTATTTGTGCAAACCAACCATCCCCAACTGGGAGAGCCCTATCAGGCTAATTTAGACACAGCCCGAGAAAGCAGCAGCCAAACACTGGCCTTTGTTGGCACTGCCCGCTTTCTGATGTAGTAACGGCATGCGTAGAATGCCTGTTATGTGTGTTAGCTTTGTCAGGCAGATACATGGCTGAAGCACAAAAGCATTACAGTATTTCAAGAGGAAAGAAAACAGTTATTTATGAGCTTTGCCCCGCACACACCCTGATGAATAAAATGGATTATTTGAACCG
The DNA here is from genome assembly GCF_901000725.2 of Takifugu rubripes. Classification (NCBI taxonomy): domain Eukaryota; kingdom Metazoa; phylum Chordata; class Actinopteri; order Tetraodontiformes; family Tetraodontidae; genus Takifugu; species Takifugu rubripes. The sequence continues at coordinate 7,689,234 of NC_042287.1, forward strand.
CCTTATTGGTCTCTGTCCAGTTTCTTTAGACATGCAAATGGACTCTGTGAAGGGAGGCGGCGGCGGTGTGGGACCACGTCCCTCGTGTTTCCGAGTGTAACGGCATTGCACAATCAAGAGTAGTGTGGCAGTGTTGAAAGGAGACGGGGAGAGATGGCGTGTCTTGTTGCTTTCGGAGATGTTAAACAGGCAAACAATAAAGGAGGGACGTCATTTAAGCGCTGCAGCGGTCAAGGATCTCGTGACCCGCCGTGATCTCAGCCGGCCGGTCTGTCACCGCTCTGATCCCGCAGATTCTAAGATGGCTGCGATTCAGGTCACAGCCTAACAGCGATGTGCTGCTGACAAACGCACCTCCTCTCTTATGCCCAAGCACACACGGGCTTATTTTGTTCCTACGCCGTCTGTTGTTCCCGAAGAGCTGTTGAATCACTGCGTCTGGCGCGCACATGCTAGGCTGTGCTGAAAAACACTCCCCTTTCAGCGTGTTGCACTTCATTAGCGCACACGTGGACGAGAATCAATATTACCTCTCAAATTACCGGGCGCGTCATCTTAAAAAATATCGCCGCGTGTCACACGGCCGACACTTTGGTGGATGAGCACAAATAGTCTTGTCTTTGAGGAAGAGTGGGAGGGGAGCGCTGGGGAACTGCTGGAGTCACAGGCTGGATTGTCTATGTAAGGTGGTAACCAGAGTTGTTAGGCCCCGACCATGTGAGCGGTTTGAATCACAATGGCCAGGTTTGACCTCTCGTGACCTTCTAGAGTCCGGAGCAGATAGACCCTATTGCAACCTTATAAACCTCTACTTCACATTAACACTACATTCCCTGTGTTAGGTTTTAGACAAGAAGGGAAAACTGTCATCCGTCTGTACTTCACTATCTAAAATGATCTTATCTCACATCCACTAATCTCTCATTTCCCCACAGGTCTGCGAGTGGAGCAGGAGCTGGTGACATCTTATCCTCAGGTGGTGGTGGTGCGGGTGCCCACGCCCTGGGTGCAGTCAGACAGTGACATCACTGTTCTGAGGCACCTAGAGAAGATGGGCTGTCGGCTGATAAACCGGCCCCAGGCCATACTCAACTGTGTCAACAAGTTCTGGACGTTTCAGGAGCTAGCCGGTCACGGGGTTCCTCTCCCTGACACCTTTTCCTACGGTACGGTTCAATATTTAATATGCACAGTAAGGCTTTGCCTCCTCCTCGCATGGGTTGATAAATGCTGAGACGGCATTAAGGTTGACATCAATTGCATGTACACCTGCATCACATGTCCCACCAGCCTCAATCAGCCGGATGTGAGGTTGTCTTCTACAGAGCTTCCTTGTGTCCTTTTTCTTTTCCACAATTATATTTTTGCCCTATTTACAAACATGGATATGAAGATCTTGCTGATAAAGGCTGATGGAATGCAACCCTCACAACGTGCCACACACGCCCCACTGCTGGTTTTAATCTTTTTTGTGTGATTTAATGAGCCAAAACAAAGGCTTAAAACCAATGTCACACATTCTCTCTGTTTTCCGAACCTCCGCCGTGCTGTAATGTTTGTGACAAAAAGGGATAGAGACAGATAAAGAAAGAGAGAGGTGGGGGGGGGGTGTTTGGCCTACATTCCAGTCGGCTTTCTGCACAGGCCATGCATGCAAAGTGGCTGGAGGGCTTATGTAACACTCCGGGACACACCCCCACCCACCCAGCTCAAATGCCCCCGCGCCGTGCCCTTCTCCTGATTTTTCAAAATTAAAGATGCCACTGCCTCCCTCCTGCCTGCTCAGTTGCTGAGCACATGAGCGGGCCTCCGTCTCCCATCCGGCCCCTCCCCTACACTGTTTCCAGGGCACCCCTGCTGGAAAAAAACTGTGACAGGTTTAGTTCACATCTGTGCTTCTTGCCTGAATGTTGCATAAAACCAGACTAGCACACAAAGACTAAAAATCCATTACAGTAAAAAGCCGACACGACATCAGACATACACACATTTACCATGCACATGACAATAAAATGAAGCATAAATATAATACACTCATCATAAGGTTGGCAGCAAATCTACCCGTAAGGCTATCATTTGGCATCTAAGCGCTAACTAGGGTAGCCCTGGCTTAAGATCCTTCCTGACATATCTGCTCAAGCAGCAGCAGAAGCAGAAGCTCAGGACATCACTCTCTCGCAACATTGCCATAGCAACAAGCTACACACCTTCCCCCCACTCTCCGCCCAGCTAGCCTCCTTGTGTGAAACGTGCTGTGAGACAAAAGCACATTTTTCATGACTTGTCTTTCCTCCTCATCCGGCGGCATCGGTGGTTTCCAGGAGGACACGATAACTTCCGGAAGATGATCAACGAGGCGGAGCCGCTGGGTTATCCTGTGGTGGTTAAAAATGCTCGGGGGCACAGAGGTGAGAGGACTGTTGACCTTTAAAATCCACACAACCGGCCCCTGACAGCAGCTTGAAATTCATTGGTAGAGTGTTAATGATTAGGACTGTAGTCCTACAAAGCGGGACACGTCTTTGTCTTCACATCATCCATGCTGGTCAGAGCTAGCTTGTAGCATTTACAGACTGACCCTTCACAGTATATTTGTGTGGGAGCCTTGTAACGTGGTGTTCCCGTAAGATTAACCCAGTGTCTCCTGACCTAATAAACCTTTTCCTGTTCACAGTTGTTCAGAGCAGCTCTGTCATTGTTTTTAGGGCATAGCAATGGACCTTAAATGACAGGGAATGCCACAAAAGTCTATTGTTAAGGAAATGGGGCTCTGGAAACTCAATTGAGACGGTTAATAGAGTTTGATTTATAGCATTGAAATTGACTGAAGTCCAGTCTTTCTTGTACATAAACGGCAACGATATTTGGTATCAAAAGGTTCTGCAGTCACAGCTGCTGATCTGCCTTTGTAAAAATAAGAATATGACATAAATACATACTGACACATCAATGAGTATATGAGCTAAAAGGTGCTAATTAACACAGACGTTCTTTCCTCTGTGCGAGGCACCTGTGGGTGCCAAGGGAAGCGTCTCAGATGAGCTACAAGGGCTGACGCAGGACTCCCTCAGTCAGCAGAGACAGCCACTTGTCAGAAAAGCTCCCAGAACCAATTCATTTAGTCTATAAACTGATTTTTAAAATCCAGATCATCTGGATTAACAATGTTTAATCTCAACATTTCTGCCGCGCCACTCTCTCCACGCAGGCAAGGCCGTGTTCCTGGCACGGGACAAACACCACCTGACAGATCTGTGCCACCTGATCCGCCACGATGCTCCCTACATCTTCCAGGAGTACATCAAGGAGTCCCACGGTCGGGACGTGCGGGTGGTGCTCGTGGGCGGACGTGTCATCGGCTCGATGCTCCGCTGCTCCACCGACGGTCGCATGCAGAGCAACTGCTCACTCGGTAGGCAAAACACCTTGATATTAACAGTTTAGTTACAGTGCTGTTTATTTAATATAAATACATACAAATGAGGTCTGTGCTGATATAAATACAGTTGCTGGAACTCTCACGTCACTCATATCCACACTGTCACAATGAATTTTTGTCACAATGTATCTATCAAATCAACTGTTTTGAAAAATGAACTGCTTGGGAAGCGTTTGGGATTTGAAGCCACTGGACCAAACCAGCACGCTTGTGCTGCGTGGGCCCTGAAGAAGAGTTTCAGCTGATAAGCCTGATTTTCAGCGTCATGGACGAGAAGTTGCCGTCCCGCTGGAATTGTAACTCACGCTGGCATATTTAGGACAGCGGTCAACAGCTGACGGGGACACCGATGCTAGCTCTGCCTCTGTCGTGGCAGGTCGTGGTCAGTCATCTGTTTGTTACTAATCACTGTCTGCATGTCTAGGTGGCGTGGGGATGATGTGTCCTCTGAGCGAGCAGGGGAAGCAGTTGGCCATACAGGTGTCCAACATCCTCGGCATGGACGTGTGTGGCATCGACCTCCTGCAGCTTAACGACGGCTCCTTTGTCGTCTGCGAAGCCAACGCCAACGTTGGCTTCATCGCCTTCGACCAGGCCTGCGGCATCGACGTGGCGGGCATCGTGGCAGACTACGCCCTGTCCATGCTCCCCAGCCGCCTCACCCGGAAGATGTCCCTGCTGTCGGTCGTGTCGAGCACCAGCGAGACCAGCAGCGAGCCGGAGGTGTGCCCCGTACCCACTGGCGGCGGCTCCCTACCGGAGGCCGTGTGCAACATGAGCGTGGGCTCCGTTTCCAGCGAAAGCGACCCGGAGCTGGCCGAACCCCCGCAGTCCTCGCCCTGCAAGTCCACAGCCCCCAGTCTGGCCAAACTCCCAGATCCGGCCTACAACTTCAACGACCTCCTCGCCAATGAGATCAAGCTATTGACTGAGTGAGACTGCAGCTGCTTCATGTATTCTGAAAAAGCACACACACACCAACACACACACACACACACACACCATCACTCACACAGTGTTTAATTTAGTACGAGGGGACTGATGAAGTCCAGTCGCACCACACCCAGAGACGCATTATCTCCCGCAACCCAAACAGAGTAGACAGATCTGAGGCTGCTCCCCTGACCCTCCTCAAGCTGCACGTCTCACTCTCAGTCCCAGCCACCCACACGCTTCAGCTGGGACCGCTTTCTCGAACGGTGCAGGTGATCACAATCTGAAAACTTTATTCACCCAGGGGAGGGAATTGTAAATGAGCTCCGACAGTTCCAGCAACGGAGGTCAAACAGGTCAACCGCCGGCACAACTAATGCGAGCTGCCGTAAAACCTGAAACATGCTCCTGAAGCGGCTTAAGCTGGGCACCTCTTTGTGTTCAAGCATCCCTTGAAATCAGAACCCAAACCTCCTTCTATCCACATATCAACACCCCATAAGATATGATGAAATGAATTGTACTTCTCATTAAATCCTGGATAGATTGCTTGATGAGCCTTATCAGCAGTAACAGTCTGCTGTTTTTTTTATGTATTCAATTAGTTCTGCAGCACTTTAATAAACTGACGACCTTTTTCTCTCTCTGAATGCATCTTTAGAAAAAAAAATGAGACAGAATAAGAACAAATTATACCTCAAAACGGTGACCTTTGACTGGGTTAACTGATAATCAAACAGACATATCAGCCAGGATCCGCCTGTTTTTCAACTGGACCCTGTTTTTTTCCCCAGGCGTTCACTCTCTTTATGTCTAAATAGTTTTACGGTTGTTTATAGTTCTACTCCTTTTTGTAAATATATAGGTTGTGAATTAGTTGACAAAACTGGACCGAAGGCTACGAAGCTTTTAACATTTATAGAAGCTACTGTGGGAAAAGCGTGTTTGTACAGATCTGCAATATTTGAAATATGGTACTAACATATCTGACTTTAAATAGATTTCACTTCGTAGTCATTTGCTTTGTTGAGTTTAACTTAAAGGGGCAATAAGTGAATTTTCTCACCGCTCGGTTTGCTGTTGTGCACCGTCTGCAGACCAATAAAAGTGTGTCGTGAGCCACGCCTCCCTCTGACGCTGCTCCCTCAGCTTCTCCAACGACTCCTGTGTCTTTGGAGGCAATGTTAGCTCCTGGTCCAGCTCAGGTGAACATTTCGTACCGCTGTCCGCCATTACGCCTCGAAAATACGCCAAATGGCTGAAGCCCTCTATGGCGAGGGAGGGTCAGGAGCTCCAAGAGGAGGGAAGAGGCGATTCACAAGCACGTTCCTGAAAACATAGCTGCAGAAGGTTTGGGACATCACGCTAGGAAATTGCACCTTTAGATCTTCGCATAGTGATTTTTAAATTCCTTCTATCTAAAAATTATGAATTTGGCTTATTGCCCCTTTGAGTCTTTTTTTTTTTTTTTCAATGAAAATGAGTTTTCCTCGGAAAAAAATGTTGGCATTAGTTCCAAATACAACACAGAAGATATATTTTTGCAACATCTTAAACCAGAACGCTGCATTCTCCTCCACTGACGTCAGCAGTGGCCGGTGACTTATTTTTTTAGTCCTGATTTATGCTGGGATGAGCGTAGGGGTAGACGGCGCCGTGGTTCGCCGCTCCGGTCTGAAGCACAACTGTCCTGTAGCCCTTTTCTGTTTAACACAACTCAGGGAAGCAGCCTGGATCTCACCTCCCGACCCCCCCAAAGACACAGGCACATATCCATCTCAGCTAGAGACGTGAAACAACACCACACAGGCAGGCACACAAATGACAATGAAACAGAAAACACTTGCCACCGACCTCCCGCAGCTCGGTGACGGCTCCTCTGCCTGCGAGGCCAGCGGGCCTTCGACCAGGCCCGGGCATCGTGGCAGACTGGGCCCTGTCCATGCTCCTCAGTCCCCCCGTGGGTTCCGTTTCCAGGTGGTTCGGGTATGGCGAGCAGGGGACCCAGCATACAGGTGTCAAACATCCTCAGCATCCACGTGCGTGGCATCTGCTACCGACAGCACGACGACGCTCCTTGGGCGTCTGTGCTTCAAAGCGACCCGGAGCTGGCCGAACCCCCGCAGTCCTCGCCCTGCCGGTCCACAGCCCCCAGTCTGGCCAAACTCCCAGATCCAGCCTTCAACACCCTCCTCGCCAATGGGATCAAGCTATTGACTGAGTGAGACTGGAAAAAATGGAAGAAAATGTGGCTACAGCACATTTGTTTTATACTGTTCCTTGTTTTGCTTCTGATATATGGGGGGGGGGGGGGGGTCTGTGTGCACTAACCAAACAAGGTGAAATCACTGTGACACTTGATTCATCGTGGGCCCGCTTGAGAATCGAGCACCACGACGAAATACAATTCTGTGAAATCTGCTGTCAGGTGATCACAGTGACTCCACTCCAACAGTAACAGTGCTCGTATCAGAGAAGCTGTAGCGATGCTGAGGCCCAGTCTGCCGACACCCACACTCAACACACCCCCCAATCTCCTCTTCCCCTTTATTTTCCAGATATTGGTAACAGTGTCATCTTTTATGTCCATCCCTGTAAATCCGAGGTCCAGTTTTCTTTTGTCCATACCAACACTAGAGAGGAGGCAGGGAGGGTTTTAGCTGCGCTAACAGCTCTTAGAGTGACCTCTCTGTAGGGAGAAATCAGGTTCAGGCTACTGGAGGAAATGGGCACCCGCTGATGACACCAGAATGGTGGTTTGCATCAGACTGGACCTGTGGACGTTACTGTCCACAAACCAGAACATACGGTTCTATTCCAAACAGCTGCTAATGTATATTTCAAAGGGAATAGATGGAAAGTTTGAGCTTTCCAGTTAACACTGCCTGTCAACACACACACACACACACAAAAAAATCTGAATGCCAAAAAAAATAATTATTGAGTTGTACAAATCATTACTAATAACATTAAGCTGAATTGACTTTTCCGAATGGCTGTTGATGAAATGGGGACACAATGTTTCAGGATTGTATATAATAGGCCATAGTTCACTGAAATGAGCAGGTTCATTTCCCGTCAGTGTTTTAACCCCCAACCGGATGTTTGCGGAAAGGTTTACGAGACGCAACATCGTCGCGTCGTGCGGATGCACAAACCATCGACGATATCATCCACGAGCATCGGAAGGTTCGGAGAAACTTCCCTCACTGTCATTTTGTCCCGTGATCCTACAGACTTGATCCCAAACTGATGATTCACAAATGTGCAAAACGGTGTAAATAATCCTGTTTTTTTTTTTTGTTTGTTTTTTTTCTAGATGAAAATAAAGCTGAGTCATGATTCCGGACTGAGGAAACTGTGTCTTCTTTTGTTCCTTTCAAATAGGTGAGCAAGAGTATAAAACAGAGCATCACGGGTTGTAAAACTGCGTTCGGATCTGTCCGAGTCCGCGTGTACAGGAAGTTCACAGGTACAGGCCCTGGACGGGGTCAGACAGGTCACAGTTAGGCAAAATGTTTGCGGTTAACACAGCAGCCGCACCTGGGACGCATCAAAACTATCAGTGAACACACAAGGGGAACCAAACAACCGTGTCCCATCTTACCGGACACGCTGGATTTACCTCTAGAGTCACTTACGGTCGACGTGCAGCTGCGGTTGGTGATGGGAACATGAGTTCCTGCCCTGTCAGCGGCTTAATTTCTCCACGGCATTGATATAAGTAATGACACTGGTCTCTCCGTGGATGCTTGGTCTGTCATGTTTCTACGGCAGCCCAGAAAGGACAAACACAGCGCAGGCAGAACGGGGTGAGCAGGGGTCAGAGGTCGACGATGGTCCAAGGTGAGGGGGATTTTCTGGCGGCGCTGTTATGTTTTATGGGTCTACTTTCGTGGTTATACAGCCAACGCAATGACATCCGTGTCGCCGTGGGTTTAGCCTGTTGATGAGAGCGAGGCCACCTGCGCTTAAGCCACCAAATCTCTTCATGTAGAGACGGGCTTTACGTCTGTTCCGGAACTTCCTGTGTGAGCCTGGATCGGTCACCGCAGCATCACTGCCACGCCGGCGTTGCAGAGAGCGGAAGGGCTGAGACAGACGTGCCAACAACTAACACAACCTCAAATTTACGGCTTTGCCAATTAGCCGTAATCCTACTTTGAGACGGTCCGCTGAAGGGGTTAAGAGGGAAATGTGCCACTGTGTCAACCTGAGGCTTAGGGTTAGCACGGTCAGCCCACCTCTCCCCCCCCCCCCCCTCCCCTCCTCCTCGCAGGCTCGTGGATTCCAACCTGTTTCATCACATCCCATCCTCTCTGACCTGATGTCATTTGACAGTGAGACCAGGTGACCTGTATTTTCTGGATGTTTCGTGGCTGGATTCATCCACTTTTTTTCCCCACCCAGTGTTCCAGTTTTTCCGAGTAGCAGCATTGCTGTACAACAGGCTTAGCATCATATGTAGGCCAACAGCTGCGATACGGAGGGCGGCGGCACGGATGCCGCGCAGCCTGAGATGTGTCAGCATCCATCTCCAGTCAGTCCTAACCTTGGCTGCACAAATCTGGGCTTTAGCTTATGGACCACACGGCAAGGCATCTCGGCTAAATATAGCCCCATTGACCTTATTTCTTCTGAGGTAGCACCATCGGTTCCATCTCCTGTTGAGTGGGCGGGGTCAGTGGATCGCCCATGGCGTTCTTTGATTCGGGCAGCATCTTTGATAGTCGCTGCCAGGGGGGTTCCAGCAAGGTCAAGGACGTCCCGCAAGCAGGTCTTGACCAGCTGGGGTAACGTGGCAGGCAGAACCTCCCAAACACCTGCTGAACCTCCAGGCAGAAGCTCCAGTTTCCCTGTCTCTCTGCCATCGATCGGAAAACTCAGTTAGCTCGCCCATAGCGAGAAAGGTGCTTTAAATCAAGCTGTAAATCCCACATTCAAGAGTCATACATTTATTTTTGCGAGATAAAATCAAGAAATGAGCCAGTTCACCATTTGATGGATCTCCTTCAGGGCTTTTATCCAAAATCCCCAGATTTACAGAAAGATCTTAGCCAGCTGAGAAACTTACAACCGATCGATGAGCTAATATCAGCAGCCTCCAGTTAAGAAAGCAGTTTACATGACAACAATTATATAATTTCTATAAAATCACAGCTGACTCAGGTGCCTCAGCTTCTTTCAGAGCAGGTGGGACTGAATGGTGAGGGGGACCTGGCCTCTGTGTGTGTGTGTGTGTGTGTGTGTGTGTGTGTGTGTGTGTGTGTGTGTGTGTGTGTGTGTGTGTAACATGTATACATGTTAACAATATTACAGTCTCACAGTCATCAACATAATAGCAGAGCATCCACGTGATTACAGGAGTGGGCTAATTAGCATGCCTCAAAGCATTAGCGATTAGCAACGCTAGCTACCTTCTCTTTAATGATAAATGGCACTTTAAACTTACTATGTTGCATCATTCAACTTCTTTTAAATATGGCTTGAAAAATGCCTACAAACATCTAATTAAATCACTATATTTCTCAATATACTTTATTATAATGATTACATAATTCAACATGGTCAACATGCTCTTCTTTTCCCCATTAAAACACCCAGAGGGCTGAACTGACTCCTCAAACTAGTCTGGGTTTATATATATTTTAATATGGCCAGTGCTACATATGGATTCCTCTCCGCTCCCAGTTTCTTGGAGACAGAACATTGTCTCTGTCTTTTTTCAGTGAGACCGTCCTGTCTCCTGTCCTCTGAATTTTCAACGAATTTCATGTTTTATTTAGATCGGCCTCACAGTCAACTGTTGAGACAAACTTAAGGAAACTACACTGTCAAAAGCTTAATATCACATCAGTAATGTGACCTCAGGCCAAATCCAAACAACCAGAGACAAAATACTCTGAATCCATCTGAGCTGGGACATTTATTTAGTCTGTGTTGGGATAAAAACTCCTTTGTTTTGGGTGTGAGGTGCAGAATATTCAGTCCTTGGCGCGGGCTTCCTGCTGAACGGAGAGAGTCGAGCTCCGTAAGTGGATGTAAGCCCCCTCTGAGAGAGGCTTTGCACAGACTCATCCCTTTACACAAATCCCTGCAGGGGTGGATGATGCCACATGCTTGGCTTCACTCAAACTGGGGACATTTGGCACACAAAAGTGTGTGATTTAGGCACCACCAATATTATAGAACAGTAACACCAGTGTGATAATAATAAAGCAATTTCATTTCCAGCTGGTATGTCACACTCATCCACCCAAAGCCGCATGGCTTCTTTTTGATTTCTGCTCTGAAATGATATCAAACACTGCCACCTACTGTCCAGCCAGATGTCCAACATTTGATTTATCATATAAAAACAATAATTAACATACAGTTCAAATAGCAGCTCCCCCTGAGGTACATGGTGGTTGTTAACATCAGTTATGCTATTGGAGGCCACACACTTGCAACCATACACTATGAAATTCTAAAATTTTCAAACATACGTTTCCCTGCGTGCTTGATATTACTTGATATCAAGCATTTGATATTTATGTGCTGTTTATACCCCTCCGGTTCCTTTCGACATAACATTTATCTCTGCGGTAGCCTTGAAAATGCTCATCGCAAGAGGTGAGCTGAGAAGCGTTTCCTTGGCTGTCCAGCTGGGGGCAGTATACACACTATTGAGCTGGAGATCAATGCGAAGTAAACAGAATAAAAAGACAATGGTTTCTTTTATAACATTCATTTTGTAAATATTCTTTTATCACATCAGTAATGATGATAATGTCAGTGACATAAGGAAAAGTAGCATTTTTGCTGCAAATTGGTAGAATGTTTTAGAATTTTTCATTCAAACTTCACAAAACGATGAAATACAGACAACAATTTAAGGTCCTTTTGTAAAGTTTTAACAAATCTTTCTTTCAGACCATCAATCCAACCATATATTTTTCAATGCATGATACTGGTTTGACGAGTGTATGTGGCAACATCTAGTTTAGAGCATGTTTGGAAACTTGTCATTAGAAGTGATTAATGATATAGCTGGTAAGAAATGTTTTAAAAATAATAATTTCAAGTTTGTGTTTGAGGATCGAGTCTGCAGAAACCTGATGTAACAACATTCTAATGCCCATGCAGGTCAGTCCACATCAATATTTACTGTAAATAGTTTACTCCTAAGGGAACAAACCCTATTGATTAGGGCATTATTACAGACATTATCTCTGTATTTTATTTCTAAGAGTATATTTTCAGGAATGTTTCTAAACTCTGAATCCTCAGGCATTGAAACTTGAACAATTACACAGATTTTATTTCTTTGTATGGATTTCAGATCAATAATTTGACTGTACAGATTCTACTCAACAGTATCAATATAAAACAGTTTATTCTAATGTCCTACATCACTGATGAACAAAATGTAATTACATATACAGTCTAAAATGCAATCCAACACTTTCCTACAGAGCTCAGAATTTATTTTTTGTATTCTTTGCAGCAGTGAACAGCAACATAAAATTTGGTGGTTTTGATCATGATCAAATGCCGTTACTGGCACTGTTTTTCTATTTTTCGGTCATTCTTTTTTACGCAAATGGATGTAGATGACCCCGCTGCAAAGCAGCAAGGGGACGCACACCCAGGCCAGGATGAAGCAGTAACCAAAGCGTCCTGATAACAGTTCTCTGGAGTCCTGGAGGATTTCTTTATGGTGCAGCGTGTAGATGAGAGACGCAGAAAACACAGTCAAGCCTTTAAAGGAAAAGAGATCGTTTCCAGGTTAGAGAATTTGCACCAATTTGACGGTTGTAATGGAGGCTAAACTGTAACCAGGTGTAGGAAAGTCTAGTATTTAGTTTTGCCACTTTTAATGAAAAAATGTCACAGTGTTGCATCAAAATGTTCTCTACTAACATTGTGAACTCCTCAGTTTTGCTGTTCCTCAGCAATTCAGACTGAAAACAGCAACTTATTTTGAGATGCTTTCTTTTTTTCACAGGGTTTAGCGGCACATTGTTAAACTCAGCTGATACCTGCGAAGACTTGACACAGTCCAGTGAAGTAGAAGAGTCCTCCCTTGGACATGGTGAAGAGCTGGCCCAGGAACACCAAAAAGGAGACCGAGGAGAAGACCACTGAGAGGACCATCAGCACCTGCACCGCCTGAAGCCACTCTACAGAAAAGAAATCCCCTGATTTCAGGTGCCACCCGCTGCATTTTATGGAGTTCTTCTTTCTTTACCAGTTTCTTTGGAGGACGCACACAACCAAATTCCTGTGGCGTTGTCAAACCGGCAGTTGTACCACAGGTCCGAGTTCTCCAGTCCGCCCCACTCCCACCAGGACTGGAAAGAGAAATGAGACACAAAGCACAGGACAGCTGACACGCTCCGTCTCCACACGGACATGGCCTGTCAACCCCCCCATCACTACCTTCTCCATGGTGGCTATGAACAACATCGCCAGGGTAAGCAGATGCAGCAGGATCACAAAAATGAGCAGGTAGGCCATTTCCAATTTTCTGCAAAAAAAGAGAAACAAAAACATAAATATTCTCAGAAAAAAGGTCCATTTGTTTGTATACGGTGTTTCTGTTTTGTCACAAAACACAACACTGGAAATGTGAATGACAGAACACAGTGTTCTCTGTGCTGGAGGTAGAGAAACACCCCTTTTTTCTTCCACCTTCTTTAGGCCGGAATGTGTTGACCATGACACGACAACCCTGCTAAATATTGACCCGGTTAAACCCTCTGACCATCTGAAGAGATGTTTCACATCGGAGACGGAAAAGAAAACTGCACACAGTTCATGGCCAAATCCACCTTAATCCAAGGAAAAGGTGGCGATTTTTGGGTGGAGCTGGAGGGGATGTTCAGTCAGAAATAAAAATGAGGGAAACACGAGGATAAATGTGCCTGTACCCTGTCGATGTTTATCAGGAGTCTTGGAGGGTGGAGTCACGATTACCGTCAAATTATGTCATTATCCCAGAATCCATCTATCACATCAACATCAAAGTTTCAAAACACTGTAAGTCTTTTATTGATTTCTTTTTTAAAGGAACAGAAAGTGGAAATATTATACAGTCAGCCTTGATTAATGCTGGAACAGCAATGAACATTCATGCTGTATTTGTCTTTTTTTTTAGAAACAACATGATGGGACATCATTAAACCTATTTTTGTCTAATAACTTGTCTAATAATTCACACTTTTATATAATGAGCTAAGTAAATGTGTACTTACTTCAAATGTTGCTGGTGAATCAGAAGCAGATCTCAGTAGCAGCTTCACTGGTGTTCAACTTCGTGCCCCTCTTGGTGGTCCCCTCGTTTACCACACCTCTTTTTCCAGGGTGAACGCCCATTTCCTCTGCGCAGAACAGAGGCCCCTTTAACTCTGCCTCCTAGTCCCTCAACACAACATCTCCATCCTGAAAGGCCCCTCATGAGACCCTCCCAGGGGTGGTGGAGGCACAGGAACCCGCGTGAAAAGGGCTGCTAAATTTCACTTTGCATCGTGGGTGTTGCACCATATCATATCTGAGCTCGGCCTGATGAAATAAATAATGGAGTGGCTGCATCAGAAAACTATTTAGAGTGCACATGATACATTCATGTGCTCTGGTTGCTCACAGCATCAGGGTGGGCTGTGCAAACAAGTTTTAGTTCACTGAGGGTCAACCGAGGCAACAACAACTTCAAGTAGAAAGCATGCTTCCAAGAACACACATTCTTTCTTTTTTTTTCTGGGAAAATTGGGTTTATTTATGCAGCATCGCCGCTTCATGAATTATGAATATTTTTAAAAAGCTCCAAGTTTTGGTTGCGTCTAGTGGTGATGAGAGACACTGCATGAATAAAACACCGCCCACCTGCCGGGATGTTCATTTTCAAACATTCTCGTCTTGCAGTCAATAAATGTGTTATTAAGACTATGCTATTAAACTAAAGCTGAAACAGTAAAGGAAATGAGGCCATTGCAGTAAAGGTGTAACTCTGTTTGAGCCTTGGAGGGTAGGGAGCTGATAAGCATGGTGACGCACACTGGACCAGTCCAGCACATGAATAACAAGCGGACAGTGAAAGTGTTGCCAGAGGAAAAGCTTGAAAGTGGCTTTAACACTAAATATAACGACAATGGTAATATATGAACTGGTATATATATGTGTGCCGTTTTCACATCATTTGAATGGAGACTGATTTCAGTCTAGCACCATCAGTCTTGTGTCCACTAGGAGACATTTTTCATATTGAATGCACCAGTTGTTATTACAATATTCAGTCCAGCATTTATACTAACACTTCAGATGTTTTCTTTCTTTAGCATTTCATTTATTATTTCCCCTATTTATCACAAACAGGTGGAACAGACCAATAAGCTGTTCACTTAATATGACAACGTGTCTGTAATACACAACGCACATATACAACATTTTGCCAGGTTGATTTAGTTATTCACGTCATATTGAAGTGTAAAATTCTGGTTCTCGTTATCATTTTTGCTTTGTCTACATTTGTCACTGTTTTTTTTTAAATAGTTCAATTACATTGTGCCTGCATAACGCGTTTTTATTGTGTGTTTTTTTTTAACCGGCATCTCGTAAATGGTACGGTCCGTTGCCAAGGAGCTTGAAGAAGCCAAGTCCGCTACGCTCCACTTGCTAGCTAACCCGGGGTTTCTTGTTCCTTCTTCTCTTTTGAAGGGTAAGAAGAACGCCAGTCACTCGCTGCATATTTACTTTAATCCCTCGAAATAACTGAACATCAAAACAGGGAACATTATCCGTGGCTGTCGGGCAATTACAGGAAAAAGCTATCGCTAACGTTAGCGAGTTAGCATTAGCCGAACTTAATGTATAAGTTTTTACCAACTTTGGAAAGTAATTCGTGTTGCTGGTAGTCATTACGCCAATGCTCCCAAGTGTGTTAGAAGGCTGGTCAATAAATCATGAATACCATGTCCAACAGTATCTATGTGAGTGATGTGGATGCTGTGGCCAGGAGGAATGCAAGCGGCTGGTGTCCTAAAAAAGCCCGAGTCGCTCCTCCTCGTCAGACATTTTGGGACGAGGACTTAGCAGAAAAACTCGGGTTTTTAAAACCGTACAAACCCTTTACAAACTATTGCTTCACATCGAAGATAAATCACCAGAATCACTGGAGAGATTATTGTGCGTATTCTCCGTTTTACGATTCCCATTTGAAAGCACGCGTCTTTTTCCAGTGATGGCAGAATTAGTTATGTTCCTCTGACAAGGCATTCAAATTTTCATGATAATGCAGTTTGCACGTCTGCATAGCAAGCTTAGTTTTGCATGGTGACTATGTTTTTTGCACATCCTAACAGGGCCTGACAGTATCATTTCTTTTTTTTACAGGGGAAGAATGGACAAGAGGCATTTCAATGGATGACTGCAACAGCAGAGACATAAGTTTGATGATAGTTCCACAATGCATCTACTAATCAATGTATGTTACCTTGCAACGTGTCCTGGAACTACAGGAGCAGTGTTGTTTAGGTTTTGTGCTTTCACCAGTGTGGAAATTCTGTAGTCCATCATTTATCTCGGCAATGGATCATAAAAAGGTAGGTTTGATTGCTATTAATACAGTGTATTTTCATGATAGCCAATGCTGGCAAGAGCAATCACCAGTTGGTGTGTTGTTAAATACAGCTGACATGTGAGACGTGATGTGCAGCTTGTGACGGTGCACGTAGTCTGAGTAGTGGAAGCTCTCGCAGTAAATTAAAGGCTTTGTAGTGGGAGCGCTCAAATTACAGGCACCAGAATGTAAAGTATTGAATACAGCAACAGGTGTGTAGTGCTGGCAGGCAGAACTATTTAACATGGGAAATAATTAGCTTATTACCAGGCTGCCCCCCCAAAAAGACCTGATTCAGTTTGAAGGAGTTTCTGGTTCAGTGTCTGCTAGTTATACCATTCACTTTCTTTTCTGGATTCTCAGATGCAGACAGTGCTGGGCCAGATCTCAATGCGCCTTTTGGACAATGGCTTGCCTGCAAAGGCCAGTGTTGAGGAGCAGCTGCTCCACCTGTGGCAGCAGCTGCTCAACACTGAGAACAAGCTTCATTCAACCACAGAGGAGTTGGAAACCCTGCGTGCCCAACAGGCTAAAGAAATGGAGGAGGCGAACACTCGTTCCTTGGAAATTTAACTTAAAACCATCTGGCGAACTTGATGACAGGTCAGTGACATTTTTGTCTTTCCCTGTGTTAGGTGGAGAGCTATGTCGCGCATATTCGTGGGCTTCTGGAGGAACGCGAAGGTCTGACGGCGGAATATGAGAAAGACAATGAGCACTTGCGACAAGAGCTTCATCAGATCAGGCAGCAGCAAGGTCAATTCATTGAGAGTGACTGCATTTACTTCATTTTATCCTGTATTTGCTGATACATCGATCATTTGTTAGATGTTATTTTGGTGTTCTCTCTTACAGAAAGTGAGAGTAAAGAGCTTGAGGAGATGTTGGCTCAGGAGGACCTTGGAGAGATGGGTTTGAACAGCCCTGGTGAGCAGGTTGCCTACTTACTGGTGGAAAGAGCCACGCTACTGGAGAGGCTGGAGGCTGTTGAGATGAGGCTGGAGAGTCGGAGCATTGCAGAGAAGGAGGACGCACAGCTGGTAAAGGGATAACTGACTTCCGTAACTGTAGTGTTACACCTGTGTGATTGCCTCTAAGTGGAAGCAAAGTTATTATAGTTACTGACTAAAAAAAAAATAAAAACAACTCAATTAACATGTCCTATTTTAATTATTGTTTATTGAAGGTAGATGCATAGACCATGTAGGTGTTCTTAACTCAGTTTCTGTGATACAGGAGCCTGTTTGTCACACAAGGATTGAGGAGCTAAGACAAGCGGGAAAGGATGAACACAAAACTGTAGATTACGTGTCAAAGGTGAGAGTTACCTGACAGAGCTGCCTCTATTATTTTTGATTGTTTACCAGGAACAAGTTGGTTGTTGTCAACTGTCTGTTGTCATTCCACGCAGTCATCCTCCCAGAGTCCACTGAAGAAGTTGTTTGGGCTGCGCAAGTCTCGTCAGAGAAAACACATCACCCCTGTAGGGTTCCAGCTCACGCACATCACACTATCTGACTGAATGTGTCACGTGTCATAACCATGCGCTTCATTTCTGGCTGCTCTTGTCTCTCTGATTAGGCCCACAGCGAGATCTCTCTGGAGAAAAATGAGCGCCAGTGGCTGGAACGGGACCTAGAGGAGGCATCTAGAAGGCTCGCAATGGCTCATCAGGACATCCGTAGACTTACTAATGAGCTGGATGCTGCTAAAAACAACAACCTTGAACCAAGTGGTGTGTTACAAAGGTTTATACATGAAATTACACTGAGTTTAAATATCACAACTGTCGCCTCCTTGAACTAAACACAACAGGGCTGATTTCATTATAAATATTATTATACATCGAAACTTTTTAAGATAGAAGAATGATTTCACCATTTGCATTTCTAATTTATAAATAGCATCTTATGGTTGGTTATAGATGATTACATAGGCCCATTCCAAACCTAGCCACGAAATCGGCAAACATTATCATCCAAAATTATCACTAACATTTGATTGTGGTTCCACCTCCTCATAGATCTGATTAAGCTGCAACGTGCCAAAGAGCAAAATGAGAAACTAGATGCTGAGAACAGAGGGCTGAGAGAGAGAATCCACTTGTTAGAAGCTCAGAACAAAAAAATTCTTGTGCAGGTCGGTCTGTCTCTAAATATTTGATGCAAATAGGAAAAAAGAAAAATTATTCTTGGAAGGGCCTAATGGTGTGTGATCCGTGTTTGTCCAGTTAGCAATACATGATGCAGAGCAAGATGCTGCTAAAGAGCAGCAAAAGGACAAAAACATCAGCGGGGACGTCCAACACGAAAATGATACCATTCACAAACGGTAAATATGTTCATCCAACAATAAGGTTCTCTCTAAAAATCTGACAGATGACCTTAACAAGTTCATTTCTGTAAGGTGCCTCGAGGCAATGGAGGATGGGTTTGTGCAGGTGAGGGAGCTGCAGAGGCAACTCCAGAGGCTGCGCAAAGACCAGGGAGAGTTAGAGGAGAGAAATGAGGAACTCGAAGCTCTTCTAGGGGAGGCCCAGAATGCCAGCAAGGAGGACAGGCATCGCCATGAGGCAGAGCTGGAGGGACTCCACAGGCGGGTACGAAGCAGCCCTCAACTCTTCCTCCAAGAATCTGTCGTATTCCCTCATTAATGATTGAGTAATAACATGAAGGGGCTGACATGCTGCAGATCAAAGTCCTGGAGGCAGAGCTGAAAAAGCAGGATGCTCAAGATAAAATGATGACAAACAGAGAAGAAGTCAAACATCCTGAATCTTATTTACAGCTGGTAATACAGGACTTCCATTTTAAAGATCATTGTTTTCCTCTTTGTTTATAGTGTTGAACATATTACACCCTTTCTGTCTGCTCCTTCCTGTAAACGTTCTGTGTCATCACTTATGTAAAGCAGCACCTCAGGGACAGCAGCCAGGAGAGGCTCGCTCTTCTGGAGGCCCGTCTGACAGAGGAACAGGACTGGAGGAAACAGCTGGAGGCAGACCTCAGCGCTGCACAGACTGCTCTTAGGAAAGACAAGGAGGTACGGTACAAAGTGCACTTATCCAGAGTTCTGCCTTACAAAAAATAATTTCACTGCTGTGTCCTTTTGAAGTAAAAAGTAAAGTAATCCATGATTCCGTCCATTAAAGGCTTTGCAGATAGGTGAGCGAGAGCTGAAGAAATTGAGGCTGGAGGTCAAAAGTCTCCAGACAGAATGTCAACAAGGGAAGACACTCATCAAGAGCCTCACCCAAGTAAAGGCTGAGAAAGCTGCTCTGGAGGAAAAGGTTAGTACGTGCTCCAGTTCCACTGCGGCTCTTTTAGCTCTTCTAAACGCAGTCATTTTCAGCATCTTAAATATAAGTTTCAGGTCAGAATTTTGAGCTACAGTTGCTTTATATAGTGATTTTATATCAAGCCTCAGGGCCTTTTTATGCAGGCGAATGTAAAATGTGGCTCCTTAACTTTGTGGCATTTCAAGACTGATCTCACCAGAGTGTTTATATCTCTGACAATGAACAGGATCTTCTGTAATAAACACAAAGAAGACCTACCTTTGTTTTATTATCAAAAATCTTTTTCTGTTATTCAGTGAGCTCTGCCACGCTAACTTTCATAATATCCCATGCTCAGTAACTGGGATTCTGGCTTAGCTTCAGTGGTGTTGAGAGATGTCAGCCCACTGTCCAGCACAAAACAAAGAGGATGGTGTGAAAATAGTGGACTTCATCGTCAGCCTCGTCAGATTTCTCTCTACATCTTTACTTTTCTTGCCTCTCTCCCTGACAGTTAAATGAGCTGCAGAAGTCCCAGAACCAGCTGCAGTCCGAGCAGGGACACAAAAGTCCCGGCAGTAAATCCACATCGGGCAATTCAAAAGACGACAGCCTTGACCAGCAGAGGGACGACAGGGTTTTTGAGGGACTCCAGAAAGCCCACCTCGTTTTGAGGTTACCAGTGAATTGCATGGCCTGAAATAACTGAGCTGGTGTCATTTTTTTTGATTGTTAGACACAGATGTGTGTTGTTCTCTGTAGTACAAAGCTAATTTTGCCAACATGCTAGTGGCATTTTGACCATCAGCGTACCAGGTCTGACAGAAAACTGCATATATGGAAAAATTAACACCAATGAACCCATTTAATTGATGCATTTATTAATTATTTCATTGTTGTATTCATCTTTTATCATGGCCAGTCACCAGAAAGGTCTGTTAAGCTCCAGAGTCGGTCTGTTTTTATTTAAAAGCATGTGTGTCTATCTCACAGGTCTGAGCTGGTTTCTGAAAGGGAGCAGACCGCAGAGCTCCAAGCCAAGCTCAGCTCTTGTCTCCAGGAGAAGCTGACAGCTGAGAGGAAAATAGAGGCCCTAGAGCTGGAGAAGCGTTCTTTCAATGAATATCAAAAGCAATATCAGGAACAAAACTCTGTCAAAGATGAAATTTTCAGTTGTCAAAAGCCAGAACAGCCTCACAAATTAAGCATCATTTCAGAAGACACGAGTCATTACTGTGATCAGGTAAATGGAATTACCCCTCAGTTATAACAAACATTGCACGTGATTACTGTATTATTATGTATGCTTCATAATTTTTATTTTGTGGCTGTAGGTTGCCACTTTGACGGTTAAATTAAAGCACATGGAGACGGAGTTGGTGAAGGAGCAGGAGACAGTGTCTCAGCTAGAGCTGAGCCTGCAGGCTGAGGCCAGTGAAAGCCAAGCGTTAAAGAGGGTACAGTCGCTGCAAGTCAGCTGTCCATTTAAGCCCTGCTGGTCAGTCAATTTTAGCTATAAAGATGAATCTGTGCTCATCTGTAACGTGAACCTGCAGGATCTCCAGAAGTCTCAGAGTCTGCTCGCATCAGCACAGGCAGAGCTGCATCACATTAAGGAGAAGAACGTGGACCTGAAGAGATGCAATGTCCTGCTGGAGCAGGAAACACTCAAGGTTGGATCTAAATACACAAACACACACTTTGAATGTCCTTACTGCTACTGTTCCAACTCTTGGGCCCTGAGAATCATGCGTGAACATCTATTCATAGACAACAAACAGAATAAAATCTGCTTTATGTGTGCTTGACATATTAGAGACACTCTGCTGGGTGTGAGAGAGTTTGTCATCTAGGAATCACTAAACATGCTCCTCCATCTTGTTGAAACGTGGCCATATCCCTCACAAGCTCCTCCATCTGATTTTTTTAGCCTCGCACTGGACTTTTTTCCCTTCATGTCTCCAGCTGTCTTATCTGTGCTAATGCAGGCCGAGTCCAAACTTCACAGTCTCGTTTCCAAGTGTGAACAACAGCAGCAGAACATCAGAGAACTGGAGGTGGAGCTGGCAGACAATTTAACAAAACCCAGCAGTCTTCAGGAAGAGCTGCAGTCCGAGAGGGCCAAGCTGGCTGCTGCTAACAAGAAGGTAACTGCTAACAATAGCAGAATTCCTTTAGGGAACAATGTAGAATCTGATGGAGAATTTCCTGATGGACAATAACATGTTCCGATTGCTTCAATGTTGGTGTGAGCGTCTTAACTAACCTATGTTAACAGGGCTATTGGGTGGCCAGAGTTATTATATACATTAAGGCCGTAATTTTTCCATATTTTCGTCTGAAAAGTATCTCTATAATAGTGTGTTGGATTTGTAGGTTTCACATCTAAAGCAGGAACTGGAGCAAAAGGAGAATAAACTGGTGGAGGAGCAGGAGAAGAATTCTCAGGAAAAATCTGTCCTGCAGGCTCAGGCCAGCGAAGGCCGAGAATATGTTAAGGTTTGTTAGTTCTGTTGATTTGGTTTTGCTTTGATGCCCCTTTATTCCAGATTAAAAAATATCCCCTATTGAATAAATCAACTGAATGAATACATAGAAAAGCATATACTTAGTTGCCTTTGACGTAGCCTTTAAATTAATCTCAGTTGACATTTGTACATATTCAAAATAAGATTTTTTTTTCTGAACTCACTGTGGTGTCCATATAAACGTCAAATCTGTTTGATTTACGTTGCACTTTTTATCTTGCACCCTGAAGTTAAATGACATTGAATATTTTGGTGCAGTGTTTTGAATGAATATTTGGTTGGGAACGAGCTCTCAAGTGGTAAAGTGTGCCATTCTTGCACATTTCACATTTTTATTTTAGGTTTTGTTTGGTTAAAACTATGCACAATATTTAACTTTGTAGAATTTCAGTCTAAAGAATACTGACCTTTGGTGCCGGCGTCGTGTTTGGAACATAATGTATCTAAAACAAGAGATTAGTCGTCCTAAAGAGGAATGACGGTCACAATCAGCGTTACGAGAGGATATTTATACATTTGTGCTCTACTGCAGGAACTCCAGAAGTCTCAGAGTCTGCTGACATCAGCAGAAACAGAGCTGCATCACGTGAAGGAGATGAATGTGGACCTGAAGAGACACAACACCCTGCTGGAGCAGGAAAAGCTCAAGGTCTGCATCCAAACACACATCATCTTCCAGGGTCATCTTTCTTTCACCTGTACGCTAACTTGTTTTTGGTCTTCCCTCAGCTTTCTGCAGAGCTAAAACAGGCCCAGACCAAACTTCACCAGGCTGAGGAGACCATTCACAGTCACCTATCCCAGTGTGAACATCAGCGGCAGAAAATCAGGGAACTGGAGGCGGAGCTGGCGGACAATTCCACAAAACGGAGCCTGATCGGCAGTCTTCAGGTGGAGCTGCAGACAGAGAGGGGACAGCTCACTGCTGCTAACAAGAAGGTAACTGCTAACGGTAGCAGAATAGCTCTACAGGGAACAATGGTTTACTCCAATAAATATTATCTTCTTATAATATCTAGTTCCACCAATGTTATGGTCTTCATTTAAGAATGGTAAAAAATAATTCTATTGCTTTTGATGAAATTCCTCTGAGGTCAAGTTTCTGTATTCTTATGCAGGTGTTTGAGCTGCAGCAGCAGTTAAGCAGGGTTGAACTCCAGCTGCATGAGCAGGAAGTCCTGATCCAGAAGATCAACAATCTGGAGAGGAACAACAGGGACCTGTCTGACACCCTGTCGGTCCTGAGAGAAAAACACCATGAGGAGAAGACCACCAGGTGAACCGGCCCACTCTGTACTGAGCAAATACGCAGCGTACGCTGTAATTACTGACATTCTTCTGTCCATGAACACATTTCAGAACTCTCTTAGAGAAACGTGTGGAGGAGCTGCAGCAGCAGGTCACCACACTGAAGGTGAAGGAGGCCACTCTGACCCAGAACAACGCAGAGGTCAACCAGCTTTTTCAGGAGCTGAACGCCCGTCAGACCGACGTGGAGGCTGAGAGTAGAAGGACCAAAGAGGAGGTTGGGGGCAGCAGCTCTTCACATTTTGAAGGGTTTTGGAGAATTATTTAGTTTCCTTCTTGTCAGCAGGCTTTATGTTTTCAGTCCTGGCTCCTAAATGCACAAATGTGATGTATGATTGTGATATTCACCTGGTGAGTGTGAATAATATGTGGAATCGTGTGTCGAGCAGGTGAAAACCAGCCAGGAGCTCAACCATAAATTGAAGGAGGACCTGCTGCACAGTCGAAGGGAGTACAACCGGATACACAGGTTTCAAACTTCACTTCCAAGAGCTTCCTTTGTTGGACAGCGTAGTTCGTCAGTTCATAGTTTCCTTTGCTGTCATCCAGCAAGTACATGGAAAAGCAGATCCAGGCCAAGACCATGCTGCACCAGACCAAGCAAAAGTTTTTCAAGGAAACGGCGCAGAGGAACAGCGTCATTCAAAAGCTGGAGAAAGAGGTAAAAAAACACGGACGTCACCTTCACCCCACGGCTATGGGAGTACCGGTACTTCAGGACACCGGAAACGGGTTTGTGTTTTTCAGGCGAAACGGTTAATTTGCACATTGGCGGAGGAGAGAGACAAGTTTCTAGAGGAGAGGAGGGAGCTGCTGCAGAAGATAACCAAGCTGGAGGAGGAAGGCGCCAGGACCACGTCCGCTGTCCAGCACAGGTTGGTTTTATGAATCACCCTTGAGATGGTCGCTTACGTTTGATCAGATAAATGGCTTCATGTCTAACTGCTGCTCTCATTTACCGGGATCTCATCATTGTTGCTCAGTAGCAAAGGTCAGCGCGTTCTGGCAATAATTGGACATTTAATCTTGAGTGTGTTTGGATAAATTGTTGCGTTCTAGGGTCAACATGTTGGAAGAGGAAAAAAGACTTCTGCACCACCAAATCCAGATGCTCTCCAGGCAGAACTGTTCCTTAGAGAGTGCCCTGAGGAAGTCAGGCAGCACACTGGAGGTAACTGTTCACACCTTACTGGGACCTGGGGGGTCACCCTTTTCTTCCCAGGAATGCTGGGTGACATGTCCCCTCTGCTGCTGCTGTAAGAACCACGTGTTACTTAAAGAACCTGTCCGTGTTCTCTCCAGAACACCAAGACGAATAACGGCTCCATCGAAGGACTCCTGAGTGCTTCGCTGCGGTAAGAGTCTCTGTCAGCATTCCAAGTCATGTCGCACTCCCCCTCTCTAACGCTCCCGTTGGCGCCTTCACCAGCCTGCCATCTTATGTGGACAACCTGGACAAGTGCCACGTGAAGGTGATCGAGCACGCGGTGATGAACAGCACGCAGCTGTCCGTCTCCACGCTCCAGCGGTCAGAGCAGGGCTACCTCAATCTGACAATGCCATCAGTTCCTCCTGAACCCGGAGACAAGTAGAGGACCCTTAAAGCACGCCAACTTTTGTAGCAGTCTGAGGCATAACCAGAGCCTATTGCAGTGGGAAAAAGGTTGGGATGGGACCTTTGAATAGTTCCTTGTGTCACCTCTAGGTGGCGCTGTCTTGGAGGCCTCTTTTCTGTGTCAGTAATGGAAATATTCCTCCCCGTTTGTTTCCTGTTTCCTGCCCACTCCGTCCTCGCTTTGTTTGCAGCGGACGTTTCACCCTTCAAACCTAATTGTCCTCATTATGTAAAGTTGTAAACGTGTTACATTTCTCTCGATTATAACACCAGACATTATAAATGTCAGGAGGAGGGGAATTTAAACAAGCCTGAGCACTTTATGAAACCACAGTTTATGTTTACATTTTATCAAATTGTAGCAGTGCCGTTTAGTGTGTATACTGCTTTATGAGTGGTACCTTTCCCATAAGTTACTGTAATTGTACGTTTTTTTTTAAAAATTGCGAAACATACCTATGCTATCACCCACAACACTGCCGATTCCACAGCTGCTCCATTTCCGTTGACTTTGTGTGATAAACACTTTTGTGGTTCCTTCTAGATTTGCATGACATCGTTGCTTTCATTCAGTGGCCAAGTTCCCTCTTATGTACGCCTCTGACCATTTTAGGACTGGTTTTGTTCTATTTTTGTATTAACGCTGCCCTTTTTAGCCATGTGCACCCACCTGTGCTTTCTTAGCCACGATGTGTTGACAATCACCTGTTCATTGTGCCTTCTGCTGGGTTGTATAAATGCATAATGCATATTTATATGAGCATTTTTAAAGAACGACACATCTGTTGGGTTATATTACAAAACTGACCCCTTCTGTATTTATAACAGTCTGTTTATTAAACAAGGTAAAGATACAAAGCTTTTTTTTTCTCCTTTTTTTTTTAATCATGACCTTAGTTTACCTTCTCAGTCTTGGTTGTGCATATTTAGTTGTCTAGAAACTTCATATGAAACCACAATGCAAGACAGGGAAAAAAAGTGTAATCAATCTACACGATATCTTTTCATAGAGAACATGGGTTAAACAGTTATAATACAGATTACAGCTCAGGAACTCCATGCGGAAAGAAAACAAAAATAAAAGAATGTATATACGGCTGAATACTGCAAAAAACCATACAGGGTAATGAAACGGGCTGATAAAAACATTTAAGGCTTAAAAGTAAATGTCAGATAAAACATGAATATTAATAACATACGGGTAAACTAAAGATAATTACAGTAAGTTCATACACGAGCCAAACAGAACATGTGGATGAAAACATAAAAGTAGATACTATGAATGAGTAACATGTATTACAGTACAGCAACATGTACATTTTCCCATTATCTCAAAAAAGAGAGAATAAGAGGCAGGGTCTGTTGTTGGCGTTAAATGTCTTTTCAGGCCAGTGGCTTGAGTAATACGTCTTTATTCTTTTGAAAACATACTATATACTGTATATATATATGTTACATTATTATCACGAACGCACCTCCAAGGTAATGTCGAGCTGTAGCACCTCTTAGGTGCCCCGAAGAGACGCGGAGAACCCTATTTGTACCATCCGGAAGTTAAAATTACAGTAAAAATACAGAGAACGCTGTAAAAGATGGTGGAGGAGAGAACGCAACCAGAGCGGCCTGTGTGACCTGTGGTAGTCGATACTGCAGTTAATCCCAAACTGGTAAAGCTTATTCAGGATGGATTTAAACACAAAACAAAAAAAAAAAAAAACCCACTTATCTCGGTCGATGTAGCTGTACAATTCACATTTTGGTCCAATGTTTGGGTTTGAAATTTTTACCGCTGGGTTGAATTTCAGCTGAGCGGAGGTGACACTGATACACGAGCCGGGAGCGAAGCGAGGTTCATGTATATATGGCACTATAGTTAAGGGGGAGGGGGAGGGGGGGGGTGGATCATATGCTATGATCAGAAAGGTGCCGTAAAAGGTTTGCATCAAATATGGAGTCCAAGATTGTGAAAAATTAAAAAACATTCATTTTCCCTTACACGCTTTTAAAACCCCTTAAAGTCGACAACACAGCTGCTTTATACAATCAATAACATTGTCATCTGTAGATTGCCTTTTCTTTAAATTTAGATGACCCTGTAAATTTGAGTACAAAAAAAGAAGAGAACAGAAAAAGACTTTCTTTTTCTTTTTTTTAAACACAGTCAGTTCTCTTAGCTGCCAGGAGTAATGCCCTTTGGCATTCCCATCCTACTAGATTGAAACGATTTAAGCCACACGACCTAAAAGTGCTTTAAGATTATCTTTGGATGTTTCCAGAACACACCCAGCATTTATTTATTCCTCTCTTTTTTTTTTTTTTTGGAAAACCTTCTCATTTTCTATTTTTAGAATAAGGGCAAATATCATCTGGCACGTTTTGGAACCCATTTCATGGAAGAGGCAAAAGAAACGTAAAGTATTTCTCGCGGCCAATGCATCCGGGAGGTTTACACGATGCTCACCAAAGTGCTTATTAAATCTTGACGCAAGACATTCTTCGCTACGCAATCCTTCCGGACGACATCTGGCTGTGCTGTTACATTCACAAAAAAAAAAAAAAAAGAAAAAAAGGAGAAAAAAAAGAAACGCTGTGCTCGGATTTTTTTTTGTTCCTCCACAGACGGGCCTTCGTCGGGGTGGATGGAGGCAGCCAGTTTACTGAATGCTCGTGTCAGCCTTGTGTAGGTGGGTGGCTCCAGGGGCAGGGCCTGGGAATCTGCCCGGGCGGCCAGTTGAAGTGGGGGGGGGGCGACTCAGATGAGGGAGATGCGGATGGGGATGCTGGGGGACTCGGTCCGCTGAGGTGACTGGTGGGTCACTAAGTGCTCCACGACCGTGTGTTTGGACATGTGCTTCATGAGATAAGTCTCCTGCACAATCAGAGGGACGCAGGTTAACGCGAGCGGGAACACCCGTGCATCAGAGGTGTGGCGTGCCTGTACTCACTGAGGTGTAGGCCCGGCCGCACATGCTACAGCTGTACGCCTTGGCGTTCTTGATGGCGTGCGCCGACAGGTGGATCTGCAGCGACGCCGAGTCCGAGTAGGCACGGTAGCAGTTGGGACACTTGTAGGGTTTGTCTTTGTTGTGTTGCCTCTGGTGGGACTGAGGGGGGAAACACAAAGACGTGTGGCCGAGCCGCTCAGGCCTCCGTCCCTCCCCCCTCGACCGGGTCACCTACCTGGAGGTTGGACAGCTGGGTGAAAGCCTTTTCACAGCCGGGGTGGGCGCATTTATACGGCCGGTCGCCCGTGTGGATTCTGTCAGGGAAAGATTGAAACATCTGAAGTTTAGACCCGGTAGGAGAACATTTAGAGCAGCATTTAAGAGCAGGTAAATTATGATGCGATTTCTTTTACGACACGCTGGCAGGACCCATCACCTCGGCCTGAGCTCAAGGCGGTCTGGTACTCCTTCCTGGGACAACGGCACATTATTCTGATTTTTATTTCCTTTTTCCCCTACATTTTTCCAGGCTTGGCTGGAAAGCTAAAGGGACTGTTAGAACTTATTACTGCCGTGTTTCTTTTAACGTGGCCTCCCATACCAGTTTTTCCCTGATCCAACAAACCATTTTAATCTTGGCAGCGTCGCTTCCACACTTCAGCTCTGCTATCGCCGCTGAACTGGTCTGTGCTCACCCTGTTTGCACAACAATGTTTTCGGATGGAAAACCCAACACTTTAGTTCTGTTTGGACTGTCCGTTTCTGCTGGAACGCCTGAAACCGGGGCAATCTGAAAACTCCCTCCAGAAAGGAGCATTTCCAAACGCTGCCCAATCTACGTTCTCCAAAGGTTTCAGCGTTATAGTTCAGGGCTTGCTTGCAACTCCAGCAGGAAAACTGCTGCCCGCCATTATGATCGCTGTTGTTTCGTAAATGTTCACTGTTGGGATCGAGCTCTTCTTATTTGGCAGGTCTGGTTCATCACTGCCAACTACTGGCCAGGCATGTGTACTACAGCGTCTGTGCCTGGAGACGGTCTGCACGGGGAACACTTTTACCATCAATTTGGCCAACGTTGTTGTCCAAACAGGGCGTGACTTGATATTCTCCATCTGTGAGATAGGAGCCTGCTCTGAACCCCCCCCACCTTCCGCTCTATTAGCGTGAACCTGCAGGTTAGCTGGAAGTATGTTTAGTAAAATGATATAGAGATGCTGTTTCACAACCCGTCCAGTCAGCCAGGAGCGGCGACGGCGGCACTTTTCCAGCTCTCATTATTAGCGCCTCTGTTTGCTCTGCTAAGTTCTCGCCAAAACAGCTGCTATGGTTTGCACACTTGAATAAATCACTCGTCATGTTCTAAATTGACTCCACAGTCTTGGTAAATACCCCGGGTCTTCGCAGGCGTTTGCCCAGGCTGTATTCCCGCAAAGAGCCAGAAAGGCCGTTAGCGCACGTTAGCTTGGGGCTTCTCCTCGCCGGCGGCTGGACTGACCTGGTGTGCTGCTGCAGGTGGGACAGCTGCCGGAAGGAGTTCTCGCAGTAGGAGCAGTGGTAGGGCTTGATCCCCAGGTGGATGCGCAGGTGCTGCGACAGGTAGGAGGCGTTGGCGAACGTCTTGGAGCAGTGGGGACACTTGTGCGGTTTGGCCTCTGTGTGGGACTTGGAGTGAATCTGCATCTCTGATTTAGTCAGGAAGGTGAGCGGGCACACTTTGCATCTTTGTGACAGGAGAGAGACATTAAAAAAAGAGACATCAAGGTTGGATTTTCTTATCTTTAAGGAGCAGACTCAATAGGATCCTCGTGGGGTATCCAGCTGTTCGCAGGTCTAAATCCACTGGCTTCTGGTCTATTTACTGTGGAGGTAAACTACCGAGGAGTGTGGCAGCTGGGGAGGGATCACATGACCACACCCGGGACAGAACATGTCGCTCGCTGTCTCATGCTCTCGCTAGGTGCACCCCGACCGGGCGCGAGTGTTGAGTGTTTCCACCTGTACTTTGTAGCGGTCAGTCAGATTATAAGGACCTTTTCTCCATTATCTCTCAGTAAGGGATCAGCACAACAACAAAGGCCTGACAGTGAGAGAGGGAGGGGTTTTGTTTGGTGCCCAACCTGTAGGTTTTGCCCTCTTTGGGTGCAATCGTGATGCAGCCTTGGTCGGCCAGGATCGGGTAGGGAACCACCAACAAGGGGCCAGTGGCGTTTTCTGCTTTGATCTTCTTCCTTCCTCGGGTAGCCTTCGGCGGAGGGCCCAGGAGTCCGGCCAGGCCTCCGGGTTTCATGTGGTCCATACCGGGCCCGCTGGCCAGGCCGGAGATGATGTTGACGGACGGAGCGCCGCCCAGGCGGTTGTGACTGCTGGAGGTTGGCGTGGTTGGGGTCAGAGCCTCTGAGGTGCTGTGGCCCTCAGGTCTGGACGCAGGGGCCAAACCTGTGGAGATCCAGAACTGCTTCAGCACCCAGTACCACAGTTCTGCTGATGCTCATTTACCAACCACAGTTTAGTATTTTCCTATTACTGGATGACGTCCTGGGCAAGTGTAACATTTCGCATTTTCACACGTACATTTGCATTAAGAAAAACGCCGCACCTGCCTGACAGCTACATCTTTGAGTATGTTCCCTCAGCGCTGTTGACACTTCTGGTTTTGGCTCAGCTTGAGTTCATTTGCCTAATGCAAGCCCCAGGAACAGTTTAATATAATGTCCCAACCCTCCAACTAATTATATTAAACAACACTCAAGTATCTGCTGCAGACGTCCAACGTCCCCACAACGTCCACTGGGGTCGTTATCCAGCACCCCCCAAGCTCCCCCCGGACGGCAGAGTGGATCCAGCACCTGAGCGGTGGTTGTTCCGGCCGGGCTGCTCCCCGAGCTGCCTCATGTGCCAGTCCTCCCACAGTCCTTTGGCCTTCACCGCGGACTTGTCGTCCATCTCTGGAAGTCATGATGACGATTTATGAATCAGCGGGGGAACATCGCGCTGTCCGGGAATCGCAGCCGTTTTATGATACCAACAAAAGGGAGCGCGATGGAAGCCGTACCTGAGCCGGAGCTGGAGACGGAGCGAGCGTGCAGAGCAATGTCTGACGGCCCGGAGCCCTGCGGCTGCGGGTGGTGGCCCGGCACCTGCTGCGGCTGGGGCTTTGGCACCGACAGGCCGTGCTGAGCGCCGCCGTCCGAGGACGAGGTGGGCACCAGCAGGGGCTGCTGGGAAGGGGTGGAGGTAGGCGGCAGGTGCAAGGGTCGGATCTTCTCGGCCATCAGCTGCTCCTTGATCTTGTTAATGAGCACCAGGTTATCCAGCTGTAAGGGTTAACGGGTCATGCTCAACAGCAAACAGCCGCCACGTGTGAACGCTGTTCGCGCCGGCAAAAACACAGGGCGTCACAGCAGCAAACGATTAAAAAAAGATAGGGAGTTTTACCGAGATGCTAACGCTGAGCGGCTGAAAGGACATTCACACGTGGAAACAAACTGGCAATTAACGGCTGTAAATGACGAGCAAGTGGGTGTAATTACACTTACCTGGCCAGGCATGGATGGAGGCGGCGGCCAGAAATACGGGTTGTTAAATCGAGGCTCAGCCATCCTGAAATCGACATTTGTCTTAGCCACCGTGAAAACATTTCGCGTTCAACTTGCTGAGCCATAAACGCACCACGCCACAGTATTTTATCACACCTTCAAATATCCCCAACTTGCACCAAGGTGCCAGAACAGACGGAGCCAAAGACACGACCATAGCAGCTCAAACGCTAACTAATTAAAAAAAAGAAAAGATTTTTTTACCTGTGTCTAGCTGCGCTGCTCTTACGATGACTGATTTTTTTCGACAGTAACTCCGCTTCCCTGCCCTAACAACAGAACATTTTCTCTTTTTTTCCTCCAGATATTTGCAATAAAGTTCCCTCCCCCAGAGGAAAAACAGCGTGACATCATAAGACACCAACACTGCCCAATTAGGGGCAATTGGAGAATTTCAATATGCAAACATTTGTTCAAATTTCTAAAGCAAATACCAAGACATTCATTTCAATCTGTCTGGCTGTAATCAGACAGGCGGCTAAATCCACACAGAAAAGTAGACAAACACAGAAGTAAATATCATGTTGACTCTGGGGTTTTAAAACAAAAGATGCATTTTAGAAAGAATATTAAACGATTTTATGTGCATGTGAAACATAACCGTGCTGTGTTTTTCTACTTCTCAGCATCCTGTGGCCTTTAGGTCTGTTGTCAAGGTAACCACTCAAGTAACAAAAAAACCCATTACATATGCAGGAGGACAACGTTCAGCAAAATTGGACAAAAATGTATCAAAAGAGGTGAAATATGTTTAAAATCTGTGGTAATCTCGAAGGGAATGTTATTTTATAAATAAACAGAGGGCCTAATTTGCGGAAGATTTCTGCTTTATTCGTATAATTATATATTTCGCCCATTTACATTCAAATTTCAATGTCCCAAATTATTTTTGGTTTACGTCTGAATGAGACCTTTAACCTCTCTGGTCCTTTTGTCTGCCAGAATTCCTGAAAAATGAGGAGGCTTCGCTTTAAATTTCCAGCCAAACGCTAGAAAAACTTTTCATTCTTTGACTTTTCGTACGTGTCTCCCGGTCTGGAGCCTCTGCGGGGCCCCGCAGACGGAGCCCGGCGACGGATCCAGCCTCCCGGCGCGGCTCAGACATTCTCAGACAGTTTTCTTTAAACATTTCCAGACAAAAGAGAAACAAAAATGGCAGCCTTATTTTTATAAGGCGGGACGCCATATTCTGCAGACCCCCCAAAAAATTAGGAGCAGGCTGCTGTGGCGGCGGGGACGGAGCCGGGGGGCGAGCGGCGGACACAAAGGTGTGTTTATGGCGTCAAAGGCGTGAATGATTGTTTACAGCGGATCGCAGGTTTGAATAGCCCGGCCTTCCCACCTCTAAAAAAAACCCTGACACTTCCTACAACAACCGTGCCCTGAAAAAAAACACACACACACGCGCGTGCACACACGCACAGGCGGACGGGATGCAACCCCGACCCCGAACCGCAGCGATTGCAACAAGCGCCGGCGGGTCGCGACACATTCGGCGCACAAAGCTCGGGCCGCGACCGCACGCAGTGCCATCTTAGCCCAATTTCACTTTCGCAGCGGCTTCCCCCCCCCCCCCAGTCCGACGTTCTGCAACTTTTGGACGAATCAAAGCGCGGCGGATGTATTTTTTTTTTGTTCTTGCGCGCATGCAAGCTGGCGATCCCGACCGGAATTCGAACAAATGCACCGCGGAGAGGACGAGAGGAGACGTGCAGAAATACCTCAGATGTCCCGGGTGCAGATATTGTCCTGCGAGCACAGCTATAATATAAAAGCTAGATGTTCTTGCTGCCTGCCTCTAGTCGGATCAACGCTTCCGGGTCGCTTTGTTCACTTCTGGGTGCTGCTGCATACACGCACGCACGCACGCACGCACGCAAGACTTCGCGCACTCTCAAACACGGACGTTCCGATGATTTAATGTCGCTTTGGAATGTTGTTGTAGACCCCGGCCCTCTTGATCCAACATTTTTGGGCTGCAGACAAAGACGGGTTCTGAAAATGTTGCGTTATTATCAAAAAGCGAAGGGAAAATAATGGCTGGGAAAATATTGAAAAATGGGTTAAAAAGCGACTATGGGGATATTTTCAACACCAGACGCAGCGCAACAGCCTTTCAAACCTTTATAACTGTTTGGTTACAGGTTTTGTTTGGAGAAAATGGCGAAATGATGTGATGGAATGTGGCCGAGTCTTTAATCTCCCACATAAAAAGACGTTTCTTATTAACTTCTTTTGCCCATCAGAGTCACGGCTTTGAGTTATAGACAGTTTTGTTGTTGCGTGTTGCAGAATTCTGACTTTTGAAAAAGAATCTTATTGTGAAGGAGGGTGTTTGCTGTATGTGTAATTGATTATGTCAACACACAATAACATGAACACGTATTTAGATTCATACACGAACAATATGGCCCAAATGTAGAGCTAAATACAACAATAGTAATGATTATTGTTAAATAATGTCTGACTGTTATTAGAGTCCACTTCACCGTGGTTGTTAGCTCCATCATGGCACCCCAAAGAGCTGTGATTTCCAACTATCGGCCCCTCTGAATGCATCAGGACAGTTGTGAGGACATTCCTGGGGACTCCCCATTGAATGAGTGAAACCCTTAATTGTCCATGAGCTGCTGAGCTTCGGCTGCTAAAGGCCACGACGGGAGCCTCTGGTTTTAGCTGCATCGTGTTAAAGATCTGCAACTTTCAATAATAATGAATCATCAGGAAGCGGCAAGAAGAAAACAAAAGTTCTTCCTGATCGTCTGTGGAGGGGTTGTGGATAACTTATAGAAGCTGATAGTTTTAAAGTAATCTTGGAGTCAACAAGCCCACGGCTGGATGCTAGTTCAAAGGAAGGTCACAAAATCAAAGCCAGACATCAGAAAAACTTCATATACCTCTTTGTCCTACGTCCAGTTGTTAAAATTGGCGTTCCTCAATTTCGGAACTCCTTCGACATTTGCTCCACTTCAGAATGTTTAGGTCTGGTTTGAAATAAAATCAAAATAAATACGATTTTGCCTTCATCACTCTGAGAAGGTGCGGCCTTGGAGGATAATTTTAATATATTTGATATCATTTGCTGACTTTTGCTGGATATTTTAGCTGTGTCTCAAAGAGAAAAGGCAAATCTCCGATATCGGCCTTTACTGCTAATAAATGTCTGTGTGCAGCAGACAGAGTTCCTCAGCAGATATTATATTATATGATAATAATGATATATTATTCCATCCGAGCTGAGGGTCTCATGTTGTTAAGTGGGGAAATGTAGGTGAGGGGGTTTGTGTGACAGTTATTCCCAATGAAACAGTAAAAATAAAATCTGCCATCAGATTCTCTTCTTCTGGGACACTAAGATATACAGTTTACATCCATTCCTTTGGAAGGACGATCCTTTTTCAGCCCAGAGAATAAAACAAGTGTTTTTGACTGCATATAATAAAATCCCCAAATTCCTTCCTAATAGGAGGTTGAATAACCTTTATATCTTTTACATCCTCTGATATCTTAAATAAATTGTGTCTTGTCTTTGCTTAAATGTATAGTGCGGTCAGTCTCGCTCAGTACGCATTCTGGCCACTGGGTGGCAGCACCGCTGTGTTTGTGCAGGTGC
Source organism: Takifugu rubripes (assembly GCF_901000725.2). NCBI lineage: Eukaryota > Metazoa > Chordata > Actinopteri > Tetraodontiformes > Tetraodontidae > Takifugu > Takifugu rubripes. The sequence continues at coordinate 7,724,087 of NC_042287.1, forward strand.
TCAGAACACAAAGGAAACTCTGGCTCTGCTTTCTTGACTCACATGAATTGCAAATCATGTTTCCGTAGAAAAAGAACATTTGGCCATCTTCTTGTGACAGAAAACATTGCAAAGTTAACCTACAATTTTCATGTGGAAAATTCTGAGTCGTTGCTACATTGACTTTACTTTCCCAATTAATTACATGACATTACATGACAGGCCACGCGCTTGTCGATGCCGCATATTTCCGCTAGTGGAGCAGTTTAACTTATTTAATTAATACACCCTCTTCACAGTACTTTGGCTTTGAGACGCAGTTTTTTTTTCTTTTAAGCTGAATCTTTTTAAAGGTGGGTCACTCCATCGGAATCAGAAATTTAATTATTCTCCTGAAAACTACTTGTTTTTGTATTTATTTTTGTATTTATTTTTTTACGTTGCGGCGTTGGGGTCGCGCGATGAGCACCAGCGTCGGTGGTTTCCAATGGCAACCGGAGTGCTCACGAGAACAACAGCGCGAGCCGCAGGACGGTCCGGAAAAGAGAAAACTTTGAGGAGTCCACAGAAGTGGCAACTTTTTTTTGTGTTCCTCCACCAATTCGTCTGAAAAAAAAACAGCATTAGTTGAAAAAGCGCAACCGCCTGTTGCCTAGAAACAGCGACGGGAGATATTCTGTTACCGAAACGGGGCCCAGGGACCCTGGAAGGACGAGGCCGACGGGAGAGCGTCAGTTCCGGCCTGTTGGCGGTGACGCAACGGGTAAGAAAAACACGATCAGATTAAAAGTCTTCTTTTCTTTATCCAAACCAGTACAATGACGAAGAAATATAAAATATAACTTGGCCGAACTGTGATTCTAATATTTTTTAATAAGTAAAGCCGATAAAAAAGAAGTCAACATCCATTTGAATTGATACGATAATTGTAATTAAACGTACTATGTGCTACATGCATCTATTTCTATCAGAAAAATGGATCCATGAATGAGACTAAACCTAACCAGGTGATATTTTTTTCTGTTACTTTTAAGAGGTTCCTGATTATTGAATTATTATGGTTGTTTTTGCCGTGGCTGCTTGTGCTGATCTGTTATTCTCTGATTTCTCTTTGGAACAGGTGGGGAGAGCAGCTGCTGACTGATCATGACTGCTGTGGTTCGACCTGTTGCCAACATCTCGGCGCTCTGCCGGGAAGCAGACGCGTTTCTGGAGACAGGTGAGTTTGAGAGGGCGACCGCTCTCTACATGTCGGCCTTCAGGACTCACGCCGCTTCCACTGTGGCCCACATGCGGAAGTTAAACTCCAGCCTCAGTGGGGTGATCTCGACTCTAGAGGGCTGGCTCGACGGCCACGGTGAGAACCGGCCAGCTGACGGTCGTAACAAAGGTCTCGCTGCAGTCTTTCTGTCCACGCTAAGTCCCAATAATCTGTCAGCTACCATTTTCAAAATGGAGTCTCTTCTTCAGAGCAGTGGGCAGGTCTGTGAGGAGATTTTTGAGCGCTGCACTTCTCTCCTCGAAGGGAAGCCAAATTGTCTTCCGGGAGATACCGCGAACATGATGCTGGAGCTGACTCGTGCCCTCGCCTGCCTGGTGTCGGAGTCTCACAGCATCAGAGGACTGAAGCTCTACCTCAAAATGTACAAGAGTGACAAATCAGAAACCGTCCGGCTGGTTAAGAGCAGACAAGCTCAGCACCTCCCTAAAATAGTCAAGACCTTGACAGAAAAAGTCCTGCACACGCATCATTTTTTTGAGATGAACGAAGACTCTACAGGTTCAACAAAGGACAAGCTGGAAGACGAGGCCTGTTCCAAGGTTATTGAGTTTTTATCAGCCCTCTCGCCGAGCAGCAGAGAAGTTCAGGAGCTTAACGCGGTGCATTTGTTAATGACGGGCAGGTTTGGAGACAGCGCACAGGTCTACTCTTCTCTCCTGGAGCTTTGCTGTTCTCAGACCTCATCTAACAGTAATCCAGACCCTCCTGAGAGGAGAGCCGCGCTTCTCACGGGTCGAGCAGCTGCCTACCTGTCAGCGGGGGGGCGGAGTGCAGAGGTGTGCTCGGACCTGGGGGAAGCATTTCAGCTCCACCCTGCTACCGCCAGAGTTTATTTCCAGAAGCTGTTTACCAGTCGGGGTATGGGGACGGCTGCTCGCAACCTTCTTCGTCAACAAGCGGACAGGGGCCTGTCTGGTTTCAAAGAAAGGGTCCTGGTCCGTTTAGACCTTAGATCTACTGATGGAATTGAACTCTTGGATCCAGCGATCGCTCTGTTACGGACTCTGTGTCATTTGGAGCCCAACGGAGGAGGCAGGGAGCTGCGAGTGCGACTGGCCGACTGTCTCCTTCTCAGAGGAGAGCACAGGGAGGCTCTCTCCATCTGTAGCCAGCTGGCTGCTTCCCAAGGTCAGCACAGTTACCAGAACACTGTGCAGGTTCTCCGTGGATATGCACGGTTTCTCTGTGACGACCACAAGGGGGCGTTAGAAGACTTCCAGGCCGTCATTGAACACAACGCCCCGCACCCGCCCAGCTGCGTGCGGGCGTTGTGCGGCAGGGGGCTCCTTCGCATGACGAGCGGGTCCAACTACCTCACGGCTGTGGACTATGTGACAGCCAGCAGGCTGCAGCCTCAGGAAACGGCCCTGACTGTCCGCTGCCTGGTGCCGTGGAACAGCCGCGGGCTGCTCGTCACTGTCTTGGTGGAGCAGGGTCGAGTCATGCTGGAGGGCGCAGGAGAGCAGGAAGCCAAACAAAGGGCCAGCGGGGAGTTCCAACAACACCAACAAGAGGCTCAGCTGAAGACGCCATCTAAAGTCAAGCACAGATCGGGGTCTGCCTCGCCTGCTGGGGTCCACTCACTGGCTCTGCTGCTGATGGATCTTCAGCCTGGCGCCGATGGACCTCAGGTCCTGGCAGCAGATGCCTTGTATCGGCTCGGCCGCACGGAGGAGGCCTACCGCTTGCTGCTTTCCGTCGGGCCCGCTGGTCCCCGGGCACCGATTCTGGCCCGCCTCGCCCTGCTGCAGCTGCACAGGGGCTTCCTTTACAACACCAACCAGGTATGGGAAGGGCTGCAGTCTACAGGCCTTCTTTCAAAGTCATTTTCAAATGATCTTCATCTCTAACCCCACAGCTACTTAAAAAACTCATCCACTGTGGCGATACCAGTTGTCTGATCCCGCTACTGGCGGTGGCACAACAGAGGGATCGGGCGCTGCTGCAGACTCACTGTCACTCCGCTGCCAAACGCATCCTGGAGGCTTCAGGAGACGAGGGAGCCCTCAGAGAGGCTGTGACGTATCTCTCAATCGCCATTATGGCCTCTGGTGATATGCTCTGAATCCTCAAATCTACTCACAGACCTAAGCTGTACCCTGGAATCAAATTAAATAGGACTGTCGTCAGTTCAGTGTCATGAAACCAGTCGCTTGCTGTGTTTCCAAGGTGGGGAGGCAGTGGACTCTTTGTTGGAGAGAGCCAGGTGTTACGCCTCGCTGGGGCAACGGAAAACAGCCATCTTTGATTTCAGCGCCATCCTGAAGGATCATCCCCAACATGTTCAGGCCCTGTGTGGACGAAGCTTCACGTATCTCATGCTGAGTCAACAACAGGTGACGCCACCGTAAAGGAAAGGGAATCAAATTAGAATGAGATGTGCCTCACATTATGATACAGGACACTCAGTCAATGCGACACTGTGGCTGAAAATTGACTTTTTTTAAGCTTTAAATAAAATTTGAACTGATCCACTCCAGCGGTAGGAAACATATAACTGCACTGAAAAGCTAAATTTCAAATGTTGTGCCTCAGGAATGCACTCGCGACCTCCTGGCTGCCCTCCAGGTAAACGCCGACGTGGTCGCCAAAGACATCCTGGCGCTCAAGGCCGGGGCCCGGAAGCTGGTCTGTGATTGGCTGCACCAGTTCTGTCGGGGAAGTCTCTCGGACGCTTTGGCCTCTGCGTCTGTCCCCTGTCAAGAAGAGCAGCTCAGACAGGCTTTTGTCACGTGTGCAGCTCTGATGAGGATCGACTGCAGGGAACCCAGGTGGCATCTGCTGCACGTGGACATCCTGCTAGCTAAAGGTGAGGTGGCAACGCTCCGCAGCTCCCCGCAGCTTCCCGGCTCGATGTCCCCGTAACCCCCCGCTCCCGTTGCTATGATACCGCTCCAGGTGAGGATAATGCAGCGGGCGCTCATCTGCGCCAGGTGTTCGGTCAAGAGCCGAGAGATGCGGCAGCCCAGGCCAGGGTGGGCGTGGTGGAGGCCGCGCAGCACAACTACGGCGCCGCTGCTCGTAGGCTCGGCAGACTGGCGGAGAAAGATCCATCCAGCCTGGAAACGCTACTAACCCTGATCCCACCCAGCCAACGGCGAGCGGTGGCGCTGGTGAGATGGCACAATTGGACATTTTCCATCCTCAGCTATTTAACAGCTGTATCCTAACAGGCAGCAGCACAGGAGGCCAGCGGTCTGTCCTCAGCTGCTCAGAGGACTCGGGCTGTTTCTCTCCTTACGGTTGCCGTTCAGGCAGCGGACGGCCACAGACTCCAGCACCTCCGCCAGCGGGCAGCGTGCCTGGCTCAGATGGGTTCACACCAGCTGGCCGTGGCCGACCTGGACGCGGTTATTCAGAGCCACGGGGAATCACCTCCGCCCTGCTCGGAGGAACTGGGAGTCTGGGTGGAGGACCTGTGCCAGCGCGGCAGCAGCCTGGTGTTTTGTTCCAGAGAGCCTGCAGCTCTGGAGGACTTCAGCCGAGCTCTGGAGGCCCACAAGAACCGGGCCATCCAGTGCATAGACGCGGGTCTGGGGAGGGTACGTCTCGCTGAGTGCTTCCTGCGGGGGGCGCTGCGGCATTATGGGGAGCAGCAGCTCCAGAAAACCTGGACATTTCTTGAATGTGGCCTTTGGGTGGACAGCGAGAATGTGGAGCTCCGCAGACTGAGGTCAAAGGTCAAACGAGAAGAGGCCAGCCCCTGCAGCGTCAATTAGCCCTGACCGCCTTCAGATAACATTTTTCACTTTCAGTTTCATTTTTGTAGCTTTATTTTGCAGCAGTTATAGATTTACAACGAAACAAAGATTGCGATTTTCATTCTAAACCAGTGTGCTTCAGTAATATAGCTTAAATAGCCAAATTAGGACAATCTAATTTGATATGGACGCGACGTTTTGATATTTTGAAATGACACAATGCAAAATAAATCGCAGTTCACTTGAGCAACAGATGCAGCATATAGTGTCTAAGGAAAGCATGTCTAAGAAAGTGCCCAGTGTGCAGGTTTAATGCATGGAGAGTGGACAACAATGCACCACTTTATTCAGTCAGACAGAATTTAACAACCTAAGAAAACCAAAATAAACCCTGGGAATGGGTCCAACTCTTTCACTATAAGTGTGTGCGATTTGACACGATATATAAAAGTAACTTCACACGTGCTACAATTCAAGGTCAGTATCACACAGCTACGGTGATGTACTGAGGCTCCATGTTCCCGAAGTAAGACCTCTCCCACTCGCTCATGAGGTCAAAGTGCAGCGGGCGGTCACAGAAGGTGCAGGACGCCGCGGTGGGGTTTTGGAGCGGCAGCCCTGCTTCCTGCCACACCTCCACCAGCTTATCTGCAAACAGAATCCAGCAAGATGACGCTGAAGCATCCGCAGTGTTGTGGCTTTCACTTCCCAAGGGAAAGGATCCTCCGCACTCACCCACAAAGTACTCCATCATGGCTGGGTCGTGATGAGGGGACGGGGCCAGGCGCAGCAGCTCCTCGCCGCGGGGCACGGTGGGGTAGTTGATGGCCTGCACGTAGATGTTGTGCCTCTCCAGCAGGCTGTTGCACAGCGTGGTGTTCATCTCGGCGTTGCCCACCTGCCACAGGGTCATGAATTTAAGACACCGGAAGACTTTCGTTACTATTTTTACAGGCGGATGTTGGCTCAGCACAGCTGAACTCACCCGGATGGGGATGATGTGGCTGGGGCAGTTGACCACAGGCAGGCCTTTGTCCATGAGCAGCTGCCTCATGTGTTTGACGTTCCTCTGGTGAGCCCGGCGGAGCGCCTGCCCCTCAGGGCTCTTCAGGACCCGGACAGACTCCAGAGCTCCGGACAAGACCATCGGCGGCAGGGAAGTGGTGAAGATGAAACCGGCCGCGAAGGAGCGCACCGTGTCCACCAGGGCGGCGCTGCTGGCGATGTAGCCCCCAACACAGCCGAACGCTTTGCCTGGAAGAGTAAAGAGTATTTACATGACTGCACATTCAATAGTTTTTGACATATTGTCCATTTGTGATGGCATTAGAATTTATTTAGGATCAAATCGGACGATTTATGCTCATTATTAGCCTTTGCAGCACCTTTTGAGTCATCAGACGAACAGGTGCAATTAAAGGCACCACAACATGAAACACACTGATTTTCTCTTGCCTATGAAGATTTTTTTTTTACGTGGAATGCATTGTGTCTATTGTGTCTACACTAAAAAATACGCTTCCTAACACCTTAATCACCAATACATTGGTATGGAGAGCAAATATATCGTTTTATATATATATTTACAGTACTATTTATTTACAGTTATATTTCAGTTTACTCAATATTCGGTGAAACCTTAGCTGTCCTTGGTGGGATTTTCTATAAAGAACCCCAGAACAGCCAATCCATCCTTCATGGTGCTTTTTATCAATATGACCATGAGTGGGAGGGAGCACCAGCTGATAAAGCCTCTACCTCGGCGCTCTGTCCTCATTTAACCTCCGTCGGCTCAGCAACGGGCTCGATAAGAACCACTGCTGTGATGGGAAGGGTCAGAGTGAGCTTCCCAGACTTTTCCTGAACCAAACTCACCCAGTGTCCCGGTGACGATGTCAATCTTGTGCATGACGTTGTCTCTCTCTCCCACTCCAGCTCCGTGTGCTCCGTACAGGCCCACAGCGTGAACTTCATCCACAAATGTTAGCGCTCCGTAGCGATGCGCGATGTCACACAGTTCCTCCAGGGGACAAATGGCACCTAAACCCCCCCAGGGACCAAAGTTAGACGCGTAATCTGTGGATTTTCTTCTTTTATTGCCAGTGAAGGTTCAGTGATTACCGTCCATGGAGTGCACGGTTTCGAACGCCACTATTTTAGGCATCTTGGGGTCGGCGCGCTGCAGCAGCTCCTCCAGGTGTTTGCTATCGTTGTGGCGGAAGATGACGCGTTTCGCTCCGCTGTTCCTGATGCCCTGAATCATCGAGGCGTGGTTCCCTGCGTCAGAGTAGATCTCGCAGCCTGTGCAGACAGCCACGGCACCATTAAAGATCGGCCCCTTTCTGGACCGGGGCCTTAGCCTGAACTATAGGTCAGAGGTCAGCGCTTACCCGGGAGCATTTTAGCCAATGTGAAGAGGGTGGAGTCGTTTGCAACAAAGCAGGAGGAGAAGACCAGAGCTGCGTCCTTCTGGTGCAACTGGGCCAGCTCCCTCTCCAGACTCACGTGGTAGTTACTGGTGCCTGAGATGTTCCTGGTGCCACCTGCTCCTGCGCCGTGCCTCTCCAGCGCCTCCCTGAACTCATCCAGAGCCAAATCACACGTTTAATGTCGGACCTAAAAAGTCCACTAACCGCTCTGCTCGTCAAACACACTTTCTATTACAGCCATGGAAACGATTGCTCCAAAAGTCCTGTCAGTTCACCTGATGGCCCCGAGGACCTGCGGGTGCCGACTCATCCCCAGGTAGTCGTTGCTGCACCAGACCGACACCTGTGGGACGTCCCGCCCGGGGACAGAGTAGTCCTCGGCGAAGGGAAAGGCCTGAGCGCTGCGGTTTACGGTCTTGAAGACTCTGTACGTGTGGTCCTGCTTCTTCTCCGCTATCTTCTCGATGAAGAACGAGTCGTAATCGAAGCTGGGGCCAACTGTGGGATGGGCAGAGGGGAGACAATGAGGTCCAGCAGCCACGGTGACCCTGCTTCTCTCACTCATGGGTGAGTGTAGCACTCACCCATGAGTGTAGCACTCACCCATGTTGTCCTTCAGCAGGTGGGAGACCTGAGCTGATCCGGGGAGGGTCGGGTCCTTTAATCCCTTCAGTATAGAACTCAGCAAACCTGTGAAGGAGCAGATATTTGCTGCCACTCCCACATATTTTGCCCGATTTTGTCTGTGTTTTGGTTGACCTCACCTTCCTGGATGTCCTCCTGCACCTCCGGGCTGGCTTTTACCATCCCGATGTGGGAGGTGACAAAGGGGCAGCCCTTCGACGCCGACACGTCCACCTGAGGAGACGTCTGAGCGAACAGCCTCCTCTGATCGGCCTTGCGTTTGGCTGGGGAGATGCTGCGGTCGTCAACCGAGGGGACGATGCTGCTGATCTGGCGGACGATGATGGGGCACCGGTGGGCTGTGGACAGCAGAGCTGCCCCCGTTCTCCTCAAAGCCGGCTTTGGGACGGACTTCAGGAAGGGGCAGTGATGAAGGAAGGCAGCCATTGTACTGCAGCTATTCTGAGTCTGGGGAGAAAACATTTGGCTTAAAAATAAGGTTAATTACAAGGCAGTGAAAATATGTTATAGCCTATGCACACGCGCACGTCTAGCCCTCTAATCCTCCATCATCGACCCGTCTAACCGTAACATATATCTGTATTTAATCTAATAATTCCATTGTGGTCTAGTGGGAGATTTGGGACCCGAGCGTGGTCGGTGAGTCCTGCAGGGCGCGGCAGGTCACAGCTTCTTATCTCGCCCCTGCAGGCTGCGCTGACAGACGTCATCAGCTGATTACCTGTCAAAGATTCCTCTTTACAATAAAGAAACAATGTCCTTTTCCTCACTATATTTGTCCTTTTCCTCACTATATTTGTCCGTTTGTCCTCACTATATTTGTCCGTTTGTCCTCACTATATTTGTCCGTTTGTCCTCACTATATTTGTCCCCTCTTGATGATTTTTCTTCTTTACTCAGACCATAAATACATACGGCATAGATTTGTATGGATGAATTATGAATAATCATAACTATTATAAGAAAGAAAAAACATGTGTCTTAGAGTCGAATAAGCTGCATTTGTGAAGTTGAATATTTTCTGTTTTTAATCCTATGACCAAACAGAACTGATCAAGTAAAACAACACATTGAATTGCTGATCAGACATATACATATTGCATCATTTCGTACAACCATGAATAAATTTTGGTCATATTTAAAGTTATTTATTGGATTTAAAACTAAATAATTTGCATTTCCAGTCATATAAAACAGTATTTACCGCTGTTAAAAACATAAGACATGAATATGTTTACCGCCTCTGCTGTTAGTACTGAACAATAATGAGGGTGACTATTGTAATAACAAATGTAATAACTGGTGTAAGGACAACAGAAACGGGAGGCTCACCTGTTGACCTGCACTGAGGACGAACTTCAGAACAGCAAATAGGCACAACCTGACAGAGTTCTGACGATTATCGGTCGGATGATGATGAGCTCTGAAGCCTCTCACAGGCACGAACGATGGCCTCAGGGACCGCCTAGAGTGGGTGTGTGCACGCTCACATGCATGTGCGTGGTGATAAGGTCAAATGAAAGTTCTCTTTTCTCTCTTGAATGTGTTGGGATGTGAACGTCGCGGGTTTGGGGTTCGGACTCAGACATCAATTGACTGAGATCACAAGTGAATTTATTTATATTAGAAACACATTATCATAGATTTTTATTATTTACAAAGGAAGAGGCAGTAAAATACACCCACTCTGTCATGATAGTGGTGCCAGTGAGCAACTTAGATGTTTAGAACTTTGTGCAGTTAAAGGAAAAGTCAAATATTAGCTGTTCTGTATTTCAGAAATTGGTTAAAAAACGAACAACTAAACAAAAATTCAGTTCTTCAATACACATTATAACAAACACATGCACACACATGTTGTCCATAAGGTCCAAAAAGTTTTGTTTTTGGTCATGTTCCTCTGTTTATTCCTGTTTAATCATCTGTAATCCCCTTTGACAGGCTGGTCTATAATGGTATATATAAAAGTGCTAAATAATGTATTGTGTTGTTATATACATTAACAGCAGATTCATCTATACAAGTAATAATAATTATTATTATAAAAAAGAAACAACAGTAAGATTAATCAGAATTAAATATAAGACATAATAATCCAGAAACCTTCTGTTTCTGTTGTTCAGTGTCTGAGTTCAGTGGTAATTCTTTATTACTTTGATAGGAAACATGTAATAACCCCTCGTTCAAGAGCTAAAATTAGAAAAAATGTTGTACAGAACTATAATGCCAAAACAATACAAGAGATTTATAAAGTGCTGCCATCATTGTCACTCATATTTTTGAATAAAAACACGTAATATGGTGTTTACAAAGAATAATTGTTTGTAATGATTCCAAGTAATACATTTAAACATATGAATAATTACATTTAATTAATCTCCAGAGCAATATTATTATTTCACTTTCAGATTACAGCTACCAAATATATGTGCTTTGCATATGTAATGTTTCATATTTATATGTATGTGGATATATTATTCTTAGATCATAGATCAGCCTCATCCTACATCAAATGCATCATAATAATGCTAATAATGATAATAACTTGATAGGGACCAAATTCAACCTGTTTTAACTTTATTTTCCTCCGCCGTCCTAATATAATTTTACGACATATAAACAGTTCCATACTCTGCCACCAGGTGGCGGAATTTCCCCAGATCTTTTTTATGAATCGCCGCCGCTGGCCGGGTGGGGGCGGGGCTTGCCGCTGCTGTCGTGCAGGCGGGGAGCAGAGAGCCGATCACCGGACCGACATCGCCATCCTCAAACACATCCCGACAAGGACATCGGCCCTCCCACCCGAACCGAAGCGCACAGGCCGCGGCGACAGGACCCACTTTCATCTGACTCGAAGGCAGAAGCCGCCCCACGGGAGAGCAGCGAGATGTTGGCTTGCACAGAGATGATAACCATGTGTCTTCAATCCGCCAAACACGAGCACCTGAGAAAGCAGCAGGAGCACAACCAGAACCAGAACCAAGGCTTCTCCCTGGTGCAGGACGTAAGTCCACTCTTTAATTCTTTTTGTTTGTTTTTTCCTCCCTATTGTTTCCACATTCAGTCATCTTTTGGTCCTTGCTGCACCCTTCAGTCTGCTCCCTGCGCGTGCATGTTGACATAAGCAGCTCAGTTATGTAAGAAAGGTGAGTTTGTGCCCATCAGTGCGTGAATCAAAGCGCCCAGCGGCCGTCGTGCTCACGTTCCTTTGACCTCCATAGCCTACGCAGCTGACGCGCTCGCGCCTGTTTCAGGATGGTTTCCACGCCGGTGGCGGTGACATCCGTGATGGAACGGAGGGGGGACACTGGTCTAGTGTCCAGAGGATTTAGGAGGACGCGTCCAGAAAGGCTCTGGTGCTCCGGCACTGCTCTCTGTGGGCGCTCTGCTCTCCGAGGACACTAAACGCAGCGTCATTTTCCAGCTTTGCCTCCCTGACAGTTTCCTCCAGGCAGCACAAGGGACCATTAGAAGTGGTGGAGCAGCAGCACGGGCGCTTTTATTCTCCCTCTGCCTTAACAGCTGATTATAATTGCCTAATTTCACAGCAGAGCGGGCAGATGTTCCTCATCGCCTCTTTGTGCTCACATCCCTGATTGGCACATTTGGGATGAAGGAGGCTGATGGGATGCATTTGGCAGCTCGGCTGTGTTTACCAGGACTGAGAGTGACATCTTAGCGGCCTTCGGGGACCGGCTGAGGGGGATGAAACGGCTGAGCAGCATCCTCGCCGCCTCAAACGGCTTCAGCAGAACAAAGGCTCCATTGACACTGACTTATCGGCACAGAGGGGGAATAAAGGTCCCGTAAATCTCCAGTTCTCCCTGACAGGCAGCTCGCACGAGCACTTCCTGCGAGCTGAGGGAAGTGGATGGCGTGGAGCCGTCGCCCGCAGCAGACCAGCAGATTAGACCCTGTCAGTCACGGCAGGTTGTTTCTCCTGGGTTTGAGTCCTCGTGCTCGGCTCCCAGCAGTTATGTGATGATTGTGTGTCATATCTGCGCGCATTAGTGCAAAAGAACGGGAAGCTGTTTGATGAAGTCGGCTATTTTCCGAATGACTGAGAGAATTCCAACAATTCAAACACCTCCTCCTCCAGACGCCTTTGCTTGCTTATTGAAGCGTCAGAAACAGCAGCGCCTCCTAAATGTTCTGCTGCGAGGGGCCCAAACGGTTGCCGCGGCGGCGGTTTGCTCTGCCGCATCTCATTATTCCAGCTGATTAAAACCAAGCGTTTCGCCTCACTGAGACCCTCTCAGCTGCGGGTTCTGTCCTGGCGTTCCCGCTAATTCCGACTCCTCTTCTCGTTGCAGATATTCCGCCGGGCCGACAAAAACGGTGAGTCAGCGAAACCCTCCACCGAGGCTACACATTTAGTGGCCGCTTAATTAAAAACCTCTTCATTGGTGGCTGAATGGAGCACGGGCGACGACGGCTTCGACTGTTGGAAGCAGCTCCTGCGAGGCTCGGAAAACCCACACCGTCTGCAGAAAACATGCATAAAAGCAACAACTTATAACAAAAGATCAATATCTGGGCCCCCATCACTGTGGGCAGCGTTGACAGGTCATAACTGCAGTAATCTTCACTGAAACGCCTTTGTGCAGGTCACGGGTTCAATCCCCGGCCTTGAGCAAGGCACTGAAGGTGATTGGCTGCCTCCTCTGATGGGCTCTCCAGCTGCAGGGGGTCAATCTGTGTCATTAAACTGGTCAAAGTTAAGAGGAGGGGATTATCTATCTATATTATTACCATGATAAAGTTCAAGCTCCTTTGCTGGGAAGTCGGTATCATTACTGACTGTCTGACGCTAACATTTCTCGATTTTTGATGGTCGTAACCGAGGTAGATTCCGGACTTTAGATGAAAAAGAGTTATTATGGATTTAATCACACATGAAAGGTCGATCCAGCTGGCGAACAAATCGAAATCACAGGGCCGCGTCTCCAACCGGCACAGCAAAGGTCAAACACAGCAGGAACGATTAGACGAAGAAGGGGAACACTAGAACCCTCGAGGAGACAGGAGGGAAGGCGATGGGGGACGGGGACGGGGACGGGGGAGGGGCTTATTCACTTCCTCTCAATTTAACGTTATTGGTTATGTGTCAGTTCCGATGAAGATTAGCCTATTTTTCACCCCAGAGCCCGAACAGGCAAAAGAAGCTGGAAAAAAAACTTCCATTTAACAGGAAGAAACCTTGAGCGGGACCGTGCTCCCAGGGGGGACTTCCTGTGATGAGTCATCGTTGCTAAAGTAACACACAATGGTTGTAATTGCTGCATGTTATACTGTGCCTCCATCCATGCTAATGTCCTCCGTGGACACGTCCCCAACGGTGAAAATAGCCTCTAAACGTTACAGATTTGTCAGATATTTGCAGCTAATTCGCCTCCCCCCCCCCCCCCCCCCGGCAGACGTCCCCTCTCTCGGTTTGATGAATGCGATCCCTTCCCCGCTTCAAAGGAAACATTTTCCGCAATCGTCTCTCGGGGAAACGCTTGTGCATTTTTTAATCTGCGTCCTGCATCTGCGATGAACGTCAGACGCGTTAACCCGGGGGGGGGGGCATCGTGTCCGGTGAGAGGGCCACCGATGGGGTCACGTTCCCCTTTGCAGCTGCTCGTTCGGCGTCTCTTTGATCTTCATTTCTCTGCTGACACATTCAGGAACATTCCGTCTCCTGTCTGGTGTTCCCGCGCTCGCCGCCTGCCTCAGCGGGTTTCTGCGCGAGCGCCGCGGCACGTGGAGGTGAAAGTCAAGTGCGAGCGAGACGTTTAACACTGACTGGTCCGTCAACAAACCGGGATTAACCAGAGGTCCACTCTGTTGGCTGAAGTGATCCAGCTCTCTGACTGGAACAGCTGAGCTGGGCTGTGAACAGAACTGAGCCCTCTCTGATGGAACCACCATCTCCCACTTTCACTCACACGTCAGAGAAAATTAAGGATTTTCTTTCCAATTGCGTAAAGTTTGAGCAGAAGTGCTCCAGAACCAAACTCGGTAGACCCCACAGGTTTTCCATCTCTAGTCATCAATATCCCTTTCCCACCGCTAGCGCCTACAAATATCAGGCTTTTTAGTTGGCGTGAATGGGTGAAATTACAAGAGACCTGGATTTTTATTGGCTTTGGCTCTAATAGCGGCGGGGAGGCTACATGTGAACTGACGCAGAAATGTGTCTCTTTTCCGTTGAACATGGACGATGCTACTCTATTCTGTCCTGTCAGCCTAAAGCTTCCTCCCCCTCCGTTGGAGCAGCCCTCGAACATCGCCGAGTCAGCGTTGAGTTGGTGTGCTTTGAAAGCGAGGGTTGAAAATCAAGTATAGAAGGGCAACGCTAAAGCTAGCTTCCATGCTTGCCTTCCGCGTTGCTATTCCAATGTTTACGACAGTGTTTTCTGGCACGATTCACCAACATGACGATGAAGTCTCCGGAACAGGCAACAATGGCAGAAAAAACTCCTTTCCAACAGGAAGAAACCCTGAGCAGGACCAGGCTCATCTAGACCCTCCTGCTGATGGACACCTGGTGAAAGGAGAGCAGCACGGACAACGGCTACATAAAGTTTTAATGGGGAAAAAGGAACTACAGTTTTCTGGGATCGTTCCAGGCGAATATGGACAGGTGGCTCTGTCGTGTCAGGCTGTCGCGCGTCCTCTTCCGAGCGCTAAAGCTCCCAAAGCTTCTGTCAGGTGTGATTTTCTTGCCGCCTTCTCCTCGCAGACGACGGGAAGCTGTCCTTGGAGGAGTTCCAGTCGTACTTCACCGATGGCATCCTGACAGAGGAGCAGATGCAGGAGCTGTACTACTCCATCGACAGGCAGCGCACCAAGTAAGCTCACCTCTGCCGCCATCTGTAGCCCATCATCGCCATATTTCTGAAAGAACATTCCACCTTTGATTTGGTTTATAGCTCCCTGAGCACTGAACCCAGAGGTGATGGTTAAATCTGGTAGTTTCACCAGTGCCGCTGATAGGCAGACAGATAGAGACGCCGCTAATTTACGTTTATTTGAAGTCTGATTGAAAGATGAACTTAAGCAGATGTTTCTTGTCTTTCAGCAACCTGGACATCGACAAACTCTCGGGTGTGTACCTTCTCTGGAACTGCTGAATCCCCCACCCACCTTCTACGTCCGTGTGGTATCATTTTATGTCCTACTCTCCTTTTCTACCAGAGTACTTTGGTCCGTATCTGGGAGAGTACGTCAACGTCCTGGCGGCTCTGGAGAAGCTGAACGTGGCCATCTTAAAGGCCATGGACAAAACCAAAGAGGTGAGTGGAGACGTCTCCGTCCGTCCGTCCGCCTCAGCGTTTGTGTAAAACCTCCAGGTGTTGAGGGAACGGCTCGTCCTCTCGGAGGAGTTTGGGGTCATTTGTCGCGTGAGGCGGTCGGTGGTGGCGGCTCTGCCTCTCTGCATGCACACAGTCCGATAGACGCGCTAATAAAATGATAAAATGAACGTTCGAGGTGGGTTAGCGTCAACTAAATAGGTCTTCTGTTGCTTTATGATAATGCTAATGCTAGGAGAAATAAACACCAAACAGTGTTATTTGAAGGTATGTTTGGCATGTGGTCGGGGGGAAGGGGCGTATTTTAGGTGTAGACACCATCCCAACCCCATCCGGGCTTTTACGAACTTGGGAAATGCTGGGATTAGTTGAAAGAAAGGTTTTTCTTGCGTTTCCACATGTAACTCAGGCATGAACTGTGACTCATGCGAGTCAAACGGTAGCAGAGAAGGCGGTGGCGTTGGCTGGAGGGGGCCGCGCTCGCGTTAATTCAGACCCTCAGACACAGACATCGTCGACCTCTCAACCACTTCTTCATCCGCTGGTTTCTTTTTCTTTGCCTGTGGAGCAGAGACGTGCACCGACTGTCAGATGTGGATGTGCACGTCCAGTGGCTCTCAGGAGGGGACTTATTTTTGCTGCAGAAGAAGAAATAGATGCTGGTGATTTTAGTGGGATTGTGAGTGCAGCGTGTGGGTGACAGTAATTAAGGCTGACACCCCCCCTCCAACTGTTCCAATCATCTCACAGCAGATGCCGCATCGCAACCATGTGGGCCACATTCTCTCGTCCTCTTTGATCTTTCCGTCTTCTCAGATTCCCTCTTCTCCTACATCCTCCTTGTTTTGCTCTTAGGTTTCCTCGCCTCCGTATCCCTCGTGCCGTCCTACAGCTCATGCATTTTTCACGTTGCTTGTTATCAGCCCGAAGCTTTCCTCTACCATAAAGCTCCTCCTCGCCTCAGCGATGATGTTGATCAATGCGACACGAACGCCATCTTTTTGGCGTTTGACCCGAGGGGCTCATTTCTGGACCGTGGGGGGTAATCTCCTGTAAGTAAAGGTAGCGTGTCCGACATCACAGGGGAGCATTTCGCAGGAATAAATTGTTTTCTTGGCATCAAACGCGCTCCGGTTTGCTGCACAGGCACGTCAGAGTCTCTGCGGCACCAAGGAGTTCTAACGAGCTCATGGTTAATTTATTTGAATTCAGTTTCTCCGCACAGTGGGATGATCATGTTTTATGCACCACAGCTCCAACGACTATCATCAGTAGTCTAGCTCCCACCTCATAAAATGGAGCCTTCGCCGCCTCTGTGCCCTGCATTTATCGATTCTGGATGCTCACCACAATGACTCTTTCATACCGCGTTCACGCCTCAGACCTGACTGGTTTATTTAAAGAGAGGGGGGTGTTCATGCTAATAAGCTCTAAAGCGTCTCACTTGGGTTAGCTGTCGTTTGATTGTGGCTAATGCTCTGTCTTGTCTCTGCCTTCAGGAATACCAGGGTTCATCCGTGCTGGGTCAGTTTGTGACGCGCTTCCTCCTGAGGGAGACCTCCACCCAGCTTCAGTCCCTTCAGTCGTCGCTGGACTGTGCCACGGAGGCCGTGCACGACCAGGGCTGCACGGGCAGGAGGGCGCCCAAGAAGCCCGAGGAGCTGCCCGTTCAGAGGGCGGCCAAACGTCCCAGCAGGCGCAACCAGAAGAACATGTGTCTCTCCCCAACTGACCCCTACTCTGGGATGCTCACCACAGGTAGGGGCCCTGCCGAGTTGCATTGTGGGTAAGGCGAGGCAGACTTGGCCTTCCATTGGGTCCATGTGAGATTAGCATTCAGCAGTTGTGTGTTCTGGTTCTCGGGTCAGGGGTCAGCGTGGAGCCGGACAACCACTGGGGGTCCCAGATCAACCAACTGGAACAGCTCATGGACAAACTGGAGTGTGAGGTGCGTGAACTGGTGAGACTGGTGCAGGTCGTGGGTGATGCCTCTGTAGCTTTCAGCTGTCTGAAGAGCCACAGCTGTGGACAGACGATACCTTCCCTGTGGTGGGATTCATGGATTTTGTCACCTCCAAAATTTAGATACAAGCCCTTCAAAGATGAAGAGGCGATTGATCTGATGGTGTTCTCTTATCTTTGCTCAGCGGGAACGAATGCTGCGGCACCGCCGCTGTTCTCGGGGCTGCGGCTCCTTAAAATATTCCTTTGGTTCAAATGCTTTGTGACGGAATGTGACTGGAGGCTCTGCTTTTGGCAGATACTCTCAGGCCAGGTGTGCTGCTAATTTTTGCTCTGCTGCTTGCTGACGGAGGCGCACAATGACATCACAGAAGAAAGCTCTGTCTTTTTTCTGGATTCACGTCTCTTTTAATGCAGATTTTTGTCCCTCTTTCGTGCGTGGGTTTTCTCTAGAATTCCCAGATTCCTCCCACAGAGACATTATTGTCCTCTTCTCCTCCTGTGACGGCGCCCCCGCTCGATGTTGAGGACCATAAAATCATGGCTGACTTAAATATTTATGCTTCTATTTTCAGAGTCCACATCTGGAGCCTCTGAATGAGGACACGCTGGCAGGGACGTATCGATCGGTGAGTGTGAGCTCAATCGGAAGCCGCTTGTCCAAATGTCACAGAAAAGGAGCTGAATTGTTTCCGCTACTGCCTCTTTAGAACATCCTGCTGGTTCAGAGGCAGATGTCTGTGAAGGAGAAAGACGTGGAGCAGTTTCAACAAGCTCTTAAGATCTACACGGACGCCACCTGCAGCCAGCTCAACAACCTGCAGTAGGTCCTTTCGGCTTTTCCGCCCTGGAACGTAGGACCCTGATCCGGCTCATGTTTACCCCACAGTGTGTAGCGTGTCGCCTGACGAGGCGCAGCTCAAAGAGCAACAACGGATTACATGTTAATTCCAGAACAAATACCGAACATGATATGTTAGCAGCAGCGGCATTAGCATCCGCCAGCTTTAGGTGACTTGACATTGCGCAATCGCTCCCTTCCCAAACATTAAGAAGCGAACATGCAAAGGAAAGTATGCTTGGTGCAGATCACTTCAGTTCAACCCCTTGTCCTTCTCTGCTTCCACTCTTTCTCACAGCGTCTCTGTCCAGAACCTGCAGGACAGATCGTGCTTCATCATGTATGAATTTTGGCAAGACCGCCTCTCCTGGATGAGGTAGGCGGAGGTTCTTCCTGAGATTAGATCTCCGAGTTGAAATTTATGCAGCGCGCGGCTGCTCTCTGGCTGTTTGGAGCGATGTTTTTCCGCCTTTCATCCTCTTCCTCCCCTCTTCCCTCTCAGCTACCTGCAGTCTTCCATCAGCAAGACCTTCCAGCGCTGCGTTATCGACTCCCTGGAAGAGCCGGAGATGGTGTCCACCATGCTCCTCCCAGGTCAGAACCAGACCCTTGAATGAATAAAGACTCCAGGATCTTAATTATGCATGTGCAGGGGAGTTTGCGCTCATTAAATTGCTCCTTTCAGC
This sequence comes from Takifugu rubripes, assembly GCF_901000725.2. NCBI lineage: Eukaryota > Metazoa > Chordata > Actinopteri > Tetraodontiformes > Tetraodontidae > Takifugu > Takifugu rubripes. Next base: position 7,742,910 of record NC_042287.1, read on the forward strand.
TGTGTTTCATGGTTGTTCCTGACCTTGGTGGTCATTTTTCCTTCCAACAGCCTCCTGGTGGATCATGAACAACAACTGACAGAAGAGAGCAGCTACTGTTCGGCACAACAAAGCCCCAGACTGTGTAATCCTTTCATTGTTTCTTTTCCCCCTTCCTCGGGATCAGCGTTGCAGAGGTTTCCCCCGGCGGCCTCGAAGGGCGAGGCGGCCGAGAGCGAAGCAACGAGGACCTCGGAGAAAAGCAAACGAGGAAGTGCGGCTGTTTGCTGATTTTTGGCTTCTCGTTTAATTCAATGGAAAAAACGAAACAGACTCTTGCATGGTTTCTTATTCCTCGGTGTTGATTGATTTTAAGCCATCTTTGAGTAGATCTAGTGATGCCACAAATATAGATCCGTCCTTCACCATCACCTCATCAGTGCAGACCAAAAGAGAATCAAGACCCGTTGACCCGTGTTTGTGGTTTTGTGCTCCCTCGTCCCTTTTTTTTTTTGGGTGGGCAAAGCTAAAGATAGACTAAATAAGGGATTAATGGTGCATATCTGTACTTCAAACATCTGTGTCCCTGCTGCACTTTAGAACACGAAACATGGACCTAATCGTGAGGAATGGATAGATTTGTTCACGACGTAGAGTTAGAGAGAGACATTAGTGGCCGATAACGACCTAATAACTCCCCGCTCTGCCTGTGCTTAGGAATAAAACCCAGGAGCCATTGTTTTACCTCTGCAGTGTGTGTTTGGTGGACGGTGCAGGAGCTGAGCAGAACCTGTTGTGATAAGACTGTGTACAGTGTTGAATAAAAGCCGTGTGTAGATGTTGTACAACACTGGTAAATGTACAGTACAGGCCGGAGGAATGTTTGAAATCCCCCTTTGAAACAAGAATATACAGTTGTCATGTGGATGCAGTGTTTGTTTCCTGGCATGAAATAAAAGTCGTGACTTGTCAGCGACACACGTTGATGTCCCAAGCGTCTCCGTCCACACGAGCAGAGAAATCAGCAGGAGACACGAATAAATACGTCGGCTTTAATTCAGTTTCCCCGGAATACAGATTTTTCTGTTCCAATGAGCTCGGGAGAGAGTCGATTATAGCAGCTCTGGACTGAGCTAATGACTGCACTGGCGTGAGATGATAGCCTCAAAATCAATTCTGTTTATGATGTTTCTCATCCATTAGCACGCAGACGGCTCCTCTGCGCTAATGCCCCGGGGTTGTTTACAGAGCTGCTGGTTCAGTTGCTGGTGTTTATGTGTGGTCAAGATACAGAGTAGCTAGATATAGAAAATATGGGATGGGAAGCGTCTGTGGGCGAGCGGAGACAAAGAAACTCATCCAGAAAGAAGGAGAGGGAAGAAAAACGGCAAATTGAGACCCTGGAAGAAGAAAATCAGGGTCGACGGTCAGGTCACATTGATGCTAATGAAGAGAACTCATTAGCCGCCTACCTTAACCTTAAACTCAGTTGTAATCTTACCCTTCTAACCCTGACATAAAGGCAGCTGTCCTCATCCTTAAAAACCCAGCCTATTTTGGGAGTGGAGCATATAGGAGAACACATGCGGAGGAGGGAAGGCAACGTATAGCAACATCCCAGAGGTTTAAATGTACAGCTGACTTGATGTTTGCTATCCGCCGCCGCTGTTGCCTACGTGCACTGCCCAGACCTTCACGGGGGCTTGTGAAAGCCCGGCCATGAACGTACGGGAGCGCGTGCTGTAGACTCCTGCTCTCCGGTAAAAGAGTGGTGGATGCTGAAGCTGTGGTTTCATCGGGTTTCATCAGACTCTCAAGTGCACGTTGTCGCCCCACGTCGCTCCAACAACTCTCCTGTGATTAGTCTAATACAAAGCGAGGGAAGATGATGGGCGTCGGGGGGTAGCAGGATAGCTGTCCTGTCATTTGCCCATAATATATTGTAAATTAATGTAACAAATAGAGTCTGTGTTTGTTGTAAACAAGGACTACATTCATATGGGCTCGCTTTCTTTGTGAAGTAATGCAGTGGTGCAGGAGATAAAACCCTGGAAGGAAAAGAGGGCAGGGGTGAAAAGAAATAGTTCGCTTGCGTAATGGGAAGGAGAGATTAAAAGGTGGAAACGGGGAGTCTGCAGCTGCCTGTGAAATAAGATTACAGATAGCAAATGAGTGTGAAGTGAGAAGGCTGCTCGAGGGGGAGACGCAACGAGATGGAAATACTGAGACGAGAAGAGGAAACAGAACCGGGGCTTTGAATAAAGCTCTGAGGATAAAATGAAATAACAGATGATGAGAGTGCAATGGATACATAATGGGGGGAAAACAGGGAAAATGCACTGAATATTTAACCGACGTTTCCTTATTTTTGCTGAACCAACTATCTTTATTTCTATTTTTAAACTCTGCACGCTTTAGAATACTTGTCAGCACGTTGTGACCTCCTGAAGGAGCACACGAAGCCTCCTCCAAACTGCTGAAGAAGAAGGCAGATCAACACAAACCTCCCACAACGGTGCCGACTGTCACCGTGCTGCCTACGCTCCTGCGTGGGCTGCAGCACGACCTGCTTCTTTTCCCCATCAGCAGTAATTGATGTGCCAACGTCACGGTGCAAAATATGGGGTGTAATGTTCAGAAGAATACGCAGGCAATTATCAGTCACTAACTGATAACCTCAACAATACAACAATATGTGATTACCAGTAAAAATATGCTTTTTTTGGGTGAGGATTTTAAAAAAAAAGTGCTGCAAATGATATTTCACTCATTTTTTCAGTGTATTTCAAATCCATCACGTCAACGTACACTACTTTCTAAGTTGTTTTCTTATCATTATATTAAATAGTACAAAAAATATTGCAAGATATGTCTGAGTAGGTGTATTTTAAACATTCATAAAAGAAACCTTTGGTACTTCATTTTTAAACAGTTTATTTTGTCACTTGTGCCACTGAGCTTCTTTATTTGGCTATTGTGCCTTTAAATTTTCCCATGATCCTTTGTGGTCGAGAGCCGTTTAATTTAGGAGTTGCTGCGTTTATGTGCGCTCGTATATGCAGCAGAGACTGTCTATATAACAAAAAACTACCGCTGTGACATTTAGAAAATATTTTTTCAAAAACCTAACACCACATTCGTGAATAGTTTTTAAAGTTGGACCATCACACAAACCGAGTCCCACCAGCCTTTCTACATAAACACGCAACCACGATAACACATCCGGGCATTCGGACGGCTTGCTATCTGGGCTACAAGCAGAGAACTCGGTTTCTCCTCCCCGCCCAGGGGAAAGTCCCCGGACACGAGGCAGAAAGTGCCGTGGGTAGATCCGCCGTCGGCTCGCGCTCTACCGCCTAAAGCGGAGACGTTCACGTGAACCGAGCTTGGTAGCTGCTAGCCGACTTTGTCAGCGTCGATAGGAATGCAAGTGGGCTGGAAGCTCGAACAGAACGGGGCTCATTCTCAGAATGCTGCACACTTTTGCATCAACACACGAAATGCTCGCGCGTCAATGTCGCCATCTTGTGATCAACGCGATGCCACGCGCCCCAGATAAATTCAGTGTTCTCTTTACATTTGCAAGTCAAATTTTGAATACTCCCTGACACATATAAGGTAACATCATTCTTAAATTGATTAAAAGGAATTTTTTTTAAATTTCAAAGTAGCACCCAAGTTTACATATGATGGTGCTATAAAAACATATTTAATTTTTTTTTTCGGTGTATGGCTGTGTTGTAATGAATTATGTTGTTCGGAAAAGCACAAACATACCGTGCCATGTCATTGTGTTGTTGCATTGTGTTGAATGTGGCCAGTGCATCTCCAGTTTCTCTGTAGTGTCACCTTACTGTACCGCCTAAGGAATGCCAAGATGTCTGTTTTTCCAGATTACCCGTGTCCCTCTAACAAACTCTGCCACAAAGGTAAACATATGCACATACTGTGCCCCACTGGATTAGAGCAGCACAAGATTACAGTGTCACGTGGTGTCTCCCCCCTTCCAAATGGTGCCTGCCAATAACCTATTTTCCCTCCAACGAGTTGTTCCATCCTTCGCTGGGAGTGGGTGTGCACTCATGCAGCATCACAAAGGTTGGGCTCCTCCCTGCCGTATCCTGGAGGCACCAGCGGAAGGGAGGGGAGTGAGGTAGAGACAGGATCAGGGTCAGATATATTTCAGAGTGACTCACGACGGCTTTGTTTATGCATGTACATGTGTCCGTAAAAAAAAGGTGGGAAAAATAAAGAGAGGTTGAGAGAGCGAGGGAGGATAGACGGGGGTGGGCTCTGTTTAAGAGAGGAATAAAGGGAGGGACGCAAAAAAGGGTCAGGAGTAAAAAGACAAAGCCAAAGGATCTGGATTAAGCAGGAAGATGGCTGAGCCAGAGCTGAAATCGCGGAGCAGTCGTGAAGATGTTGCCAAGGCGGCGAGCCGGGAGAGGATGGAGGGTAGGTGCAGCGCATGCTGACTCTCATCCACACAGCACATGGTGCAGGGCTGCATGATGCCGCCATGATGCAACGCTGATGTACAGCCACATGGATGCAGCCACGGGGATTTGTGATGGCTGCAGGTGGGGGGGGGGGCTGACCATATGTCACATTATCCCGGTCCTGTGTAACTCATGTGTACTTCCATGGGTACTTAATTACCTTCGATGGGCAGCAGAGAGTTTACTCACTCCTTGTTCAGCTGTCACTTGTGTCTTCTTAGAAGACACACATGGCAGTAAAATATCCTCTGAAAGCCTCGTGTGTGAGACTCTGAGTTCTGTTTTGTGTTGTCCAGCGGCTGGAGCAGATGCAGACCAGGAGGGTCTCATCACAGAGGAGCCAGCGTCTCCATCTCCACCCATGGCCCGTTCCTCCCCTGCCAAATCCCCAACCGACGGCTCGCTGGCCAAGGAAGAGAAGGTCGTCCTCAAACGTAGCATCACCCTCTTCAACGGCGTGGGGATGATCATCGGCACGATCATCGGCTCGGGCATCTTCGTCACACCGACCGGCGTGATCAAAGAAACCGGCTCTGCCGGCCTCTCTCTGATCGTGTGGTCCGCCTGTGGCGTGATCTCCACCATGGGCGCCCTGTGTTACGCCGAGCTGGGTACCACCATAACTAAGTCGGGCGGCGACTACACGTACATCCTGGAGGTGTACGGAGAACTGGCAGCTTTCCTGAAACTCTGGGTAGAAATGCTCATCATCCGACCTTCCTCTCAGTACGTGGTGTCGCTGGTGTTTGCCACCTACCTGCTGAAACCCCTCTACCCCGACTGTGCTGTCCCCGACAGTGCTGCCAAGCTCATCGCCTGCCTGTGTCTTAGTGAGTGCTGTTTGTCTCCAGCTTTCCCTGCACAGCCAAAGTCAATATCCCGTCTGTTCTCATCTCCCGTAGCCTCCCTGACGTTTGTCAACTGCATCAGCGTGAGAGCAGCCACCAAGGTCCAGGACCTGTTCACCGCCTCCAAACTACTGGCCTTGATCACCATCATCCTTTTTGGCTTCATCCAGATTTTCACAGGTGCGTCGAGAGACAATTTCCACAATCACAAAACTGGCTGGGATGCTTCGTCCACTATCGACAGTTGACGTTTGGGTTCCAGGTATAATCTAATGTCGTTGACGAGAAAGATTAGGGTGATTATGCAAAGTAAAGATGAGACAAATAGAGCCTTGAAGCTGGAAAACCAGATCAAAAGACTAAACGGGTTATGGTGATTCCTTGGACTTCATCAATTATGTGTGACACAAAAAATAATCACTGGGAACCATTTCCAACCCTCCCATCATTTTGTGATATAAGCACCATTATGGCAGAATCAAAGGCTCCTTTTGTCTGTAATGAGGGTTCTCGACCATTAATGAGCCGACTGTGCTCTTTTTAG